>NC_071534.1:31260000-31572500 GCF_026979565.1 Vidua chalybeata
ACATCCAGGCAAATTTGACAGCTACAAGTCCATGGGCCCTGACAGGATGCATCCACAAATGCTGAGGGAGCTGCTGGATGCTACAGCATGGCCACTCCCAATCCTGGCAGTCAGGAGAGGTCTGAGGACTGGAAGAGAGCAAATGTCACCTCAGTCTTCAAAAGGGCAAGAAGAAGGACCCAGGGAACTGCTGGCAAGTCAGCCACCCTCAAATCCCTGCCAGGTGAGGGAGTGCCTTATTCTAGAGGCCATCTGTGTGCACAGGGAGAACAAAAAGGTGACCAGGAGTAGTCAGCAAGGATTCACTGAAGAGGAGTCATGTTTGACCAACCTGATTGTCTTCTATGATGAAACTACCTGCCTAGAAGAGGGGAGGAACAGTGGAAGGTGTCTGCCTTGACTTCAGCGGGGCTTTTGACATTGTCTCTCACAACATCCTCCTGGGCAAACCCAGGAAGTGTGAACTGCATGAGTGGACAGTGAGGTAGACTGAGAATTGGCTGAACATTAAATCCCAGAGGATCATAAACACTGGCACAGGGTCTGGCTGGGGGCCTGTCACCAGTGGTGTCCCCCAGGATTAATTGTTTAATATATTCATCATGCCTTGGATGAAGGAGTCAGTGGTGGCACAGAGCTGGGAGGAGCAGCCAGTCCCCCTGGGGCTGCACAGCCCTTCCCAAGGACCTCAACAGGGTGGAGGGATGGCCAGAGGGGCTGTCTGAAATCCAGAAAAGGCAAATGCAGGGTCCTGCACCTGGAGAAGGACAATCCCAGGGGTGCTGGTGGAAAACAAGCTGTCCCCAAGCCAGCAGTGTGTCCTGAGGGCAAGGAGGCCAATGGGGTCCTGAGAACATTCAAATCCTACATAAGGTGCTGCTTTCTTGGCCATCTACATGAAGATGAATTTTAATATATCTGCACATTTCTCTTCCATTAATGTTATGGTATTATAACAAATTCCAGTGTAACTTATGGCAAGTCATACCTATACTCTGTAGCAAATTGTCTGGATCTCACTGTGGGCTGGAAAATTTGCAGCAGCTTCATCTGGATTAAATGGAAACCTCACTTTGCAGCTAGAACTCATTTCGACACAGCTTTCACAGCTTGATTGCAGCATTTACTTTTTAGATATTTCCCTTGATTGGCAGTGAAGTTGCTGCATACACCTTTTAGAATGGAAGGTTATTCAAAAAACACTGCTGTGACTCAAGCTCATTATTTATGTTACTAAACAAGTAGCCTACAGAGATGTAGTTTTTAAAATGAAAATTAGAATTCTGTCACATAAAGAGGATCCATAAAGTCTACAGCTAAAATGGCACCATAGCACATCTTGTGTATCACAGGCAACTAACTTTCTCTTGATTTGTTGCATTTAGACTGATAATTAGGCTCTAAATACAATAAATCTTGCATTTGATTCACCATGTCTTGCAAAAATGTGTCTAGTTAGTCCTGATGAATTTATTCTGAGAAGAACTGATTGCTTTACTTTTTAATTTGAATTTATCTACCGAAGATGCTTCACCATATGATGTAGACACCTCTTAAACTCCCTTCTCAAAGGTTAAACAGATTGTCTGCTAACTTTAAGCTCTAAAGGATTCACACCACCCCTTGAATCACAATTATGGCGCTTTGGGGTTTTTTTTGCACAGTTTTCCAGCATTCTGGGAATGAGAGCAGCTGATGTGAAGCTGTGTTCTGGTTTTGACTTTCAACAATAGATGAAAACAAAAGTTCTATTTCTTTCAGACATTTTCTGGACAGCTTTGGGACATTAACCCTTTAGAAGTCCCTCAGAGCAGAAGCCAAGATCTTAAGGAAAAAAAAAACAAATACCACCCACATATAACCCTCCAATTGCATCAACATGGCAGACAGGAAAAGGCAGGGGAATTCTACTTGCAGGTTTTGAGACTATTTAAGTGATAATGAGAAAAGAACCTCGTTAACCAATTATCAAATTCCATTTGTGACATGAAACGAGAGCTGCACTGACATACCCTGTTTTCCTCTCTATTCTTTGGGTTGTTTGCCAAAACATAAAGTTGTACTTCGCTGCTAAGATCATCATAATTCCATTGCTTTTGTGGGGTACTGAAAGACAGGAATTCACCATCACAACTTTAAATTTACTTAATAAACTTGGGAAGTTATTTACTTGCCTCTTGTTTCAGTTTCCCATTTGTAGCAATCAACTGGAAACAATTAAAATTTGTAACAATTAATTGTAATTAATTAATTTAATAAAAATATCATCCTGGCCAAACCAGAGGGCTCTTCTGTTTGTGACAGTAAACCACACACCTGTTTCTGATGCAGGTAAAATGTGGGTCTTTGCATAATTCGTAGAGGACTTTAATGCTTTTCCCCTGAAATTCCCCCCACATCCTATTTCCCCCCAAGACTTCTCTTTGAGCCTTGCTAGAGGGTGAGAACTATCTGAGAATTAATTTTCAAGGAAATCTAAAAGGGATTAAGATTGTTTTAGCTGGGAGTTATACACATGGAAATACAGAATGAACATACAGGCAGTACTCTGACATATGTGAAACATGGTGGAAACATAAAATAAAATTGAGAGATTCAGTTCCACTTTGAGCAAATTTTTCATGCCTACAGTCAAAATTAAAGGCATACTTCAAAAGTGTTTGTAATTGGATTATTTGGGGATGGACACTTTGATTTTACTAAGAGAATTTTATGAGAAAGATCAGGTAAACAGTAAGTCTTAGCATCAGGAATGATTATCTGGCATAATTTTGGAGTGTCTGAAACTCTCTCCTGATCACAGTTTAGTTTTTGGTCTACTGAAATAGCTACAACATAAAGAGATACATTCACAAATTATCATGGCCTTATTACTAAATAGGAATGCTCTTCAGTCAAGATCCTCCATTTGTGACCCTTCCCATGGGGATTGTCCCATGAAAACAGTATCATTCCTTCCCTCAGGAACTTTCCACTAGTTCATTCCTTCAATTCCTGCTGCTTTGAACCAAATGGCTTATTATGAACCTATAAATATCATGGCTGGAAAAAGAATCCCATTTGATTAACAAATAGGAATACAGAAGGAACAACTGGTTTAAAATGGTACTTTTGCCCTCTGTTTGTGCTCCTGTTTCTTACACAGGATCCCATGGCTAGGCCAGGATCACCACCATGCCTTGCACACCATGAAACAAATCCCTGCAGAAGGGCATGGGACAGTTTGGACCTGTAATGAATGAAGATTAAGCTGGTTTTGGCAGCAGCCATTAAACCTGGGCCAGAGCCTGTTATCATAATAAAAATCAATGGAATTTTTATTGCCTTCACCTGGGAGTATGAAGAGACCTTAATTAAACCCCCAAATTCTTGCTTCTAATAATAGCAATGGTTGGTTCACTTTCACAGATTTATTGACCAAGAAAAGTATTCCCAAAGACTGGCTTTGGACACAGCAGTCTCTTCCATCCTTCTCCACAGTGAGATGGAAGAAAATAAGAAACTCTAAATTATTGTTCTCATCTGCTTGTTCCCTGGATATACTATTATATTTTCACTTACTAGGAAGGGCAACAAGCCATGGGTACTTCAAATTAGCTTTTGGATGGCCTTGCTCTTTCTGTCATTAAATAATTTCCCTGTTTATTTCTATGACTTCTCTACTTACATAACCTAAACCAGTTCACAGGTTATGATCGGAAAAAATATTCCAGTACCTGTTTATGTTCTACACTTGCTTGAATTTGGACACTGTTTCTGCATCTTTGCACAAGTTTTCCCTAAAAGCTACCTCAGTGCTGGTAAGACTTGAACAGGTATTGTTGTACACATTTTAAACTCTGGGTTTACTTTCAACTTCAATATATATTCCTTAAGCAAGACTTCATCTGAAATTATTTTTTTAGGTAGTAATTTTCAAAAATGTTGAACCAGACAATGCACATTTCATAAGCATAGAAATGACTTCTGGTATTCTAAGTATCAAAATATGCTAATTATAATTACTACTATTCATTATTTTCCTGCTTCCTATTTTTACACCCATACAGATACTCCTAATTGATAAAATTGAAAAACAAACAAATGTACCCATTATACTTTTTATGAATCCAACCCATTGTTCAAGGAAAAGAAATCATTCTTTACACAAAGATTTGCTCTGAAATTGCTGCCAAAGAGAATAACCTTGAGTTATTTGCTGCATAACTGCCACATGAGAACATTAAAGATGCCTAGGGACAGCTTCATCTTGAGCATGTGACTTTTAAGAAAAAGCTTTTAAGTTCAACATTTTAAAATTGCTGCTGTATCCTTTTTCTTCCTCTGATCTTTAAATTAAACCCAGTTATCACATATAGGAAGTATCTGGGTGTTTTTTGTTTCTATGGTTTTGGCCATTTATCTAAAAATGAAAGTTTGTATCGCCTGGTTGCCATAAATTCAAGATATCACTGGAATGTTAAAGAAATAGGTAAGTGTGTATATATATATATAGATATGGATAGTTCATGGTGGCTTTTCCCCAAAAAACTGGAGAATGAGGTGAGGCCCTGATGTGAAACCTGAATAACTTTCCTGACCATTAAGACTAATTGACCAAGCCCAACTCCAAAACCCTCAAAGTTGATTTGGTCTTAGGGAGAGTGATATTTTCCACATAATCAAGTGGATCTTTAGATGGAAGGTCCATTCAAAAAGGGTTCACTGCTTCCTAGACAAAGCTGGGTTTCAGAACTGTCAGACTTTTTGGGTTTTTCCACAGATTTTTAATAACCTTTTGGTAAGGTAAAACAATTGCTCCATCTCTCTGGCATTGGTCTGACTTATCTGAAATAAATGCTATGAGTGCAAACAGGGTTCTCTGCCTGAGTTTGTGGATCCATATCTCTAAAAATGAATATTTCCCCCATACTACATAGTATATTTCCTCAGCCCAAAAGATACATATGAGCCATGCCTCAGGTCAGGACCCTGACAGAAAAACCCTCTTAATAATTGTAGGACTGGTCCAAAGTCCATTAAAGTTAATTGAGAGACTTGACACCATGGCCCAGAGCAGCCATAATAAAAAAATATTTGTTAATTGATCCAAGGCAAATATTTGGCAGGCTCTGGCTTGAATCAGAAACAGCTACAGAGTCCAAAAAGCAGAAATCAATTCAGAAGACCACACTGTGAAGGGACAGCAGGAAGAAAGTTGGTGGCAGAACTTGGGCTAAAGAACAGGACTGGGTTTGGTTTTGTCTTTTTGGTTTTTTTTATAACATATCAATGCAGCAAGAATAATTTAAAATTTATTATATTATGCTATAACTCAAAACTAGAAACCTGGAGATCAGCAGGAGCACAGGCCCTATCAAATAAGATGCATTTTCTCTAAAAGCCACAGCCACAGGTCTATGGTGTGAGAGGTGCACTGTCCTGGGGAATGCTGAGTATGAAGTACCCTGGAATGTCCCTGGACACGCAGCATTGAAGCAGAGGCTCCTTACATTCACAGAAACCTCAACAGCAGCCTCAAAAGTAGAGGAATCAAAATTTTTGCCCTGCTGGCTTTGGAATAGGTATTCCAATCTTTTGCTTGAGGATGAGAGCTGGGTGGGAAGAAAAGGATTTCCTTGGCCTCCCTAGTTATCTGCTCTGGATGAGCTAAACAAACTCCTTAGAAGCCTAAGTGCTGCTGATCAAGGAATTCCAGAGATGAAAATTTGGAGAACCCAGATATTCCATGGGAATATCCAGATTTTGCTGTTCACACTGGATTTCCCCAGTTTCACAGCCATTATTTTTCCTGTCAGCAGTACAGATTTTTGGAGCAGTTGAGAAACTCACTAAAGTTCCCAAAAAGCAAATAAAGTATTGTCCTTGCCCAATACAACAGAAATTCAGAAGACATGGATATACTTGAAATTGCAGGAATTCAGGGGGACACATGAATATATGTGAAATAGCAGAGGCCATTTAGATTCCAAGTTCTTGACTTGCCCATGTCTCCCCAACTATTATACAGACAAAATAAGTCAACAGAACTCTTTTTGGGCATGATGATTACAGAGCATTCAGCATTTTGCATTAACAAATGTGCAAACAGAGGAGCAGAGCTCTGTTTTGTCTTGTCACTGAGATTTAACTGGACCTGAGCAAAATTTTCAGCAGAGAAATGTGATCCACGATTTTAATGACACTTTGAAATAAATAAAAACACTTTATTCCTTTGACTTGGGCAGTAATATCCTCCTTTAAACATACTATTAACTGTCTCACAGTTTGTACTTTGAGAAGAAAATATACTTTCATTTGCTTTATGGTTCATCCATAAAAAGAAATTCAGATATAATTTAAACACCCTCAAATTTCATAGACTTCTTCTAAAGTTGCTTGTGTGATTTTCCATCAGTAAGAAAATTAACTAAAGGTTACATTTTATTTCTGCATTTTGTCTGGTATCCTGTTTCATACAAAAGTGACTCAGGACCATTATTTAAATCTGTCAAGCTTCAGAAGTTTTTCTGATAAAACTTCATTTTAGAGCTTTAATCCCCAAAATTAATATTTGCGTTCTTTTATATCATTCAGCACTTACGGGATGTAGCAACATTTTTATAAATTTATTACCTTTTAGATTGCAATGCCAAACATAAGGTTTATTGCCAAATAAAGCATAATTTTTGTTTTTTGATTGCCTGCTTTGGAAGAGTATTGCTTCTGCTCTAAAATTGCCTCCACCAAATTATTTAACTGGTTTTGTTGATAATTATGGAAAGTATTCCAACCAGAAAAAAATACACAAAGTGAAATAGTGTAGTCAGGCAATATGAAATGAGAAAAAATACTTTTGAAGTCTCTCACAATGAAATTAACATACAAGTAAAAATAAAAACCTGAACAAACCCCCAAACAATAAAAAACCATCCTAATTTGCTTCATTTTCTTTTAGATCTCTATCCACCAAAAAGTACCTCAGGTGGTATTTCCTGATGGATATCACAGACTCCAAAATCCACAGAAATTCATTTGAAATCATAAGACACTAAACATTCTTTGAAAACAGAGTGTGTAGGATCATGCAGCCATAGAATAGTTTGGGTTGGACAGGATTTTTAAAGCTCATCCAGTCCAAAGTCCCTGTAATGACAAGGGACATCTCTGACTAAAGCAAGATGCCCAGAGCCCCATCCAACCTGACACTGAATGTTTCCAAGGATGGGCATCTGCCACTGCTCTGGGTAACCAGTGCCAGTGCTTCACCACCCTTGCCATGAAAAATTTCTTCCTTAAATCAAGTCTGATTCTCCTCTCTTTTCATTTAAAACCATTACCTTTTGTCCTACTGCAACTGATCCTGCAAAAGAGTCTGTTCCCATCTTTCTTATATAGGCACCTTAAAGTCCAGAAATGCTACAAAAAGGACTTCCCTAGAACCTTCTCTTCTCCAGGCTGAGCAACTCCAATTGTCCCAGCCTGTCTCCGTGGCAGAAGTGCCCCAGCTCTACTTGGTGCCTCCTCTGGACTCACTCCAGGAGATCAAAGAGTCATGGAATGGTTTGGGTTGGAAGGGGACCTTGAAGCCCATCCAGTTCCACCCTCCTGCCAGGGGCAAGGACACCTTCCACTAGCCCAGGTTTCTCAGAGCCCCATCCAGCCTGGTCTGGAACAGTGCCAGGGATGGGGCAGCCACAGCTGCTCTGGGCAACCTGTGCCAGGGCCTCACCACCCTCACAGGGAAGAATTTCTTCCTTATAGCCAATCTAAACTTGTTCTCTGTCAGTGTGAAGCCATTTACCCCTGTCCTGTCATTCCAGGCCCTTGTAGATTATTTCTCTCCATCCCTTCAGGTACTGCAAGGCCACAATGAGATCACCCCGAAGCCTTCTCCTCTCCAGCCTGAACAATCCCAGTTCCCTCAGCCTTTCCTCCCAGCAGAGCTGCTCCATCCCTCTGATCCCCTTGGTGTCCCTGCTCTGGCCTGGCTCCAGCAGCTCCCTGTCCTTCCTGTGCTGGGCCCAGGGCTGGATGCAGCCCTGTAGGGGGGGTCTCAGAAGAGCGGGGCAGAGGGGCAGAATCCCCCCTGCCCTGCTGCCCTGGGGCTCTGGGTGCAGCCCAGCACAGGGGGGTTCTGGCTTGGGGCAGGGCCAGCTCTCACCCACAGCACCCCCAAGTCCTTCTGCCAGGGCTGCTCCCTCTGCTCATCCCCAGCCTGGATTGATCCCAGGGGTTGCTCTGACCCAAGTGCAGCACCAGCAGCTGGTCTTGTTAAACTTAACGAGATTCAATGATTCAAAACTCTGTGAGTTTTCATTTCACCAGACTGCTTCACATGAGAACCGTGCTAAAGCGAGAGGAAGAACATCCCAGTGTCTGTGATATGACATTTCCCTGTTCACTGCCTCAAGCTGCACAGGACGTGAAGATGTGCAATGGTACCACAGTGTTTAAATAACAGCATTCCTCCACCCCAGGGGAAAAAAACAGCCATATTCAAGCCTCTTGCAGTAATTCAGCAAAGGCATGAAACACAGCTGATAAGAGATGGTTCCTTTTCCAAAGTCAGGGTTTCACTTGTCACCTGGTTATCAGGATCTTTTTCTCTGTGAGGAGCAGTAGCTCTTGGCTCTCTCCACTCACTGATACCAGCAGGAGGGGGAGCAAGTTCTCATTCAGAAACCACCAGCTTCGAATCAGCTGCAAAAGGGATGGCATCTTGGCTCCTGTAGGAATGTCATGCACACACATTCTGTCCTCCTGATATATTGATTCTGCTGAATATTATTAAAAAAAAATCATATATCCTGTGTCAGACCAAGAAACTGAAGGGGTGAAGCAAAAGGACAGCCTTTTACTTCACCTCTTACAAGCAGAGTAAGGAAAATTCTTTCTTCTTTTCACTATTTCTTGCTCTGGAAGAGCCTCTGGGGTTCTCACTATCTCTTCTGTGCAGCTTTCAGAGTGGAGTAGGCACAAACATCACCATGCAGACTCCCCAACATCATCCTGGATTTGAGGCCAGGAACATCTACCCCCATAGCCACTCAGTGGGACTGCAGGCAAGGACAGTCACACATCATCTCTCTAGTATCTTAACCTCCATCCTGAAACTCAGGGTGATTGGGATGAATTCAGATGCAGAGACTCATGCCTTTGGAATGAATTACCAACACATTTATCCTTGCATACCATTGCATCCATTAGTCAGAGAAAGGCTGAAGGCTGCAACTTGCATACAGAAGATAAACTGTCAAATTACCCTGCTGTTGCAGCCTGCAGCCACTGTCACTCAGAAGATCACAAAGGTTCATTATTTATTGTTGTTTTTACTCCCACAGGAAAATCATGGCTGTTTCTTTACTTACTTTCAAATTCCAAGCCTGTCATCCTAAACCAGCTCCTCTCGAGCTGTGTTCCTCTCTGTCTATCCTGCCTGGCTGCAGCCACAAGGTCTGCAGCACTTGAGAATGTTTTCCACATCCTCTGCAATCTACAAATTACAGGTGGTTCCAATGAACAGGAATACAGTACAACCTTCCCTGGCACAGTAGGAAATCTTGCAATAACACCCCATGAGAAATGAGTGGTTTTCATTTATTCAATGTTCTAAGGCAAATTTCTCTTCAAATGGCACTAGTAAACTTCAAGACTGACTCAGGCAAAGAAATAAATTTTAGATTCATATATTTTAAATGGTAGGCAGAGGATGTTTTTCCTTCAATACTAAAACCTGGAGGTCTGCTGGAAACAATAGATCAAGGCAGGTATACATTTCCAAAGTATTAATGAACTCCAGAATATCAGTGAATTATTTTTTCTATATGCCAAAACATTTTATTTTTTCACTTCTGCAAAAATTCCCTAAATCAAGAAGAGGTTGAAAGAAAATGGACACATGGGACAAAAGGACAAATATGTTAACATTCCAGCAACTGTAACTGCCTTCTTCAGGTCTGTTAAACATCTCAACAGCCTGGACCTTACAGTAAACTTAAAAACTGAGAACTGACAATAAAAGTAGTATTGGAAGTCTTCCACACTTACTCTGTTCTGTGTTGAATTGTTCAGCTTGCAAGAACAAAGCCTTGTTTAAAAAATATCACTCTTTTACTGCTTTTTTCTGCAGAAGCAACTGGGGAATTGAGTCAGGCTGTGTTCTCTCTGGCTCACATAACAGCAGCAATAATAAAGATCCTGCCACTGCTCCTTACTCGCTCATTCGAGTGTGGCTGCCTGAGACAATTACACTCAGCTCAGCTGTATCTGCTCTGCAGTGCTACTTCTAGGAGTAAGGAGGAGGAGGAGAGCCCTTGTAAGGAATCCTGATCAGAGAGAAGTGACTTCAGTGGAGCCAAGTTTCCACACTTTGGGGTTTTTTTCACCAAAAGAGTTAACAGTCTGAGTCCATACAACATTTCAAGCCCAGTGCTCCCACTGCAGCACATTTTAGGCCTCTTTGTGGCTATAACCAGCCCCTGAGATAAGCAAAGGTTACCCAAAGTAAGAAGATGTGAATCAGGTAGATTTGACTACTCCTTGGCAACTCTGCCTGCCAGAGCAGGATGGAAGAAGACAAAGCTTATCTAGCTAAAGACATGAAGACAGAAAAATATATTTTATTCATTAAAAGAAGTATTTTCTTATAATTCTATAGGAATTTATATCTATAGTTCCTAGAGATAAAAATGACAAAGGAATTTGAAATTCAAAGATAGGATTAGACTTCACCAGAGCAGGGATTTCTCTTCCTTGCCATGATTGGCAAAATGTTTCCACCACAAATCCAAGCTGTTCACGGGGAAAGAAAGACAGAGATCATGACTCCTTTCTCCCTGCAATCAGATTTAACCAAAATGTATTATTTAATGAGTGAAGCACAGGTTTGGATGCTGTGATGCCTGGCACCAGTGGCATGTTTTTCTACCAGCCTGATGTGACCATTTGTCCTTACAGGTTAGAAAGGCCACGGACCCATCAGCTAATGCTATCAGAATGTTCCAGCAGAGCCACTGGAAGCACTGCTCCTGTTTGTTCTCTGGAGTGTTGCTGATATCACACACTTCCAGCAGCCACAAGGCCTTGCCACAGTGTCTTTGGCATAACATGCTCTGTTGTCACCAACACGTGCCAGCTGGCTGCTGCTCTCCACCCCAGCAGTGACTGCATCTCAGCAGCATTTATGCATATAAAACACTCAGGCTTCCCTTGGAAAGAGGGAAGACAATTAATATTTTAAATATTTTCTTATTCTTCGGGAGCATGTAGGATATCCAGTGAAAACAGATCACCTGCAGGCATCACAAGGGGGGAGCTTCCAGGGACTCCCTTCTGCACACTGTGGCTGACTGTGAGATGATTTCCTGCCACAAATCACTGGAATTTGTTTTGTCACCCACACAGGTATTGCCACCCATTGTATCTCCTGGCATTTCCCTCAGCAACTGAGTCTGCCCCATGGATCTGGCCTTGGAAGGAGCACAGAGGAGGCTGGGACAGACCCAGTGGTTCTTCTGAAGGAAACAAGAGCTGCTCGCCTTTGACACGAGGATCAGAACCAAAATCTATGTTCAAACTTGTGGCTGCTGCCCCTCATTAGAACCATACAGCCACCCTAATAAACAACATATGGGAAATCTGGGGTTCTTATCTGCCAAGAAAGCGAAAATAGCAAAAAATTTTAATGGCAGCATCAAGAAATGTGCTGCAAAGAATAAGTTGGGGATAGAATGGTAAAACATGCTGTGTTCTTCCATTTTTGTGAGAATGTGTCAAAAATACATAAATGAGTAAAGAAAAGCCTGTACTGTAATACTTGGTACTCTCTCTAGCAAAAGGACTGGAGCTCAGTTGTGCCTTTGAGGCAAGCCCTGTGACACAGCACAGCTTGGAAGCTCACTGTCCCACAAACTGTCCTTGAGGCGTCTCCAAAACACCCTTCTTGAGAGTGTAGGAGAAGAAGACCCTCAGTCACCCTGCTTCCAGGCTGTCTCAGGACAGTCCAGAGCATTTTGCAGCAGCCTCTGTGTCTGACTGTCCCCCTCCCTTCAACCAGCATATCCATGCAGGGACGAACACTTGGATTTCCTGCCCTTGATGGCAGCCTGCTGCACCAGGTACTGCAGGAAGAAAGGGGATGATGGGGAAGATTTTAGAGGTCCTTATTGCCAAATGGGAGATTTCAATCTGCAAAGATCTATCAATCCAGCATATTACATGCAGGGAAATACATCCATCAGATTTTGTTTGTTTTGTTAAAAAGAAAGAAAGGAAATAAATGCCTGAAAAATATTCTTCTCTGTGTTATAAACACATCAGTGCTCATTTTCTCTATATTCTACTTTGGGCCATTCTGTGTAAAATCTTTAATTAAAGTTTTTCTTTGAAATTGTCATCATCAAACCAGAAGAAAGAAAGTAAAAAATGGAAGGACACAGCTGTGCATATATGAAGTGCTATTCAGTACCAAATGTATTGGAACAAAATAAGTATCGTGACTGTTATGCTCTTAGTTTTGGCTCTGTATTCTCAGTAGCACAGTCTAACTTGTCACTTTATATTGATTCCATCTGTTTACACTCTGCAAAGTATTGGCTTCCTACAGTGAACATTTCCTATTTACCAGCTGGTAAAGATAGGCCCAAACCAGATAGAAAAGAATTAGACTATTTTCAGATCCTCATACACATAAAATCAAAAATTAATGGGGGAGGGGAGATAAAAGTAGAGGGAGGGAGTAGAATATATGGGTCTGATGCTTGTTTCATATTGATAGTCCTCTAAAACCCATTAACAATTTTTAGAGACCTGGAAATCTGTGCAATGAGCACGCCAAATAAATCAATTTTCACTCCTCTTTACTTTCTTCTTTATATGAACAGCCTGATTGTAAATGTGAATCAATCACAGTACTTCAGTAGTCTTTAAATAGAAACAGTTGGGGTCTGAATCTGGCTAATATAATATTCTCAGTTCCACCAGACAGCTCTGAGTGAAGGACTTCCACAGAAAATGGATGTGCACATGCAGTACAGAGCCATCTTTGCACTCTGACAAACTTTCTTTTTCACAGTGGTTGGATTCTTTTCTTAAGGAGACTATAATTTGTAGGAAGTGACTCACTTCAGGAGAGTCTTATTGCTGCCATTAAAAAAAAAAACTGTTGCAAGTTGCAAACTCTTGAACAAAGTTGGGAGATTTTTAATATTCAGGAACACTAAGTCATGAAAATAGAGGCTCCTTTCTATGCCACCACGTCGTTTTGCAAGTGGGAAACAAATACTGTCCCTGCTTTTGGAGTCTTGACAGCCAGGTCAGTGAATCATAGAATCATTAAGGTTGAAAAAGACTTCCAAAATCCTCAACTCCAGCCTCCAACTGAGCACAAGCAACACTGCAAAATACCATGTCCACTCGTTTTCTGAACCGTCCCAGGGATGGTGATTCCACCACTTCCCTGGGCAGCCTGTTCCAATGCTTAAGCACATCTTCAGGGCAGAAATTATTCCTAATATCCAACCTGAGCCTTCTGGTGCAGCTTGAAGTCATTTCCCCTTTTCCTGTCACTGGTTGTCTGGGAGAAAAGGCTGATCCTCACCTGGCTGCACCCTCGTGTCAGGAAGTTGGAGAGAGTGAGGAGGTGACCCCTGAGCCTCTTTTCCAGGCTGAACAACTCCAGCTCTCTCAGCTGCTCCTCATTGGACTCCTCATGTTCCAGAGCCTTCACCAGCTCTGTTTCCCTTCTCTGGATATGCTCCAACACTGGAGCAGGGGAATGTCCAAAGGATGCTGCAACTCCATGGAAAGCCCAGGGTCAGGCAGATTTCCTGGCAGGAAAGGGTTGTGGTTTGGGGGGCTTGTTTGTTTGCTTGTTTGTTTGTTTATCACACATGTGCAAATTAAAAACTCAGAGTTACGAATATAAATGTATCCTTGATGGATGACATGCATCCAAATAGAAGCAGGATAAGGTTTGGCTTGAGACTAACCACTGGGATAGGTCACAAATAAATATTTCAGAGTAAATGAACCCTTTAGTGCATTTGAATGACTGTGTACATCATGCATCTATACATCTTGCATTTATATTTACTTCTTTAACTGAATTGTTCTTGGGACACATGGGTAGCAGTAACCTTGCCTTAAGAAAATAATTGTTTCTGTTAATATACTAAAATATATGTAACAGCTCTACTTCACAATGCTGTTGAAAAAAATACCACAGGACCTCGTAAAGTAAATATAGCTCTAATTAGAACTTTGGAGGATATTTTCAATTCATAAACTCTGTAACAAAAAAACATTTCAGCAGTTTCTTTTGTGATAGGAAACGCTTAACATGAAAATGTAAATGTTGTTCTTCAGTTAGGTGCATATAGCCAAATGAATAAAAGCTATGGCCTTAATAACAACTATACCAAGTTATGATTGATAGGCTTTTCTAGAGCAAGAAAAGATTGTCTTGGATACAATCTGTCCTAACAACCTCGCGATATGTTAATATTTTATTCAGGCTAGAGTGAGGATATATTCAGATGTCCTACTCGATGGAAGAGAAGCAAATGGGTTGCAAATACAACTGCAGCCCTGAGGTGCCATAACAGCTGTGAAACCAGAAAGATTTTATTTCCTTCTCCAAAATTACAGGCCAAGTCCATGCCAAACACAGCAGGAGGTTGGATTTTCCTAGGAATTTACATCAGGTTATGTTTAATGTATTTCTTCTTCTATGAGCAGTTTTAGGGTAGAGCCAGCAGACTGTCACACAGTGCTGTGAAAGGCATGGAATACTCTTTCTGTGTCCTGGTAAATAATAACTATTATTTAGTTGCTAGTGATACGTGACATTAGATGATAGTGATATGTGTTGCTAGTGATATGTGACATGAGGTAAACTTGCAAATGCCTAACATACTAAAATACCGTGTGTTGGGGAAGATGAAATAGGAAAGCCTTATAAATATGATTACCTGGCAAAATATTTCTAAAATAGAGATATTGATATGAGAACAAGACTTGAGATACCAAACCTTAATTACTGAGCAACTAGAAAACAATAGTATAGCCAGATTGAAAGCAATGCCCCCTTCTGATTAAACAATGCCCTTTACCTACTGATAGGTCCATAGGTCAAATGGAATGTTCTGTCTCACCCCCCAGTGTATGGTTCATCCCACACCTGTAAACCTCCCCTAAAGTATCAGGTATCTGTAACCCCATTTACCCAAGTCCTGTTCCAGCCCACCTTGAAGCCCCCTGATAAGGTGTGCCCGGGGGACCGGACACTCTCTTGGAACTTCCTCTTGGGACCCTCACCTGGAACCCTCTCTCCCTCTCTCTCCCTGGGCCTGCCACGAATTGCGGCTAGCAACTCCATGCAAGGCCCTTCACCCTTTATAATAAACCACATCTTCTAAGACCTGACTTCAGAGATCTCTCGTCTCCATCCATCCAAACCGTCCTGGAGTCCTGAGCTCTCTACAACCATGATTATAAACAAATTTTCATAGCTCCGTTTGTGCAAAGATAAAATACTAAAAATACAGATTTCCCACAGTCACACGACCACTTTCTCCTTGGTTGGTAAGAGAGGGTTTGTGCTGTTCACATTTGTGTTGAGATTTAAGTATCTGGATGTAAAAAAGAGAGCAAAATGCCTAAAATACCATTCTTGTGATGTGACAGTATGTTTTACACAAGCCTTGCAAAGGGCCGGGCAATTACAGAAGTTGTGCTGCCATGGAGAATCTAGTCTCTTAAAAAAGTCAAATGTCTTTGCTCAAGACACAAACACATAATGAAATAAAATCAGAGTGGGACTATGTCACTCCTACACCAGAGATTTGTAGCAAGACTGCTTGAAAGAGGACAGCTCTTAGGGTTCTGATGCTAAAAAGGGAATCACAGTGGGGATAAAAGAGGCTTTTAAAATATTCCTTGAGCTGAATAAAAAATGCCCAAACAACAACAATCCCTTTAATTATACAAGTATGAATAGATCTTCATGGTATAACAACAGGGCAACATCCTTTAAAACTTGTTAGTAAATTGATATCAGTACATCAAGAATACCATCTACTTATCTGAAATTAATTACTACCCCTGCATGTGGTTTCTGTTATTACCCTGGTCAACATACTTTCTCCTTCAGCAGTGATTCCAGCTGACTTAATGTCATTGTTTGGCAGCTGTGGCTGCTCAGCCTGAAAATAAATACAATAGAAAGGACTAGGTGAACATAAACCGCATGTCATCGACAGACAAAACCCACAAGTGCTCCACAGTACCATTTACCACTGTAAGAACATCAGTGGCAGGATTTTGTTTTAGCATGTGAGCAACTACAAATGGAAGAAAGTGGCTTGATCCTGCCTTTTTTTTTTTTTTGTGGCTGCTCTTCATAGCTCTGCTCTGCTCTTGGAGAAAATCACCACAAATCTGAATCCTTGAGAAATGTGGCTCCTCAACCACAGGTGTAATGACTGTTAGTGTAAAATAACTTCTCTTGAAGGATTTTTTTTTTTTTTTTTGGCTGCTATACATAACACAAAGGACCATCTGAAGCTTGATCTGACCTTTGGAATGACAGGATACTCGTGAGTCCCAAGGTCAAGAAATTACAGCACAAGTTCTCCTCTCTGCTCTGCTCAAGTGTTCTTCAATCATGTTTTCTCCTCCTCTTCTCTCCAGCACACACCTCCAATCCATTTGTCACCAGTAAGTTTTAAAGCCTTTTAAAAGGTGAAGATACATCACCTTGCTTTTGCTTTTGCTTTTTGCTTCCTCATCCTATTGATTTGCATCAAGCACTGTCACAGGTCATTTTCAGAGTCAACTACCAGCCAGGTTTACTTTTGCAAGTAGGTTCTATGTGTGCTAAATTACACTCTCTGCATGCCCACCTTTGCTCTCAGCCTCAACTAACCGCTTCTGAAAAGCCTTGTGCAATTTGAGTCGGATCTCTTTTTTGGGCAGTGAAGTCCTAGAAGCCAAGCACTGCTGTCAATTCAGCCTCTGAATTCTGAGCTTTAAACAGAAAGCATCTCTGAAAATTTCTCCCATCCCCGCTCCTGGAAAACGGCACCTGCACTGCCCTCCCGTGGAAATCTCACCAATCTGTGCCTGGCAGCTCGAGCAAACTCCTGTGCTGGCATTTCAGCTTCTGCGCAGAGCAGACAGCCCCAGAGAAATTCCCTAACAAACCAGAGGGCCAAAGGACAAGATTGCCGAAGCGTGATCCTTACTCTCCATGTTTTAATGAGTTTAAGAGGAAGTCAAAAGTAACATATATTCTGCTTGAGCACTGGAAGAAAATCCAACCGCAAGCGTACAAAAAAGCTTTACTTTTTATTATATTGCATGTAATAAAGAAAAATATTAACCTTTTATTCCAGGAAAGTTCTGTCATTTGTTATTTAATTAGTTTTCACTAATTAATTACAATTTTTAAGCTTCCCTGTCTCTCCGGGAGAAAGTGGCTTAGGCGCCTCCCTTTTTCTTCTTTTCTTTTGCTGCTCCTCTTCTTCCTCCTGCTTCCTTTCAAAGTCCTAATCCCATTTTTGTATCCTCAGTATTACACTCCCTCATTCTCTCTTTGTCTGAGAGCTTTCTTAGCTTTGCACTTGCTGGGAAAAAAGTTGGACCAGAATTTACAGAAGGTGACCCCTTACTGAACACCAGATCATATAAACCCAGAAGACAAAATTAAGGAAAAAGAATTTCCCTGCAGATCCTCTTGCAGAATTTCACCCTTTATATTTCACTGGAGGAGTGAAAACCATTTAGTGCTCCACTAAGAAGGCTACTGTGAGAGCACAAATTTGCTCAGGGTTTTTATTTTCATGCAGAATACAACTTTACTTTCCATTTTACTTCATTGAAGGAAGAATCCAAATTTAATGCCAGTTCACACACAGCTGGTGTCTTCACAACCTTATTAATGAAAAATTACAAAATGAAGATGAATGTGAGTTATTTATTACAAAAGTATTGAATCCTGAAATGTTATAACTTTTCCATCAGTGGGTCCCTTGGCTTAACTTCTCTGTTTCACTTAAAGACATGCCAAGCTGAGTGACATGTTTTCAAATCACAATTAAAATCAATCAGTTAAAATTTCTTCCACACACAACAACTTTCCACTGTTACTTTAGTGAGCAGACTGATTAGTCTCAAAGGCTCATGTTTTTCCAGGAGCAGATCAGTGGCTTAGCAGACCATTGCCTTCATCAACCTGGTAACATTCCTATGGCAACTACACTGCTTGCACGTACAGAGAAAGTAATTTTAGGAAAAAGTGTAGCATATCTCTGTATCACTAGAAGCTCACATTAGCAGCTACATTATGGACTGAGAGATCCACAACCCACAAGTGATTCACAACTACAGTTCAGGAGAAATTTGACTGCAAACTACGGAGCTCTTGCCTACCTTTTGAACATGCTGGTACTTCAGGCAATTTTAGGGAAGTTTGAGAGGAAATCAATATATGGCACAGTAACTTTGAAAATATTTGGGGTCTGTATTTTAGTATACATGGATAAGGACTAAATTAATATCAGATTTTTTAAATACTTCATTTGGACTACTAGTTCCTCAAACTAAGCAAAAATAAATTTCTCTTATAGTTTTGGTTTTATTTTGCACATTATACATTGCTACTTCTCAACAATTTGTCCAGAATTAGGCAGGGCATTAATTTAATATCGACAAGTCCCTCTCAAAAACTTACAACCTACAAGCCTTGCCATCCTGTAAGAGAAATTTTTTCAAAGCTTTAGCTCTATGATCTTTCATAATATGAAAACATGTTCATTCTCATCAATCTCACTGATACATCCCGGTCTTCTATGAAAAAACTCTTGAAGTGTTTCAGGAGATAGGTGTCCTCCTAATGGTAATTTACTATTAGCAAAGAAATCAATATCAATAACCCATTACAGACTGATTAGTTTAAAATGCAAATGTAACAGAGCAGTTTACCTAAATTAAACAAACAAAGGACAGTCAAGTACTTCAGGAAAAAAAAATATAAAACTTTTTCACCTCCACATTCAGGACAGAAATTGAAGCGTACAATAATGCTGGTGCAGACTGTACATCAGAATCCTCCTCTGTTTTTGATAGGACTCAGTTATGATATGATATAAACACCCAGTGCTCTTTCAAGTCCAATCTGATGGTGGTTTATAAGGTGACAAATTCCAAAAGTGAGCAGAGAAGCTCTCCATGCAGACAAAATCCAGCTGGTCTCTGACTCAGAGTTCACAACCTAATCTATGCATATTTATAACACTGCATGTATATGAATTTAAGCCCTGAGATCTTCTCTTAAATAAAAAAAAAAAATCTGCTGGCAAACTACAGCTCTTTCACATAGAGAGACGCATTACACAAACAAAATCTCATGCAAACATTCCAGTTGTCAAATTTAGGTCACATTGCTTTTGCAAGTTTTCCAAAACTTTCACTTGAATAGGTTTAGACCATGTCTTGCACTTTTTGATGTTATTGGTCTGGAAACCTGCTCTCACCTGAAATTTTGCTCTTGACATAAACAGGGAGAGCCTCTAAACAATTATCAACAGAAATGGCACAGTGTGGCCCTGCCAGCACAGCATCAAATTTCACTTCTGCTACACAGAAGAGAAAGGTTTCAACACCTGCTGAACTTTGAGACTGTCAAAGTCTGACTAACATCAAGCATCTGAAATGCTTTCTTTTTCCAGTTCATCTTCTTTGTCAACTGTATTTTGAATAAGATCTGTCCAATGTCCCAGGAGAAAAATTTGGGATGTGTGACAGAGGTCACAGATGTAGCTGTAAAATGTATTAGGCAGTCATCCAGACACTCCTAAGTTTGGCAATATCACTTTTGTTTTTGAGAACTCAATATAAATCAGTTCCATTCTATAAATTTAATAATGTATAATGTAATTTCCTATATGTATATGCAAATCAGTTATTGATAGATCCACACCTTTGAAAGCAATAAATAGCCAAACACAACTGCAAGTAATTAAAGATTCCAGGGTTTCTCTTTCTGATACTACAGACTAAACAGTAAGTTGGAATACACACTTAAGTTTTAAAAGTTAAAAAAAATTTGAGTGCCCAACTGTGTTCCATTACAGCAGCACTCTCACACTTCAAACAACAGAGAGAAAAGCATTGCCCTGTACAATTTAGAGACTTGATTCAATTATTGAGCTTTGGGCAGGGATGCCATGTAGCAGTGGGGTCAAAATTCATTGTCTGCATCAGGGATCTGTGCCTGGTATGTATCTCAGCTCCTTTCCCACTAAAAGCACAACCAGCAATAGAGAGTGATGTACCTGGTAGTGCAATAGAATGTGCAGGGATGATTTATTTTACTTAAGACACCTCTGGCTCTCATGGATTTGGCCTGATGTTTCTTTTGGATTCATGATGAGCCAAATTCAGCCATAGCAATGAGCATTTGTTTACCATCTACTTGGATCAAAGGAGGTTTTGAACACAAATTGGAACTCTAGGGCTAGTTCATAGGTATTTATGTTTTTTCCAAGCTTAGGATCTGCTCTTAAACAAAATATAACTGCCTTCAGAAGAAGCTTTGTTTACAAAAAGCAAGATGGCAAAATGCAGCTTTTTGTTATTTACAGCTTTGCTGCAGTTTTACAAGAGGCAATTCTTTTCTTATGCTCATCCCTTCCTTACAATGAAGGTACACAATCACAGATGCCTTGCACATTTCATTTCAACTTCAAGGCATTCTGACAAAAGAAAGCATTCAAATTCACAGCTGGATACAGCTCCAGTGAAATCAATAGAGCTGTCACAGCTTACTCCTACCATGAATCTGACCCTAAATCTAAAACTGCATGGCAAGGAGAGGAGGATAAGTGGCACAAACTGTGATGGAGGAAGCCTTACATGATAATAATTTAAAATTACTTGCAAGACAAATGTCCGGGTTGGGATTACCAGCAAATTCATATTTGATTGGAGCAAACTATAAGTCTTACTTGTCCAGAAGATTGGCTTTCTTTGGTAAGTGTATTGTCATTCCAAAGGAGTTGTCAAAGGATAAGATGTGTACCACACCAAATATAATCAGAACCAGTGGTCTTGTAGTGACTTCAGAACAGAAATGAATCCAAAGAAGGCATCTCTCTCAAGTTTCAGTGGACTCCAGAGCAGGGAAGGAAATAAAACTTCACATACAAGCAGGAGGAACAAGAGCTGTGTGAGCAGGGTCCTTCTTCCACCCTCTTCTCATCTGCAGAACTAGGGGGGTTTAGTTCATTGCACAGGATCCAGCAAACACAGTGTGCCTGACAGATGACTTCTACCCAGGCAGTGGAGAAAGTGTGTCCCACACCCTAAATAGAAATTTTGACCTAAAGTTCCAAGACTGTGGACACAACCTGCAGTTGATTTAATTGAATGTCGCCTGCTGCCACACAACTATTTTGTGTTGTATGTAAAGTGAGGTCCTGTGGGGAGTGTGATGTCTTGGCAGGGGTGTGCCAGGCACTGAGTTCTTCTGCAGCCTGCACCCTGGCCATGGTCTCCCCGGGGTTATGAGACTACAACAGGGTATAGGACACCAAAAGGAGCAGTGTGGCTGGCACAGCAACAAGGGGGACAAAACTGAATTCTTGACATGGGATCTAATCTGCTAATAAAAGAATAGACTGAGATATGCCTTGCTGACAGCAGTGACCAAATGAGAGGAGCTTACAATTTCTGTGGTTGTGCTGGATGCTATCTCCTATGTCAGCATTTTCAGATATGCAGTTTAGAGTAGGAAGGTGGAGTTTTAGCCTAACTCCTTTGCCACAGAATTATACCTGGAAATGTTTTCTGCCATTATCTTGAAGTCTGTGCACATTAAAGTACTCTAAAAGTATTTAAACCCACTACCTTTTAGTTGAGAAAGCCTGCTATTTTATTAAGCAGCACAGCTGCTTTAAATGTTGATATTGAGTTTCAGGGTTTGGGGGAGAAAAACACATGTACCAGACACAAGCTCATTACACTAATTACTCTGTTTCATGAAGAGATAGTATTAATTTTCCAGGAAATCTGCAACAAACTACACTGTAAGTACAAACAGAAGAGTGAAGTGGGGAAACAGCAATCAGACATGGCATTTGCAGAGTGCTGTCAGTGTGGCTCCACAGAGGCAAAGCTGAGGGATCTGCATCTGCTACGTACACCCACCCAGCTCCAACTGCTCCTTCAAGCAATGCTCTCAGCTCCAGGGAAGAATCCAAGAGCCCAGGGCAATCTAGAGACCAAAACCTTGGCAAAGGCCTGATGCCTAAAATTTTTCTTCTGATTTTAGGCAACAGGCTGCTCCAAAGCTTACTCAGGTAGGATGAGGCACTCGTTTTCCCCCTGTGTAAAGGGTTTAAGTGCTGACAAAACAAGGGTGATCCAGGGGATGGTACTATCATCCAATCTGTTCCATAGTGTTTTATAATCATTAGTCACAAACCACTTTTGAATATTGACATTCTTATGCACTAGATCACATTGTAGTTCTAGTGATACTTACAAGGTTAACCCAATCAGTCTTCAGAGGAAATATTTCAAGACCTTGTTTTCTCTATTACAAATGTAATTCAAAATCAGACATTTGGTTTCTCTCCAAGCTGTGTGACAGTCAGAGAGTATAACATATTTCCTCTTCTCTCTGATATGTGCCAATCAACTGCACCGTGCTCCTGCCATTCAATTATCACAGTATAGAAAGCAAATGATAGCACAGGGAATTGTGTGAGCTCTGCAGCCTTTGAGTTGTTTTCTATCCTTTGTCTCCCCTGTCCAGCTGAGAAGGGGGAGTGATAGAAAGGATTGGTGGCATCCAGTCAAGGCCAACTCACCACTCAGTCAATTACAACTCGGTAAAGAGAGATACAAAAAAAAAGCAGATATTGCACAGCCAGGTGGAAAACAGTAGGACAAGAGCAAAACTTACTAGCCACCCATTGAAAGTGCAGCACTGTGCAGCACTTTGCATAGGTAGAAAAGCCCTTCTGCCTCCCACCCTGAAAAAATTCACCCAAAATGAATAAGCAAACGAGCCCAGCACAGTGGCTGATACACTGGCACTGGGACCCGTGCAGGTTTGGCTCCTTAGAAACCATGAACAGGGAGGGTCCATTTCTTAGAGACCAAGAACTCAAATGAACCAGTTCTGCCTGCAAGACCTACCCATCATAAATATGGGCAGTAACCCATGTTTCAGACAACAAAAATGTTTCAGACAAACACACACATGATGATTCTATCACCTGCTCAGATACTTGTAGCAGCCCAGGGAAATTCAGAGACCAGTCAGAGGGAAATTCAAAGACCTTTCAATACTACTCAGTTCCTTTTACCACATCAACAGATATATTTGAATCAATTTGTTAGCAAAAGGACTGCCCAAAAAGTAGATGCAGCAGCAGCTCTGTGGCTCAGTAACTGGACTACAACAGGAATATGGTAGGCAGTAGCACTTCCTAATGCTGCTGAACTCATTAGCAAAGCTTTCTTTGGCTCCAGAAAATCAGGATGAAACTCTGAAACACTCCTGTAAAGTCAGCTGGCATTTTTCTGGACTCTAAAACTTTTTCTGGTTGGAGTAGATGTGCATCAGGTCTAAGCTTGTCTTTCTCACAGACCCTTCAAAAACAGCACGTGATCCATAAGAAGTCAAAGTTACTGATACAAAGCAAACAGATTTCAAGTTCCATCAAATACTGCGCCTGGTTCTCTCTCACTTACATTGCCTGTATACCTGCGAAATATCAGTGCACGAATCAAGAACAACTTACCTGCACTGAATAGCTCCTGATTTATGTGTTACTTGGAATTCACAGCAGTGCATAAAAAGTCATAAATCAGACCCACAGCTTATATTTTTAAGTACATTCCTACTAGTGTGAGAGCAAGATCCTCAGTTATCATAAATCAGAACAGCTCTGCTTGCTTTCCTATCTTAAGAAGAATTACAGCATTTATAGCCACTAAGAGATTTGGCTCTCATTTCAATAATTTAATTGATAGGAGTTTCCCAAGTGTCTGTATGCGTAGCTCCTGCAGCTGAGCCATGTTTCACTATAGCTACAAGATGGATGAATCTTGCAAATGTTGTATTTCTGGTCAGCTTAGATAGAAATGTCTATGTGCCTCTCTGCCACTCCTTCCCTCTCACACTTTTCCCCTGCTCCAGTGTGTGTCCTTCCCTCTGGCTAGAGTCCTTCACAGAGAGTTCCTGCACGGGCTCCTCTCCAAGGGTCACAGCTCCTGCCAGGAATCTTTTCCAGCACAGAGCAGCTTCCTTCAGGCCTCTGCACAAGCTGCAGCTTCCTTCAGGCCATGGCTACCTGGAAGTTGGCAAAATGTGGGTCCAGAATGGTGTCTGCCCCAGCACAGTCCTCTCCATGGCTGCAGTGAAATCTCTGCTTTCCCATGGGTCTGCAGGGGAACCGCTGCTTCACTGCCCAGGGCACCTCCACCACCTCCTCCTCCTCCTCCTCCTCTCTGACTTTGGGATCTGTAGGGTGGTTTCTCACACTGCTTTCTTTCCCCTTGCTCCTTTCTCCAACACAGCTTTGCACACCTACACATAGCACAAACACACAGGGCAAGTCACCCAGAAATATAAATACTGGGTGAAGCAGGAGTTTCCTGCAAAATGATTCCCACCTACCAACTCTTCCTGGAGCTGTGTATTGGAAGCAGGCAGCATCTTCGCCAGTGTTCAGCAGCCAGAGGGAAAATCCTGACATGTAAATCAGACTATCCACAGTATAGATGGTGTCTCCTCACTGCCTTCCTTTTGGCACCTCGCTAACTCCAGTTATGAAATCCTTCATCAATCCAAACTGTTCTCAGTTTGCAGTTGCTACTTTTCCCTGTTTCCATGGCTTGAGGGGAAAATGATCATTCTAGAAGTATCAACTACTTACAGCCAGCCTTTGCCCTGCTCAGAAGAGGACCAAAGAACTTTCCTCCTCACTTCATACAATGCAGGGAAAACAGCAGTGGCACTTGCTTTATGGAACATACAAAATGGAAGCAAATAAACATGGCAGCATTCTCTAGAAAGAATGAGCAATCCTACAGACACCATGTCCTCTCTCACATGTCATCTGAATCTGTGTGACAGTTTTCTGGATTCCAGCACAATGTCATTCGTTTGGACAAACCACCTCCAAGAGACCTGCCCAGTAATGCAGCAGACTGAAATCACCTAGAGGAGGTGCTATTTATTTTAGAGAAAAAGAGAATTTTGTATGTAGTGACTAAGTAATTTTGTGTCCCAAAGGCAGAAATACTCACAAAGTGAAAGCCAACCTGCAACACATCACATAAGGAGGTTCAGTAGCACACAGCCTGCCTCCTGGTCTGCCCTGCTGCCTCTGGCTCCTCTTCCTCAGTGTGCAGCAGCTCATTCTGATTATCAGGACATGCTCTAAGCTGGGCTGCAGGGACAGACTACTGGACTATAAAGGTCCTGAGCTATAAAACATCTCTGTTTCAGCAAGTGCCACTTAAAGCAAGTGCCACTGCTGCATTGTATGAAGTGAGGAGGAAAGTTCTTTGGTCCTCCTCTGAGCAGGACAAAGGCTGGCTGTAAGTAGTTGATACTTCTAGAATGATCCTTTTCCCCTCAACCCATGGTACTTCAGTGGAAAGGTGAAAGACCTCCTGTCAAGCAGAACTGTGGCTTAAACTACACATAAAGCACATTCTTCTTCATTGGGAGCAGTTAGGGATGACCTCCTGTACATTCTAAAGTGCTACATAAATCACTGCAGTCCAATACAAAAAAAAGAATAAAAGGGCCTTATTCTATGTCTGTCCCTAAGTTTTGGGGCATTTTTTTAATAGGTTGAGGGAGATTACTTGAAAACTATACTGCAGCCACATTTTGGAATAAAAGGCAGTGCCTTGCAGGATCCAGACACACTGGCCATGCATCAGCAACCAAATGATAATGCTGTTTTCCAACATCCATGAACAAATTCATTATTTCAGTAGTTCTTGATACAGATAATGCCCTACAGGGCACATTAAAACTTTTTCCCCCAAATATTTGTGTATGTAGCCTACCTTCAATGTAGTCGCTTTGAATTGTGATAGTTCTCATTTAGAGACAATAACTTGAGCAGAATTGTGTAGGATCACAGAAATGTGATGGCTGCACACAGCAACATATTTATTGTTAGAATAAAATAATAGTTTTGAAATTACTTCTTTATTTCAAAGACTTCATGTAAATTGCTGCAGATTACTCAGTAAAAGAGTGACCAAATGATCCATACTTGCATGGTTAAAACCTAAATGTTTACAACTTGAATTGACCCATGCCATATTTTTGTTTATATTCCTTTTTCATCCTGTTTAGAGTACACAGGCTTATACAGATCTTTAATACTAAAAACAAATCAGAACTATTTTAGCCTCTAATCTCTCTGGTATTTACTGAAGAGGGAACAAAGAATGTGTCTGAAAGGGTCTGGCTGCTGAGACCAACCCCTCAGCATGTATGGCTGGAGCAGGGTGGTTATAAAACGGAAACTGGAGACCCACTGTGGGTCTTTCTTTGTGAGTTTAAATCCTACCTGCTATGGAGTGGTAGCAATTGCAGCTACTGAAAATCTCCTGCAGCATTTTCAGGATTATCTGTTTCTGTAGGGTTAGAACTGCCTTTGGGGGGAGGGGGCTGTAGAATAAGGTGCAGAGGAAAACAAGAGTGGTACCTGGGGAAAAATATGGGTTTTTTTTCTTTTGAAACAAAAGAGCAGTCTTCCGAGTGGAGCTTGAAATCTAAACATTTTCCTTAGTTCTTGTTTTGTTCCAATTGATTCACTTTTTCTGAGCCCTTAGAGCTCTCCCATATTTTATGGGTGACTCTCCTCCGAAGCCGAAAGGAAGCAGATGTAAGGCCTACAAGGGCTGCAGTCTTAACACACTGTACCACCAGCTGCGAGGATTAAATTATCATCTTATGTTCAGTGCTGGCAAAAGCTGAGCATGTGACAGAGATGGTGACAGTGGATTGAACGTCTGGGTGGCAGTTACTTTGAATATCACTCGTACCACACACATCAAGCCAGTCAGCACATTAGTACCTATGACTGGGATCAGTCTGAGCAGCCATTACGTTGCCTTTCTTCCTTCATCTTGTGTGCTGTCATACATTGCATTGTCCTACAAAACAGCATGCCTCCCAAAAGCAGGTTTTAGTTCACACACCGTGTGGCAGAGGGGATCTGTCTCTCCTTCTCTCTCAAGGACACAGCTCTACCTTCACAGACAATATTTCACAGGTGAAACTCAGCCTGTGTGTGAAGCAGACTGCTCCCAAGCAGAGACCTCTGGCCAATGGCAGGGCTGGTGCAGAGGAGCTCAGAGGACCTGGGAGAACACCTCCAAGCAAGGGCAGCACCTGAGGATGTGCTTTGGCTCTTGGCACAGCCCATTATCTGCCACCACCATCCATGTTGGTTCCAGTTAACATCAGCCTGCAAATCACAGCAGCTGAGGAACCAGCACACATTTGCTTCTGCTGTCTCTCCTCCGTGGTGGCCGTTCCTGGCAGAGAGGCAGCGTGGACAGCTGGAGGTGGCAGCTTCTCAAACTACTCTAGCTTGCACTGCCAGGGTTTATCATCTGTACACAGAGAGAACTCCAGCAAAAGTTGTTGTGTAGCTTTACAATTTTGCCCGTGGATGAAGCGGCAAAATCCAGAAAAATTATGCTGGCATGGTACAGCCCACCAAAAGAACCTAATGTTCCTGCATTAGCTCTTCACCCTTTTTAAAACCAACTTATGCTAAGGAGTCCTGAGCTGCTGATAGTTATTCTGACATGTCAGGGCTCTAAAGCACAAAGACTTTCCCTGCACTTTTGTGAACTTTTCTCACATTCATTTCTAAAGACCACACAGCTCAGATGCTGTCAAAAGGACATGTTACATGCACCCAAGTGTGATTCAAGCCTGAGAGCTGTTCCAGTCTGCCTGTAGAATTTGCCATCACTCTCCTATCTTTAAGAGAGGCGGTTTTTAAGCTGATAGACCAGAGATCAGTGGCATCAGTTTTCTTGATTTCCTTGCCACTCTCTGAAGCTAAACCAGCAGTTTGTACTGGAGCATGACTTGGCACTCGAGGTCTAAACGTCAGGTATGTTCTATTTTTTAAAAGTGCTCATTTTTGCTGATTCTCTTTTCATTGCCAGAATGAAGCTGATTATTAGTTGCATTTCTGTTCTACGTGACACACACTATGACAGGTAGCAGAAAATACTCATCTGCACATGTTTTATGATTCAAAAACTAGAGGATACCAGTCTGCTGATCCTGCAGTAAAGAAATCAAATTGATTATGTAGTGAGATTACACATCATTTCTGTACTGTGCCTTTCCCACAGGTGTGCTCACTGTGTTTGTGATTTTTTTTAATATTATTTGATTCAGTTGATTTTCTGTTTAAGCTTTTTTTTTTTTTTTTTTTTTTGACTGAAGCAGCAGAAGTGGTTCCTTAATCCTCTCTTTAAACCTTTGCTGGTAGCTACTAAGTGGTGTTATTTATAGCCCAGGCAAGACTAGATGGTCTATTATAATGGTGACTCAAGCCTATACACCTTTATAATTATTGCCAGGAATATGGATGCCATGTTGTATTGTGAGCTTATACAAAAGTGCTGAGAACCTTTACTAGCTATTCCTCAGCTTTCTTCTCTTTGCTCTGTCCTGCCCAACTTCGATGCAATAAACACTTGAACCTTCAGGACTCTGACAAATCTGGATGGCACAAACTTTGCAGCAGCTCCCTCGGCAGAAGCAGCTCACCAAATTGGAATGTTGAGGGGAGAAAAAAATAAATTCTCTTGGTTTTCTGGTATTTTTGTTCTTCATTTGCAGTGCTTTGGTACCATGAGGCATTCTCTCCACAGACAATTTGGGCCAAGGGGTGTCTGTGTTTGTGCAGAGTCTTGGTAACATTGGGCTGCGTCCTGAAAGTTCAACCTGTCAAAAAGAGGAAGGAGCTTTCTACCACTGGATTTTTATAGAAAAACTCAAATGCTTTCAAGTACCAGCGATCCAAAGGTAGAATTTCAGCACAGGTTACGTGGCCTGGCAGCTGGTGCCCCCTCTGCACAGGCAATGGCATATGGATGGACCTGGCTGTTAGAAATGTGGTTGTGGGACATTCCTGGTTTTTGGGCATTGGCTGCAGCAAAGGAAAGCAGCTCTGGGAACCAGAGCAGGATTCCCTGGTGCCTTCAGAAATGTTAGAAATGTTAGGTTGTATTG
Organism: Vidua chalybeata; assembly: GCF_026979565.1. Taxonomy (NCBI): domain Eukaryota; kingdom Metazoa; phylum Chordata; class Aves; order Passeriformes; family Viduidae; genus Vidua; species Vidua chalybeata. Next base: position 31,289,285 of record NC_071534.1, read on the forward strand.
CTCGTACATCCTCAGGATTAAGTGATTTAAGTAGATTTTTTTGTGCTAATGAAATTTTCTTCTGACTCTAATCTGCAGAAACTGTGGGGGAATTTTGGCTTCCTCTGTAGCAAGAGGAAATTCTCCTTCTCCCATGTTCCTGCAGTTTGTTGTAGTTTGTCTGCAAAGACCACCTGGCCTGAGTGGGAGGTGTAGAAAATGAGCAGCCACAATGCACAGAACACATCTTTTATTCAGTAAGCAAGCAAACACAGAAGTATAATGTGTAGTGCTTAATATTCATACAGTACTAAAAATATAAAAATAGAAATAAAATTTCACTGAAAGCATTTTCACTCACAAATATACAAGGAAAAGTGCTGTCAAGCCACATCATGCTACACCACTTGCCAGTGCTGAACTGACAGTTTCCCAACAGAACTGAAACACTAAAAACTAGTCCTTCCTCACAGTTTTTGGTGAGCCTGAACATTTGACTAGAAAAAATGGGCCTCCTGCAGCTGGGAACCTAAAAAGCATAGATGTCATTACATAATGGAAGAATAAAATAATTTGGGAGAGTCCTGTAGTGATAGTAGCCTGCTTCAGGCTGTTTGCGTAGAGACCAAAAAAAGATAAGATAAATAAACTTGAATCCTGATTATAATCCAGATCAGTCATGGCTAACAATTCCTGGAACTTATTGTGCATGGATATTTGTGCAATACTCCCACCTGCTGGCATAGCCATCAACTCTCTTCCTCGGGTGCTGCAGTTCCCTTTGCCTGCTTTACACTGGCACAGATCTTCCCCTTAGGTCTGCTGGAGTCCAGGAGAACAACCCATAAACAGAGCTAAATGCCCTCAACTTTTGGTGGAACTGGAGCTTTTCCAGCACCTTAACTTCTGGGGCTGTCCCTAAAGGGAGAAATTCACACAGCAAAGTGACATAGGTTGGCGACTGGTTCTTCAGCAAAGTCCCTGCACCAGATTCCGGGCTTTTAAGGCCCATTTTGAGGGAGTGACCTAGAGCTGAAGGCTTAAGAATCTTCTAAGATCTGCCGTCCCTGGGCAAGGAGCTGAACTGCCTCTATCAGGAAGCCAGCTCTGAGCTGTGTCCATAAAGGCATGGTGGGATTTGGGATCAGGCTGACAATCACAGCTGTAAACCAGAACAAGCCCGGTCTCCCAGAGTGTGCCAGTGCACAGAACCTGCTCAAATCACACAGATAAGGGTGTGCAGAACCTAATGTGAACCCCACTTGGATAAGTTCCTATTTTGGAATGGGATTTATTTATACTTGGTTATACCTGCTATAAAAATAAATGTGACGATTAACCCCTGAGATCATTCTAACATACTGTTTTGGCCTGTTACTCGTTTCCCTCAGAAATAAATTTTTATTTGGTTTACGGATGTTTATTTAGGTTCTAGTGACAAGCTTTTGTAAAACACAATAAATAATCAATGTAGGGCTGAAAAGGTGTACATTCTAGTTGCATATATGATACATACCTTATACATATATAATACATTCCACAACAGCTGAATGTTCTAGTTTTGTCTGGGAAGTTCTTGCTGTGGACAAAGGACTTTAATGCTAGAAAATAAACAGCTGTTTGGGATCAAAGATAATTGCATCTGATATGGTTTACTTAGATTGTTTTTCTTTCTTTAAATCTTATTACACATAATAGCTACAGTAGCTTGTCCAGCAGGTAATAAATGAATGCATAAAGAACTTCTAGCTATATCTGGATATCATATGCATGCATTTTTTATAAATAAAAATCAAATGTGAGGTCACATTTTCCCATCTTCTGTTTATAAACTAAATCAAATTTCTCATTCATTGAAACAGTGAAGATGTCTTTCCATAGCCCAACTCGTCCTGAAACACAGAGAAAGAACACAAGTCAGAGAGTGGATGTAACAGAATACCAAATACCTACAGTCTAATTGTGCTGGGCACCAAGTATCAGCTGCGAGATTCTGATCAGTCTGGGCTTTCTCTGAAAGCTTAATGAGACCTAAAGCTGTTCATTGTCTCACCCAGTTACTCTGGCACTACCCTTGCAATGCCTTTAAATAAAACACGTCTTCAGCTGCACCAGCCCAGTGTTACACAGGAGGAATACAGATTTGTCTGGGACTTTACTCTGGACTTAACCAAAAATAAACACAGATTTTGGGTTGGCTGTTCACTTAAATGTGGATTTCTTCTTTCAGTGCAAGCTGTGGCTGTTTAGTAATTCCAACAGCTAACAACACATTTCAAAATCACCGTGCCTCCAGCACCTGCTGCTTAGATAACTATCCAAAAGGTACAGAGAATGTGGGGCATAAAACTGACTATTGGAGTGTAATATTTTCATTGCTAATTTCTATTATTTTGTGTCTAGAGATAAGTCCAACAGATGAATTTCCATTTCTCAACATGGAGAGATTTGTTTGTTAAATACGAGTTTCCATCTCTGAAAGAGAACAAGTGCAATGTACTCAATGGCACTCAGTGCCACTGACATTTTAATTTTGAACACGAGGAATAGGAAGATTTGGGGGATGCAATAGGGACACTGAACATCTTCCTCATATGAATTAATCTATGGAACCCAACCAATAACATAACATAATCTGGTGACCCTGCTGAACCTACCAGCCAAAGGCAGCAGCCCCCTTAACAAGTGTTTCAATACAGCCCAAAATATATTTAATTCAATGTCAGCCAGGGTTACTTGTGGCTGAATAAGCCCCATGGAATAACCAGACTGAGAGGCCCAATTCTCTTCTCATTTATGCTGGAGATAAAGACAAAATCCAGACTTGTTCAACTGGAAGAAATGAAAGGAGAATTGAGACTGTGCTACCAGAGTTTAATCATAACTGCAAGAACAAAGCTACTTGCAGGGAGCTTAATTATGCATTTGATGCATAAGAAGAATACCCATTTAATTCAATTACCATTGCTTTTATGCAGAAACTTTGTAATTGAGACCAAAGACAAAACTGTCTGAAACATCTACATATTACTTATTAATCTTATGGCATAGCATGTGTGTAAAGGGCCATTTTATGAAATCAGGGCTTTTTTATAATTCCTGAAAGTATGAAAGGGTGCTGGTTCTTTTCAGGATCCAAAGACCAAAATAACCTGACACTGAAAATGCCATTTATTGTTTTCACCAAATTTCTCATATATTTTTTAAAAAATAAATTAATGCTTACAATCATAACATCTGATACTAACTTAAATCATGCTCTGGCAACTATAACAGCAAAAAATACAGCATGAAAACACAAAATCCTGTATTTACCATTCAATAATGAATATTTTCTTCCTCTGCTCAGTAAAAAAAAAAAAAAAATCCTTTTATTTCTGAGTCTCCCTAAAAACACATATGGACAAATGACAAGTTTTACAAATGACATACATACACAGTGGATTATTTGTAACCATTATTTTCTTTTTTACCATATCAATTGATAGTTTGTCAAAAAGTCACCCACCTGGTTTATGATTTGAATCATGCAACTGCATAAATTATGATGTGATAAGAGTCAAATACAAGTAACATATCTAATCATTGTTCTGCTTTCACAGCAGTTCAGGGTTATCTTCAGAGTAAAGATCAATGTGCTAAAAGAAAAAAAAATATGAAGAACTAAAATAAAGCAAAATAATAAATTAAATGCAACTAATGACAAATTAAAATATTTGAAAGTAATTACAATCAGCTGTCATGTCATTGCCACCATTCTTTGTCACAGAAACAAACAGAGAAGGAACAAAGCACTGCTAATGAAGCTACATTCTGGGGTAACAAAATATTGTAAAAGCCAAAGACAACAAAAAAAAAGAAATTCAAAATAAGGATATTTATACTAAAAAGCACACAGTGAACAAATGACAAAGTATCACATTAACTGCTGTAGCTCCCTTCCTTCTCTATTACAACATGAAGGCTTATTTATGAAACACTTGTAGACAGTAAAAATAAGAGACTATGTGAGGGCCAACAAGGAGAACACAATCCTGCTGTTTGCAAAGCCTTGCATCCACATGAGTGCTTTATCCAAGGACTTTGGGATGTCCCAACCAAACATGTGATAATTGAATAAATAACCAGCTAATACAGAATTAATAGTCAAGAGGGATTGGTAATATTTGGCATTTTCATCAGAGATTTGAAAATAATTATAAAAATTGCACCTGGTATAATTTGAAGATCACATGAAGGCTGGCTGAAAGTGGTAATATGGAAAGGGCTCCTACAGACAGAAATGTAAGACCAAAGTATTCCTGTCATAATCCCTGAGTAAGGGACAACAACCTGCAAATCGATTCCTCTGAGAAACTTTGTGGTCATGATAAACATGTGCTTCATGTGTGATGCTGTATCATAAAGTGCTACCACCAGTGCCTTGGTGGAAAACAAGGCAAAGGTCCAAATAGAACTGGATTAAATTAGTGTATGAAGTGATTTTATGTTTGGGTAAGACATAAGTAGGGGCAACATAGGAACTGACCATCTTGACCTGGTTCCTTCATTTTTAAAAGTGATGTAGAGCAGCCCACAGAAAATAATTTGAGGGAGCCTAAGTTCACTCTTATGCTTCTCAAAGGCAACTTTCTTATCAAAGGACAGATGTATCAACAGATCACATGGCACCGTCAGGCTCCTAGAGAAAGAATCTCACCAGAATAAACATCTGGAAGATAAACACATTTTAAACAGCTGAGGTAGGAAATGAAAATAAAAAGCTTATAAGGGAAGCTTTGGTTCCTTGTCATTTTATGCCTTCCATATGAGAAATATCTGCTATTCTAGAAAACCTAATCTACTTAAACCCCAGGGCTCAGGCCAGGATAAACTGTGTGACATGGTGTGGGCTTTGGCATATCAGAGGTCAGAAGGAGCAGCGCAGAGTTCTCAGCACAAAGAGCTGAATCCATCGAAGTGAGACAAAGACTCTCTGATGGAGTGGTCTGATATTACCCTGTTCATCTTGGATTCTTCCATAATTTTCAGTCACTTCTACCGAATCTGATTGCAAAACAACCCAGCCATCAAATTGCACCAACAGTCAGCTCCCTCCCATCCTTTACATGGCAATAATATTTTAACAACATCTAACACACCCTAGGGGTTACTTGCAACTTCTCCAAGAAGAGTTTTGCTGTGGGTTTTAAACATACCCCTGCCAACAGGAAGAGCCTCTGCATTACAGCACTGATCAATGAGTTGATGGCAGTGCTCCACCATAGATTCCAACTGTGCTTTGTCATAAGAAACTCCTAAGAACCTCACCAGCTGCTCAACCATTGTCGCTAGGTCCTGCAAGACAGCATTTAAAACCTGGGTTATTTCACAATAATTAAAATCACATTTTTATTGAGCTTAAATATTGCAAAGTAAGTTATATCCCGCTGAGTGTGAAAAATACAAGTGCAGAAGTTGTAGAAATACCATTGCCTTGAAGTTTTGTCCCATTCCAATTTGCTGAAAAGAAACACATTCTGAGTAATTAGAGTAAGATAGGCTGGCAGAAAGCATGGCCATGTAACCTTCAGATGCTGGAACAGGGAACAACTGAAAAGTAGTTGTGATGCTTCCCACTTCAGGGAACACCCCACTCTTAACTGATCCCTTTGGAACACTAGTGCATTTCAGAGGATTTAAAAGTTACTTTGATTTTGACCTTAGTCAAATAAATGACTAAAAATGTTAGGAGAGCCTTTCTTCCTTTACCAGCTTCTGGGACTGCATTCATGTAGATGGGAAGGATCTGGGGAATTGGCCTCTGAGAACACCGTTAATTCACATCTCCAGAATTCCAGGGTTCCTCAGTATGAGTTGCAAGGACAAAATAGTAATATTTATTAGGAAGCAGAAGGATGCTGTGATACCACCAGCTGGTGACCATAGCTAGGAATACATTAATTACTCAAAACCATGGAATTTAAATGATTTACACTAAACTTTATTTACTCTGATTGTATTACACCTTCTTGTAGAATGCCACTCTATCAGAAAGCTCAGTAAAGCTGAAATTATCATTTACCCAGCTTTATTGAGTCTTGTCCTGATTTCCTCTTCTTACAACTTTGGAAACAGGAGCTGGGTTTTTCCTATGTTTGCATTAGTTTTCCAGTCTAATAAACATTCTGAAGTATTTTCATTAGTTGTCAAAAAGATATTACTGCAATAAGAAATATGTAGTAGTTCCACTAGATTTCTGATTTAAGTGGATTTATTAGCCAGCATACTGTAAGGACTCAATAATTATATCTACCTTACGCTACATGATCATACCTTCATTGTTTTCAGATTTGTTTCACAGAAACCAGTAAGAACAACCAAATAATTCCAATAAATGACAAATACAAAGGACAAAATAGTGATTATATATTTTTTTTTCCTAATTGATACAGCACATAGAGCAAGACATTTCTTTTAAATGAATGCCCAGGGCTGAGTGTAGCAAGTACCGAACAGTTTCACATCACTACCTTCTGTGCAAGTAGTTCAGTGCCTATACATGCAGGCAGACTCCCCAGTAAATTAATATGGATATGAAAATGCCTAAAGTCCATAGAAGCTACTGAATTTTTAAAGCCAGTGCTTTAAAAATGGTATCAGGCATTAGGGAGCCAAAATATGGACATAAGAATGTAATTTTGTGCTTTATGTATTTTAAAAACTAGGGTGCTAGATGTGATAAAAACACCATTTTGCTACATCTAACCTACCTTATGCATATCTTCATACTTGAGAAAAAGTACATTGGCATCCATGTGGTGTTCCCAAAACTCTTGCACATGTTCAAACCACGAACCATATCCTACTGCAAAAACATTATGATTGCATGAGGAAAATGAACACTTTGGTTATTAAGCTGTATTCAAAAAGGAAAAAAAAAAAAAAAAAGAAAAATGAAATAACTGGAGTGATTCATAGCCCCAGGAGAGCAGTGTCTCATTTTGACCCATGTAATGGGAGACCTAACCCTGCCCCCAAAACTTTACTGATTTGTTTTCCAGTTTTCTGATTAAGTCCACGTTTGCACTGATTTCAGTCAATCTATGTGTCTCTACCAGAGGTTCAGCCACTGGTACTTGGTATTTACAACCTCAAGAATCTCTTTTGTTGCCAGTATTAGAAGACAAGCCCACGAGCAATGCATTCTGCATTTTTCTCTGTTACCAGTGACAAATTGTCACAAAGTGCTTCACATAATCAAGGTAGGAGTTAGGCAAATAAGGAGTTTCTCAATTCTTCCCTAATTTTTTCTTGGTCAATTTTATCTTTTTGGTAAAGCAGCTATAGAAAAATTATAAAACAAACTTCTTAGGTTTGTATTTTGAAGCCACCTTTTCTCTTTGAAAAAGAATTGTTTCATTCTGGTAACTGGAACACTGACGTATTACCTTCATGCATCCATTTCTTATGGAATGGGAATAACAAAAATGGAACCTCAGTGCCTTTATGAAAATTGAAAATTGATCAGTTGAATAAAATTGTTTTCCTATGAAACTGATTTCTTTGTCCATTGGACACGTTCAAGTTGCCAGGATTCTGTTGAGATGTAAACATGCAGCTGAATGCTAAATTTCCTGTGCATTACAAACCTCCCATTTGTACAGTTATGGCAAAAAATACTGTAATAATGGCAAATATGGCAAATAATACTGTAAGGCAAATATTTACAGCAGCACGGAACATGCGGCTGCTACAAGATAAAGAGACAAGTAACTCTTGGGATACTTACATGGAAAAGAGTGCCCAACCTTTCTATCTTAGAAGACCTTCTAATGTGTCTTTCTTATGTCTCTGGTCTAGAAGTTCCTGATCAGGAGCTACAGGCAAACATTCCATTCCCAGGGAATGCAAATGGAAAACTGAAGGTGGGCTGGAATGGGAGGAGAGCATTAATCCTGCTCAAGCTTGCAAGATAAGGAGCAGCAAAGGTTTTTTAAGGCCTGTTAAATAACCTCCATTGGTAGGCTTTACTTTTTTCTTCCCTTTGGTATTACACATCTCCTTCAGGATCAGCTCCCCTAAATTCCAGGTTTGCTGCTCTGGATCTAGAGAAGATCCTGCTCTCAGAGCTCAAGGTACCTGGTGAATTCTTAGTGTCACATTAAGGTATCAGAGGAGATATTGCAGAGAAATAAAAGCCAGGAGGAGTTTTTGTCTTGTTTAGCTAGAGAGTGTGGCAATCCCTTGGTTATTGCAGTCTCCTCACAGAGCTGCATTTTTCAGGCAGCAACAGCCTGCAGCTGCCTTCTCATGGGGTCTCACTTGAGCTAACTGGTGCACTCTAGATAAGGCCCATGCAAACTGGAGAATTTTGTGTTAATTTCCAAGGTATGAACCTTGAGTTTTTGGCTGAAATTTAAATATTAAAGGAATTACCAGGAAAATAACCCCAAACCTGAGGACCAGAAATACTCCTGAGAAGTAGCTGATAGTGAGGCATAACTGAAATCAAATGATGCTGGGAGTATTCACCCCTTTTTAGGAGTTACCTGGCAGCTTGCAAACTGAATTTCAGAAGAGTACACCAGAGTTTTGCTCTGCTTCAGGTGGAAAACTGCTGTACCCAGGGGGTCAAATACTGTAAGGCAAATATTTACAAAAAGCACAGCTCATAGTTTGCATGGACAAATCTCAATCCCCACAGCACTATCCGCAGCAACCTCCTTGCTGTATATGCAAAACAAATGCACCTTTATCCAGTTCACTTCTGTACTTGCAGAAGGAATGCAGAGATGAAAATAAATGTGTGCAGAGAGAACAGCTCCTTACACTTGTCATTCATAAACCTTCTGCAGAACTCCTGGAACGTTCCTCTGTAGCTCATGGTCCTTAGGGAGCGGTGGAACTGGTAATAAGACACCACCAGGTCTTTGGGGTTTCGAGCCATGTATATTACCTGTGATGGGGGGAAAATCATCTTGTTGAAAGCTTTTTCCTCATCCCAAAGTACTCACACAACTGCTGCCAGCAGAGTTAAAACAAACACGAGCTCATTTTCACCTTTGAGTTGCCGTTGTGGAGGTCCGAAGGCAAAAACCGGTAGGGCAGGTGGCTTTTGATGAGGCGAGGGGACGTCAGCTCCTAAAATAAAGCAGAGAATTGTTTCCTATTGAGCACTACTTCAGGGCACATTCTGAGCTGGCCTGAACCGTCACACTTGAGGCCCTCTACTACACTGACTTCTGTTCACAAATTCGCTTCCTAAAATTAACAGGAGTCTGGGACTCAAAATCAGGTCAGGGGGGTTACATCTGGTTTTTAAATATCAAAAGGTTGGATAATGTGTTGGGGATTTTGTCATATTGGGGTGTAATCCCTTTTGTTTTCAAAGTAGGTCCATTTGCAGGACCTTATCAGAAAGAAAATATCACCATTGAAGGTTCTTAATATCAAACTCACTTTATTTCCAGTGATGCCTCCACTAAAACACCTTGAAAAATACTAGAAGTTCTGAAAATATGACCCCTAACTTCTTCCAAATTTAACCTTGCATTTTATTTTATCCTCAGAATTAGGCCCAAAGGTTTATGAGTGCGTGAACATCTTTTAAACAATATTTTTTCTGTAATTTGATACAAAATTGTCTCATGACACGAATCATGCTCTGCTATTAAAAATGGAATAAATCCATATTGAATCAAGCTTCTAGCACATGTATAATCTCAAACTAAACTTCTTACTACTGCCACCACTTTTTTGCAGCAGGGTAGCACTGAGGTCTCGCTGGATTAGGCATCACAGATGAAAAAGAAGAGCAATCTCTGACCTCTAAATACTCTCAGCCTAAAGTAGGCTGAGGCTGCAGTTGTCATTGACCACAAGCAGCTTAATTCTATCCCTGCCAGCCTCAGCTTGCTCAGCCCAAGCAGCACTGCAGCTGTTACAGGATGGCCCTGTATAGTTTTCCTAATAATTCCAAGACGTGCCTCTGTCAGAAGTGGTTGCAGCAAGGACAAGATCACACTCATGTGCCTTGCAGCTGGACTTCAAGGGACTCTTAATAGTGTGAAATTTCATGCAGGATATTCTAGATCCCTCAAACTACATCCTACAGTGTCTGTAGAGAGCCAGGATCTGTGGATCTAAAGATTGAGATGTGTAAATTCGGAGCAGTGGGAATACAGATACATGGATATCTGCATTTTTGGTTACTTTTTCACAATTTCAGGGAAGGAATCAAAGCAAATTTGCCTCATTTGGCCAGCTCTTATTTACGTAGGCAAAAGAGGCCTGGAACCTTGATTCAGAAAACCCACTGCCATGATATTTAGAACATGGAGACACATTTAAAGTATTAAACAGAACACAGTGAAGCTTAATAAATGCCATTTAAAATAACCTATTAACACTTTGAATCATTGCAACATTCTGGACAAGTCCACTGACATGAAGGACACAGGATGAAATGAAGCGATAAACATGGAATTGAGAATAAAGACACCCAAATGCTGGAAGACTTTCTTTGCAATAAATTGTACCTTGATGATGTCCAGACCGGGCTGAGGGTACTCTAGGACTGGAAGTTGCTCATCTATATTCATTAGTCCAATCTCATCTGGATCAGCTCCCTGACTCACTAGATACACCACTTCCTGCAGCAAGCCTGTGCCTGCACAAACCAAACAATGAGAGAGAACAGACTGTATTACAGTTCTTATCTAAACACAGCCATATGAAGGGACACCTAAACAGGGAAATAATGGCAACTTTTGTCCTCAACAGTCTGCTGTGAGCTAAGTCTATTACTACTGTTTTAATGTAGTGTGGCAGCTGTCTTGGTTTTATTTTAAATACATGCAGATCTTTCATGCAAAAGACCTGAGATTTTTTTCTTCAGTAACAATTTAAATACACTTCTGTCTCCAAATCACTTATCTGGTGAATTGCAAAGCATTTAACAAAAGGTTTTACCTCTGTAAACGTTACTTGGCAAAACACTATTTCCACTTTAGAAACTAAAAAATGAGGTGAACAGAGGTCATCCAAGTTCACAAAATGCATAAGTGGCTGTGCTGAGAGACCTTTATTCTAAATTACAGGCAAGGCCCCCATTATGCAATGATTTGGGACTCTATTTATGCCTCCAGGTTATGGAGTGGATAAAGCCCCAAGCACATTCATGCACAGTGAGTAAGGCACGAGCTTTAGAAACCTCAGTTATGCATCTCTCCCCAATCTGAGAACATTTACAAAGCAGCCATTAGATATCATGGCCAGTGACTGCACTTTGGAAAATTGGTAGGTACTTCAATTAGACCTTTGGACAGGAAAACCATTTCAAAATTACTTTACCTTCAGGCAGGTAGGGAACCCTCAGAACAGAAATATTTGACAGAGGGTTATGAAGAGAAAGGCTCTTGGTGAGATGGAGGAACAGAATGGGGAGAGATCACAGTGAGCCAGGGGAGGGACCTCACAGTTTAGGCGAAAAGTCCCAAGGGTGTGGGACACCCTGGAAACTGCAAAACACAGACCCATCATTTAACCCATTATTAATTATTTATTGTGAGCAGTAAGGGAAATGAGACCAGGATTTATGCACTCTCTCGTGTTGCCTAAAGGAGCAAGTAATGGTTCCAGAGCTGGTTACAAAGCCCAGGCCTGCTCCTGCATCCCAGTGCTTGGAATAAAGAGCTGTAAACTCTGGGATCATGACCATTTGAACTTGGAAATAATCTGTGCGTTTGCAAGTCACTTGTAACAGTCACTAGTTAATTCATGTTAACTAACAAGACAGTACACACAAACAGGCACCTTTGTACCAATCCTGTATATTGCTCCAACACAAAAAAAAAACCCAAACAAACAAACAAAAAAAATCTACTGTATCTTTATTCTGGTTATTTTTTAATCTGAGACAGAAACAGTTAAATGAAGCCGATGGTTGGAGTGAACACAGCCTGGATATAATGTGAAAGAACCCACACCTCCAAGAATTGTCTTGGATAGCAAGCACTTCAAAATTCCACTGTTCCCTTACTGATTGATGGGTAAATTTAAAAGGTTTGGGACAGGAGAAAAAAAAAAATACGCTTTTATATTATCATCACCCACAGAGACAGCCATCACACACTTAATACACACTTGCCCCCAAGGCTGTACACTCTGCATTCTTAAGTTCAAACATATATTTTATGCATTAAAATTAACATTCAAGCAGTACTTTAGTATCAGTGCTTGTGACTCTGAATGAGCACAACCCTTGTTCTCATTAAACATTTATTCTCACCGGAAACATCCTGGTTCTCCATAATTTATTTCAGTATTTCCAATTCCACCTGCAAAGAGAAATGCTATCATAGCAGCCCTGTTTCCCTGAAAGAAAAAGAAATAACTCTATGGGGATACACATAAACTATTTTTTCATTGCTCAGCTGATCTCCAGGCGGAAAGCTGCCATCTCTATTGCTTCTGAATACAGAAGGGCTGCAGGGGTGAGGCAGAACCACACTCTCCACAAAGTCCACAAAGTTAAAAGTGAGGACAGGGAGCACAGCCCCCATGGGGAGCACCCCTTACCTGGCTCTGCCCAGACCTGTGGCTGTGCACCAGACTTGGCTTGATTATGTCAAATTCATGGAGAACTGCAGAGGTGGGAAATTACATATTTCCCATCCAAAGTGGGAGTTTAGATGGAGACTCAAAAGTCTCCATCTAAAAGTGTTTCTACCAAAACCGGTGACACGCTGAAAGAGAAATGCCGGGACTATCCAGTAGCTGGAATTTCTCCTCCCTACACCTGCGGTAGGATCACTGATCTCAAATTCCCTCAGCCATGAACTTTGTGCTAGTTTTCTCTTTTGTCAGTAACTGTGTTTTTTCCCTGATTTTTCTTTTAGCCTGATTTTTTCCCACATTAGCACTCAAGTTACTGTGCTTTGGAATTTCAGAGTCTTAATGCAATTGAAAACTAGGAAATTAACTTTTGAGGGAACGGTGTTTTTTTTTTAACTTGTCACCCTTAGTCAATTATTATTTACCACACACACACACATATTCCAAAAGCTCCACATAAAAAATTTATCATTAACCTGGTTTCCTGTTTAAAAGAACAAATTAAAACATCACATGCTTAAGTAAAAAAAAAAAAAAATCTAAAAGCTTTTATATGTATAATTAGACAGTAATGACTTTCTCACATCTCTACTAGGACTAAAACTAACTCAAATTAAATGTATCAGAGCTTAATGTTCTTTTGGTTTAGGAAGGATGACTTAATCTAGCAACAGGCAGCCCAAATTTCAGACCTGGCTGCTAGGGCAACATCTTCAACCTTGGGAACACCAGCTGGCTGAAAAGCCAAAAAAAGTGGGATACTGTGCCTATCCACAAGATGAAAAGCCCAAGCTTAGACCTGGGATAGCAGAATTTATTAAAATGCCATGGTATGATAGGATGTGAGTCTTCTGCTGCATCCCCATCTGTGTGTAACACATACAGAAATCTGCCATTTGATCCAGCTGACTTAGTGATGCAAGAACCATCATTTTATGGATGGAAAGTAGAGTAAATTCCTGAAAGTGAGATTATCAAAGGAGATGATGTGAATAACACCGGCAATCCCAATCTATCACAAAACCTGGCCAGATCTAAATGTCACAGAGACTTTCTAAGAAAAAGGAAAACTATGATACCTGTTGGACAGAAGAAAAAGGTGAGGTAAGCTAAATAAAAAAAAGAAAATAAAATTGTGCAGAGCATCTCTCTGTATTCCCTAGATTTCTGACCCTGCCGAGGCAATGGATGTTGTGTGTCCCCAGTATCTTCACTGCTTCATCCCTGTGCTTCTGAACACCTGTACAGGTACATGCACATCTCACTTGGGATGGTACAGAAGGTACACAATAGGACAATAGGACAATCACTGAAAAACAGGATTAACTGCCAGCCTTTGGACATGAGGCACCGAATGCCACATTAATAAGTTCCCAGCAATTTTATCCTTTCTTCTTTAATCTGCAGCATTTCATTGAGGAGGAAGGCTGCTCACCCTGCTACTTCTAAGGTCCTATTGCCAAAACAGACATGGAATTCATGAACACTTATCCAATTCCAGCTAAAATGCAGGCAGTCAGCATCTGAGGAACTTCAGTGCAAAGTACCTGAGAAATGCTCTTCCTGACAAACTCCTCTGCTATGTCAAAAAACACCTCAGGAAAACAGAGTGTTCCAGTTTACCACACAATATCTGGAAAGAGAAGGGGTGGGAAACAGCTGTGAGAAGCTACTGCCTGCCAGAATCTGCAGGTGTCTTTAGGAGATCTTTTTAAATTATCTGTGAGCCTGGATTTCTACCCTGCATAATGGGAGCGTGCTGGTGGGGATGCACTGTGCTTCCCTGGGCTACCTAATGAAGCACAGGAACCAGGACTCATTAAAAATCCCACCACGCCCCAGCAGTCCCTGTGACTGGGAACTCTTCCTTTGTGCCCTTTCCATGGCCAATGCCTCCAGCAGCAAGAGCAAAGTCAGACCAGGGCCACTCTGCCTCTGCTCCTCAGGAGCTGCTGCAGCAGCAACCAGGCAGCACAGCGAGACAGACACGACTTAGAAACACCACAGCTGCTCCTTCTGCTTTCTGTGTGTTAGATGTCTGCCAATGTCAAATTTAGTCACTGTTGAAGGGAGAAATATTCTCTAGAGCAGATGTCCTCTGGCTTCTCTTAACTCTTTCTGGCCACTGGCACTCCTGCAAAGTCACCCGATATCATAGATGTGTTCAAAGGGAAGTGGCAGATATAAATCCACAAGATTTCCGGTGAAATTTCACTTCTCTATGTGGTTTCTAAGGTAATTTCTTTCAGTTCCTCCTCTCTTATCAGCTAAGACAAGACAAACCTGCAGCCCAAGGATGCAAAGGCCTTGGTATATTCCCTTTATTCGCTCCTTGTATGGAAACCACATGGAAAATTAAAATAAAGAAATACTAATGCTAGTAATCTAGCAACCCCAATTAGCTGTACTTTGTTTGATCTGCCAGTGCTTGACCAAATTTTGGCTAATCCAGTGCAGCAGATCCATTATGACTCATAACTTCTTTATAGCATTGGTAGATGTAAGTGCTCATTAAAAATGAGGGCTGCCAAAGCTGCCAGACTGGTCTGCAAGTACTGTAGAGCAGAGCCTCACACCATTGTTTTAATTGCCTGCAAGCTCATTCCCCTTGGTCAATTGCAGTGTATGCTGAAGTTCTCCTACTCATTGAAATTCCACCTGGCTTATGAATAGAGGTTTTCATTAACAACTGTGGTTTTAAAAATAAAAATAATGTATATACCTTGATACCATATTTTCCAATTCTTCTGTTTTCCTAAATGAGACTGGGTATTCAGAATAAAGACTGAAATTGTGAAGTTATATTGCCACACTATTTTTTTTGACTGACCAATTAAATATTTATCAGAGGGCCCAATTTTCAGAAAGGACTGAATATTCATCCTTTAAGACTAATGCCCCCCTTATATGGCCTAAGTGCCACATAGTCAATAGTGACCCATCAAGGGAGTCTGGGATACAAGGAACCTGAATTCAGACCTTCTAAGAGTAAAGAGGAAAACTCAAGTAAGACTGGATTTATAAGAAGTTAAATACACAATTTCCAGCACCATTCAGTAAGCACAGTATTAGATTTTTAGACTTCCTAAGCCATTTCTTTTTTTGCTTGCAGCTACCAGCTTTTAAACCAAAACCAAAGGGCTAAATTCTGCAGACATGGGCCCATTAATTCTGAGTTGTGTTTTGAGTATGTTTTGCCAGAGGCTATAAACAGCACACTATGAAAACCCTATTCTATTTAGGAGGAAAACCTACTTTCTGTTTGGTAAAAATGCTGTCACTGAACTGTTTGCACACATATATTATCCACAGAATTATTGCTATTGTGTCCGATTTTGCTTTAGTATCCTAAAGCACTCCTTTAATGAACCGGTTACAAAGCAGAGCTATTTTTGGCTAATGCATTAATACTATTTTTTTAAAAAGTGGCCTGAGTCGTGATTCTCCCTTACATTAGCACACTAACTACTCAACAGAGGACAGGATGAGAAGTGGACATCGACCACAGAGTGTGTGGGACCTGGCACTGACAGCTGGGACAGCCCCCCTCCCACACAGCGAGGGTGCCCACATCAAACACCGGCCTGGAGAAAAGCCTCTCCTTTGGAGCATGCTGGATCCTAAAACTATAGTAACACTAGTAAATAAAACACACCAGGACATGTTCTCTGGGAGATCTGTGGCACAGCCAAACCCACACCCACAGAGATTGATTCACTGAAGAAGAGATTCATCTGTTTCTTGCTGGCAGAAGTCTCTTGCTGAGGAGAGCTGGGGCAAAAAGCCTTTCTTCTCTATCCTTGTTAATAATCCACAACACCCTCATGTGCTCTGCAGCAAGGGCTGGGTAAGTAGCATCCTAACAACTCTAAGAACTCTGAGTCAGGTCCATAGATCTATTGTCAAAGACATCAACAGGCCAAAAGTTTGCCTTAATTTGCCTTCTGATTGAAGAGTCAGGATTTGTGCCTTCAAGCTTG
Source organism: Vidua chalybeata (assembly GCF_026979565.1). Taxonomy (NCBI): domain Eukaryota; kingdom Metazoa; phylum Chordata; class Aves; order Passeriformes; family Viduidae; genus Vidua; species Vidua chalybeata. The sequence goes on from NC_071534.1 coordinate 31,305,841, forward strand.
TCTCGACATCCATGACTTCATCATATCTAGGTGTCCTGGATTTTGTCACAGGTCCTTCAGAGACAGCTGCTACTGGCTGGTTACAGACATCTCTTGGTATCAGATATTCAAAGGGAAAATGGTTTTACTCTTCTCTTGAAGCTTTAGCTGCGATGTCCATATCTGGATGCTCATCCTGTCTTGTACCAGGTGTCAACACTAATGGAGTAAATTCACACAAACTGCTCCAATCCACCCAAAATTAGATCTGCCAAATCAGCTGAAGGAGTTTCTATTTTTGGCATCAACTCCTGTAGCACATTTTGCGTGGGACAAACCAGAATGCATCCACACAAAATACTCTGTGCGTTATTTTTCTACCAGGAATGATGAACAGCAGGCTAAGGGCACTAACAATCCTGCTGTAGCACAGGCACCTTTAAAAGCAGATGTCTGCCCATATCCTTGGGTTAATTTTTCTGCCAGTTTCTACTCACCAACCAAACACACTCCTATGGTAAAAGAGAGCACAACATCTATCAGGCTAAACCAAAAAGCCATAACATACAACATGCGGGAACACAAAAATAACAGATAAGCCTGCTTGCTCTGACAGAATGACATTTCTTCTCCCCCTTTCCACATCTATTCAAGGCTGACCAGGTCTAAAGCCAGGCCAGCACAGTAAGTTGTTACCTCAGTTGTAGCCTGCCCTCCTCCATGCATCCTCCAGCAGCTCTATTCTCCCATCTTTTTAGAGCCCACATCAAAAAACATGCTTAAATTGCATAATACATTACCCCAGCAGGAGCTCACAATCTCCAGCTGAAAGTCTTCCCACTGTGCCTAATTTCCCTTTGTTTTCACACACTGAACCAAGGACAACAATGCAGGAAAGAACTTTGCTGTGATGACAAGTCACTGGGTTTTAAAATCACGCTCAAGGACTTCATTGCATCAAAAAGAGCTGCACAGTTACCCTTAGCTCCATTGATTTCTAGGACAACTCTATCACTCTGTGTTCTGTTCTACAATCATAATATGGTCTGTGGGTAAATGCAGAGTTTCACAGTGAGCTCTGCTGACTGAGATAGGATCAGAATTCAGGAAACAACAGGGCACCCCTATCAGGCACTCGTGTTCAGGTAGATCTCATACCCTTGGCTGTGAACATACTCCTCTCCCCACAAAATAATGTCAGAAGATGTCTGTCACCACTCAAAAGGCAATTCTCCGCCTCAGCTTCAACCTCTTCCAGGTAAATTGTTAGGCAAAACCTGCCTACACATTAATGTGCATTGGACATACTAGGTGGTTAAGTTTCAGGAGTGCAGCACAGCAATAATATAATGTGAAACAACTGCAGGTGCCGATTATACATTAAAAAAACCACAACTTGTCCAGTCAGCTATTGCTTGTCTAAGGTCAGGGAGTAAAGCATTTTGACCCACACAAAATCTTACTCAAGTTATAGCTGCACTAACCAGAACCATTCTTCTCAAGGTACCTATGTCCCCCATCATTGAGCTGGACTGCAGTTTTATGCCAGCTACAGCCCTTTCCATTGCTGCTCTTCAGACTCAGAAATGGAAAGAAATCTGTTTGGGATTTCTTTCTTTTGGGATCAGCCAACCAATATCATCATGGGTTTGATGCCTAAAGATTTTAGCTTATATTTTTCATATATTCATAGATAGACAGATATTCATAGATTTGTGGACTGATAATACATGGTTATATAGCTCCTGGTATGTTTCCTACCCTTTCTCTTAGATTTTAGAGTAATAAGCTAATAAGCTAATAGAGTAATAAGCTAATCTTCTAACACATTCCTGAGAGACTGGTTTTCAAGTAGAGAACCTTCAAGGACATTTTGTTTTCCAACCAGAATCTGAGAAGACACAACAAGAAACAGGGTAAAGAATCGCCTAGACCAACTCTAATGGGGCAGAACCTGGGGGAAAACTACCTAACCAACTGCTCTTCTAATTGGACAATATTTGTTAGATATGATCATTTGTGAAACTTATAAAAATTGTGGAAATCTGATGCTGGGTGTACTCATAACCAAGGGGGAACCTGGAAGCTTCCAATAAAGACCTGCTTTTTTATCTTACCATTTTAATACTGTTACAAGGCTTTTCCCTTTCAGGCAACAGGGTTTACAGTGTTGCAGCAAAATGGTTGAAGAGAAGGCACTTTTTCTGACAGAAAGCACTGGTGACGCCATATAAGCACTGACATTGATCATTACTAATGTGCATTTCAGCTCTGCATGCAAAGAGCAATCCAGCTTCAGCAATGCCTGCAGCTGTTCTGTGCTGCTTTGGCAATCCTGACCAGCAGTGCATAGGCTTTGAACTGCATGGTTAAGCTGTGTTTCTCATGGCCTTGCATCAACAGGTGGCCAAGAGCACCTGGGCTGTGCCAGCCATGGTGTGGCAGCAGGGCCAGGGCAGTGACTGTCCCTGTGCTGGCACTGCTGGGGCCACACCTCAGATCCTGGGGCACTTCTGGGAACCTCAGGACGAGAAAGACAAGAAGGGGCTGGAGCGTGTCCAGAGAATGGAACGGAGCTGGGGAAGGGGCTGGAGCACCAGGAGGGGGTGAGGGAGCTGTGGGGGCTCAGCCTGGAGAAAAGGAGGCTCAGGGGGGACCTTGTGGCTCTGCACAACTCCCTGAGAGGAAAAAAATAAATATGGTAGGTGACATCTGTTTGCCCATGAGAACGGCTTACCATTATATATGAAAACTTCTGGTAGAGAAGAAACACATCCAATAGAAAACATAGACAAGAAGATTATATGATTTATCCCAGGTCACAGAATCTGCAGCCACAAAGTCACATTGCATGCCTAGTGTCCCAAAGCTTGCATCACTTCTAAAGCAGCATTTTTGGGACAAAACAGGGGGTTGTTCCTTCCCTTCAGCATGGGTGTATGAGTCCCTACTGTACCAAACAAGAGAAAGCCTTCGTTTAATAAGACTGCATAATAAGAATAAAAAATTAAGCATTTTGCTTCATTAATATCTTTACTGTGACAAATGAACATTAACATGAAATGAGAATGACTGGCTGGTGGGTTTGGCTGATCTACATAATTTTCTAATTCTTTAGTCTTTGAGGTCATTATCATTTAATACAATCAATAATGATTTCAGAATACACTTTTTACCCAGGGTAAAACCTTTTTTCTTTTTTTTTTCTCTATGCCTGTTTACAAAAAAAAAAAAAAAAAAGCAAGTTGAGTTTTGTACTACTTAAGAGCAGGGAAGTAATTATGCTACATTTCAAAAGACCCAGCAGAACCTATTAGATAACTGGAGAATTCTTCATCTTCTGAACCATTTGTTCTGCCCCTAGTAACATCTCTTCACTGGTTTGATAGAAGGGTCATGAGAGAAACACTGCTATCTAGATAAAAAAAGGAGTTTCCCTTAACCTCAGATCTTTTTTTCTCTGCTCTTATTTCAAGTTTGAGACATACAAGGACCTATTCAATTCTACTCACATTGAAATCAAGTTGAATGCATCAGTGGCAAACTTAACATTGTCTTCAATTACTTTTTTTTTGATCGTTTTATTTATAATTTCTTTGCCTAGCAGCATTTAAGAGTGAGTCAATACCTGAAGGTATTTTGAGTTATATATGAATAAAAAGATACACCCATTTCAGAAGGACCTTCAAAGCACAGGAACCCAGTGGCTCTAATTCCCGGAAGTATTAATGTACAGAAGTCACTTTCTGCACCTGAATGGTCCTCAATGGAGTGAATTTAGGCTGTGGAGTATTTACTCTTCTCAGGGGTGGAAAGAAGATTATTTGAGTAATCAGGAACATTAAACCAAATAGATCTGATTTCTATCAAAGATTCAAATATAGACCCTGTCCATCAGGCCCTAAAGAGACAGCTCAAAAAGCATATCTCTATCACACAATGCAGTTTGCTCTTTTCTTCCTGTTTGAAAAAGAATTCCATTCATTCTGGCCAGTTGGTATGGGAATTGATGCACATTCATCTGTCATTAAAACAGAACAATAGCTGAGCTTTTTACATTGCTTAAAGAAACCAAATAACTGTGATGTTACTGTCAGAGATAAAAAGTTACATGCTCTATTCTGATTTTAAAGATATCAACTCGTTCATCCAGATTCATGAAATTAACAGAGGATTCTCATCATTCCATGTCACAGAGCATAATATTGCTTCAAAAACCAGAGGTGAAAGAAAAAGAATCCCAAATGTATTTTGTGTAAAAATTTGATTTTTAAGCCAGCCTCATGATTTCTTGAGGCATGCCTCTGGGCCAGTAATATTTGCATTAATTCTCTAAATGAAAATTATTTAAGCCCAAGGCAACAAAATTCTGCAGAGGTTATAGCACTATAAATCCAGCACTGCAGAATCTGGTTCTTTTTGCAACTGCAAAGCTGTTGTTTAAAATAATGCCAAAAAAACTGCTGGGAGAAGTTCCATATGAGAACATTGGAAATTAAGGCAATTAATTTAACACATGTGGATGCTTGTGTCCCCCAAGGAGCCTTTGCTACAAAGGCCACTCAGACCTGCCATTAGGAGGGAAACCTCTGCAATCCACCGCAGCTGCCACCCATTCCTCTGCCAGCTCCCAGACGAGCCTCCACGGCTCATGAACATCCTTGGGCAACCCTTCAGCCTGATTCTCCTCTCAGTTATGACTGTGCAAATCAGGACTGACTGTCAGTAGTGTTCAACCTGTGCCCATCTGGGTATCTGCAGCCACAGAAACTTAGTCAAGCAATAATATTCTGTGTATTGAGTAATAAGACTGTTCCTGTGAAGTACAGTAATACCAATATCACCTGGAAATATAACCTCATTGCCAGGAGATTTTTACAGTTTGTGGAAAACATGAAAAGTAGGATTGAACAAGATAAACAAAGGAAGATTTTGGCATACTTACTCGGTACATTTTCTTTGTAACGTATTTTTTCTTTACTCAAGATTTTGCCAATCTATTTTATAACATGGTCCCACAGTCAGCTAAGGCTCATTGGAAGGAGAAGAAACAAGAGGTCAAAGATAAGAAATCCTTAAACCAACTTCATATCCAAAGGAAAAGCACGTATGTCTACATCTTCAATGATTCAAGCCTTTCTTTGCCTTAAGTGCAGCAACTTTTGAGTGCCAAGTCTAATAAAAAAATATTTAGATGTTGATGACCTGAAGTCTATTACTTTTACTTGGGAATCAAAGAGGGAAACTGCTGGTTATATTGTACCCTGGTTATATTATATCCCACAGTTTAACAGTTGTCACTGTCATAGCTGTAATGGTCAATGTATCCAACAACTCTTTCTCCATAACAGAAGAAAACCCCAGGGCACACAGAGTCCCCGCATGGGAAGAACATAACAGGGATTACGGGATGAGGGAAATGGGCCATGGAAGAATGCAGAGAGACTGTAAGAGAGAGGAAGGACAGAGCTCCTCCATCAGCCAGGACAGGGACTGGCACATCCTGGTGACCCAGCACGAGGGAGTATTGGACTCAGGGTGCTAGAAATAGGAGGATAAAAGAGCTGTGCACACAGTGGGAGAGACACACAGAACAGGAGGAGAACAGAGAACCGCCCGTGCACACAATGCACTGCCAGAGGCATGACCTGTACACACAGAACCTCTCAAATTACGAAATGGACAACTCAAACTGACTTTCCCTGGTTCATTTAACGTAACAGCAGAGGTGAATGTGAAAGAATTTCAAAGAGGAGAACTCAGTAAACGCACGCACATGAAAGCTGTCCTTGGAATGACCCACAAACTCACTGCTGGCACTTCATTAAGGCAAAGGTCTAGAGCCATCATATTCTCTAGCAGCCAAAGGGTAGTTACAAAAATCCAGTGCTACAAGGGAAATTGAGAATCTATAGAAAGACACCCCCAGACAGGTAAGGACATAGGCAACACTTGCTCTTTTGACCTGTTGTCTGGCACCAAATCCAAGCTCTCATGAACCAGCTGGACTTGAAGCTGATATTTGCTTGACAATTGACATTTTTTCACACAGAACTCTAAAAACTTATTTGGCAAAATTATCACCATGGGAGAGAGATCTTCATTATTAATGTAAACAGCTCACTTTCTCAAATTACCAGTTTTGCAAAAGGCATGAACATGTGGGTTTTGACTCAAGAATGCGAAGTACACATCCATTTAGAACACACACGAGATGGTATGAAGGGAGCTGCTGTGCACCACTTCTGAGTAAGGACATGGACAGATCATATCCAGTCAGGGTGACACTGTAAGACACAATAAAACACTGAGTGAACCCGAACTAAACACTACACTTTAAAGACTGATTTAATACCTCTGAAATCACTGATGTTTGCAAACAGCTAACCTGACTCTCAGCACGGTGACTGAGGGAATAGCATGGAGAAGTTTATTCTGTAGCTTAAGTTCACAGACAAGAGTTTTAATTTTCAAGTAGGGTACAGGAAATCCACAGGATGAGAGGGTTCCACTCAAGTTGTGGCAGAGGCACAGTGCTCCCTATAAACAGTGCCTCTGTATCTCATCTGTGGTGTGAGCTCCAATCATTTAACACTATAGAGAACGGCATTCTGGTTTACATTTTCTCCTGCAAATCTGTGCGTCCCACTCAGCCTGCCCGCTCTACACTACAAAATTATGTGGAAGATGAAACTTTAGACTTCATTTCTTCAGTAGCACACCTGATTTTAAATTATGTATCATGATAAAAAAGGTTTTCTATAATTACAGTACTCCTATATGCACATAGACACACATCCATATATCTGAGTCTCTGGGTTTTAGGCATAAAGTTTCTCATAGTCTAGAAGCTCCCAAAAGCTGTTACCATTGATTGGGCACAGGTGTTAAGAATAATTAAAGATATAAGGGATATAATTATTCAGCCATCCATCAGTGGAAATCACATTAAAGCAGAGTCGCTTTCCATTAGGCTTATTACATTACTGCCAGTAAGGCCACTGATACATTTGATTTTCCACCATTATTGGAACAGCTTCTTCCTGGGTCACTCCCAATTTACCAATAACTGTAACTATTTCCAAGCACCACCTCCATTTCACATGTTTGGAGCTGCATTGGCTATTCCTGCAGTGTATTGTGTCTTCCAAATGGCTTCCAGACCACTTTACCAGTCCCCGGGACAGCTGAAGCACTCCTGGCCACTTGTGGATTTTCTTTGCCAAATAAGCCACCATATGGTCAAGAGCTACTGCTGGAGCCTTCTGCTTGCAGCCACAGGCTCTGGCCTCTCACACATCCAGCAAACAGACTTTTTTGGGTATTTTCCACAATTTGAGCAGATGAAGAGCTGCTGCTACACTGAACAAAGCTGCTTTCCATAGGAACAAGAAAAAAGTTTTCTGTTGGACCTAGCAACATAGGTGCATTTTTCTTTCTTGAAGTATTGCTCAAACACAATTTATTCACAGAAACTAGGTAAGTGGTCCCAGCTGTATTCTACCTCTAAATATTACCAGAACAAGCCGAACCATTTCACCTCAAATCATTACACTTTGTGCATGAAATCTGTTTTGTGAACCTACATTTTTCATTAGAGCAACATCATGAAAATTCTGATTAGGTCCAGTAAACAGAAAAATCTTTGTCAACACTACTGAGAAGCAGCAAGATGAAGTTGTAGTTTGGGTAATGGCCTTCTGGATTTAATTCCTGGCTTTGCTATAGACTTTCTGCATGACCTTGGCTAAATCAGTGGGAACCATCCTACGGAAGCCCAGTTTCTGCTGCCATGCCTATCCCTAGCCAGCGCCCCTCTGAAGCCCTAAATAAGCTGTAAGCCACAGAGGAGCAGCTGACAAAACAAGCTTCCAAGGGTCTTGGTAAACTTTGGGCTACAGGAAGGTAGAGCTTGAAGATGCTAGTATTGCTCATTCTCTCAACAAGGACATCAGATTACTCACCACCCAAGCATTCTCTTTCCTGGCAAATAAAACCCTATTTTGATGTCAAGGCTGCTCCTCCAACTCATCCACACAATACTGCACCTTCAGTTTCGGTGCCCCATTTCTCACCCATCTTCTCCTTCTCCCAGTGACTGCCAGTAAACCCTCTTGTAGCATGTCCATTTCTAAGTGGGCAGTTCCCTGTCACTGGGGCCCCAAAAGATCTAATATTATGTTTCTATATGCACAAACCAGCAAATTAAATATGATTATGCAAGCTAGCTTTCCACAGCCAACTGTCTAGCCATCAAAACTAAGCTACTGCCAGCTGTGATATTGTGGCTGGCTGAGATTGGCTGAGGATATTTAACAAGACACCACTATGAAAATGGGGTGCAATTCTAACACAGAAACATTGTTGCCTCAGATTCTCAAAACTGAAATCTTAAATCACAAAGAATTTAAGTGTGTTGGTGTTGCATGCACTGTATAAATCTTGAAGAAGACAGTTTAAAAGAACAATTTAAATGTAGCTGTCTACTCTAATACTAGTATTTTGAGGGCCATCCATCTACATATTTTTTCTTATCTAATGTGTTATCTATCAAGCTCTTGCCAGTCTTTAAGAGCAGTTAGTAACAAAATATCAAAAAAAAATTTACAGACAAATGCTTGAAACTGGGAAACTGCTTGAGAAATGATAAAAACATAATAGATGCCATATCATGGAAATGTGCGTGCTTGAAGCAGCACACCAGGAAATTGAAAAGCATTAGCCATTCACACAACAAACAATGAAGTAAGTCAGAAACCTACAATACTGAAACATGGTTTTACAAGGGCATTTACATCTGTTATATCCAGTGGATTTTGGATTTCTTAGAAAAGGATCATCTCATTGTCAGGGAAAAAGTCACTCAAGAATGCACTCACAGAAGAGTTTATCTGATTTTATCCGGTGGGGTACAAAGCTCCTATATTGTCTATCTTTTTGCAGGCAGCACTACATCCATGGTAATTCTCTTTAAATATTTTTGCTTGGAAAGTGAGAGGATAAAAAAATCAAGAAATATGGCATTACAAGCAGACACCCTAACGGTGTGCAGCAGCCAAGGGATGCATTTGCTGGACAAAACATTCACTTGTACTGTGAACAGGAGGCTCTTCTGTGATTCAGACAGTGCAGCAAGAACCTACTTGGAGCACATGCTCTCCCAAAAGGATCTGGGCAGCCGACTCGGGAGTGCAGCACGGAGGGAAGGCTGTGGAGCAGACACCGAACCTGTGCATCACAGCAGACACTCGCAGCGATGCCACAGCCCTTCCCCATTCGACATCTTTGCTGAGCGAGATTTCCCTTGCCCGGAGCAGCACCGTCATACTCCGGCGGTTCGGGATCATCGAGGCGGGGTCACCGGGGCAGCGCTGGGCGCCCACGTGTACCCACCCTCCGTGGGTCCCCCACAGGGCCCCCGAACCCCCTCCTTGCCCGGTAGAGGCTCTCAACTCTGCAGAGCTGCGGGGACTGCCGGGCGCAGAGCACCACACCTGGCCACAGGGCACCATCCTCGGACACAATCCACAGATCCAGGACACAATCTCTGGATCCAGAACACCATCCCTGGATACAGGGTACCATCCTTGGACACAGGGCACTGCACCATGCCCGGCCTCAGGGCCCCATCCCCGGATACAGGGTACCATCCTTGGATACAGAGCACCATCCCCGGGCTCACACCCGCCCGGGGACGACGGGCTCAGACCTCGCCCCACATCCCGCGGGGGCCGCTGGGGCACCTCTAGCCCCCGCTCCCGGCCTCGGCCGCCCGGTGAGAGAGGAGAGGAGGAAGAGAAGGAGGAGGAGGAGCCACCCCACCAGCCGCGGCAGCCCCGGCCCGCCCGCCTACCTGATTTGGGATAGGTGACAATCCAGACGTCGCTGTCCCTCACCGGGAAATTGGCGATCTCCTCCATCTTCCCGCGGCAGAAGGGAGGCAGCCGCACCCCATTGTACTCAAAGTACTTGCTCTCAAACTCGCATGGCGTGCTGGGGGTCTCGGCCTCGCTCTCCGCCATCCTCTTCCCTGCGGGCCGCGGGGGAGGCCGAGGTGCGCGGGCCGCGGGCGCTCCGGCGGCAGGGAGGGAGGGAGGGAGGGAGGGATGGACGTGGGGAGGGAGGAAGGGAAGGGAAGGAAAGGGAAGGGAAGGGAGGGGAGGGGAGGGAAGGGAAGGGAAGGGAAGGGAAGGGGCGGGCGAGCGGCAGGCGCGGCAGCCCCGGCCCCCGGAAAAGCCCCACGCACGGCGGGCGGGGGCTCAGCGCACGGTGATGTCATTGCGGGGCAGCCGCGGCCGCGGCCGGGCCGGCAGTGGAGGGGATGGATGGATGGATGGATGGATGGATGGATGGATGGATGGATGGATGGATGGATGGATGGATGGATGGATGGATGGATGGATGGATGGATGGATGGATGGATGGATGGATGGATGGATGGACGGACGGATGGATGCCCTGCCGGCCCCACCTCCCCACTCTTCTCCGGACACGGTCGCTGCGGAGGCAGCGGGAGTGGAGGCAGGACCTGCCTCCATCCCTGTTTCCACCCAGCCCGCGGCGGTGCGGGCGCTGTGGCAGTGCCAAGGCCTCGGAGAGGGCAGGTGGGAGGCTGGGGAGTACAGGGGAGAGGGATGAGCCGCAGCCGCCAAGTGAACCGGGGGCTCTTTCTCGCCCTTGCACAGAGACAACATAGATTATTTGCTCCTTGCACTACTTCCGTTTAAGCCGGCCCCTGCTTTCCACACAGGATACTCTTCATCCTGGCTCACTCATCCCAAACTCTTGGATGCCACCTCTGTGTATCCGGGCGGGTAACAGCTTTCATTACAGCCTAGGGCATCGTTCAGATGGGGCTCAGACCTCAGCACTCAGCGGTACCCAACGCACCTAATCTCCCTTAAAATGTGTTTGTGCTACCAAAAGAAAGAGGCCAGTGTGGCTGCCTGGTCTGGCATGAATGAAAAGCCAGCAGTATTTCAACAGGATTAAGATTTCCCTTAGTTCTGGAAGCATCAGTGAAGAACTTTGGTTTAGTTTACTCTTACTTGTCTTATAACAGCTGCTTTATTTTTAATTATGTATAGCGCTAAAACACAACAGAAATTCTTTAAAAGCTTCAAACCATCTGTAGCAAATTCATACATTTGAAAGAAATAAAATAAGCATATAAAGTAGAAGCAAAGTAAGGGAAGAAGATACAGTTGCTTGGACAATACATGTCTAAGTACTAGAGAGTAAATTAAAACAGCTAATTTCAATTGAGTTTTCTAAATTGTGGAGTTTGTGTGTCTTGTCAAACTCTCTCTTCTACAGAAGCAACGTCAGGAAAAGTAGCAGCTCAAATGGCTGAGCAGTAACTGCTTTCAGGCTTTGTAGATTTACCCACCAGCATGCATAAGTCACTGCTTTTACTGTAGTTTACTTATGTCTGTTCATACTAAAAATAAACTGCAGATATTAAAGCTGTGGTTAGGGCAGGTAGGAAAAGTATGTCAAAATCTAATCCCAAAAATATTATTTCATTGACTGGAAATGCTACAGGGATGTGCTAGGAAAAAAAAAATAACAACAGCAGCAACAACAACAACACAAAAAACCACACCCTCAAAACCCAACAATATGTTTTAAATGAAAGAGCAATTGGAATGTGGCTGAGAAACCAAGTCCCCTGGACTAACTGCACTTGGGATGACTGTGTCTGTGTTGCAGGTGCAGTAAGTGAGGATGTGGGACCTGTAGTGCAGAAATTGGAGAGCTGATGCATGCCTGTGGATATTAAACATCAGGGTTTAATGCCTGTGTGCAGATCACTGGCCCGGTGCTTACTCAGATCTGACATACCTGAGTCACATCAGATCTGCTGGGTATTTCAAGACAACTGAACCACAAAATGCATGGAAACTGTTTAGGAATTCCCTGTTAAAACAGACTGCAGTCAGTAGATTCATCATTCACAAACAGGATGAGGCTGGTAGACTCTCATTCAGGCACCCAAGAGCAAACGACCTGAGGATGATCCAGTGTTAAAGCTAAATAAAAATCAAATGTGCTGTAGCAGATGAACCATCCTGGAGTGTTTCATTTACCCTCAAACTAGACAGGGCAATATGTAGCTTGCAAAGTGATGGAAGTGAAAAAACTTCAGATTCTCTCACAGTGATGTAAACTGGGACCAACCTCAGTAGACCCATCTCTGTATAAAACTTGGCTAAGAGGAAACTGAGGAGTAGATCTTAGAAGAAGAATGAGACACCAGCCTTGGGAAAATGTTGTCATTTTCAGACTTGCAAAAAGTAGAATTTAACCCTGGAAAAAAAGCCCGTCTATTCCTGTGCAGCTTTGCTATGTCTGTATTTCTGTGGTCTCTCACTGCACAGAGTGCTCCTATACCTTCGTACTCCTGAAGAGTCAGGAGGGGTCTCCTTGCTGCTGCTGCCAGATGTGCCTAAAGCTGAAGATACTGTAAAGAATGTCCCTGTCTTGAGGTGTGTGCACACTGGTGCTCATACAAAAATGGAGTTTCAGCTTTTGAAATGCATCTGATGAACAAAGCTAAATCTGGCAATATTTTGCCTTACCTTTGTATTAAAACACAGTAATAGAAACTTGCATCAGGGCTGGAGGGGCATGTTCACAGAAAGACAAACTGCAGAGGAAGATAAAAGCTAACTGCAGTTCATCTTTAGACATGACATTTCATGAAGGCTCCTGTAGGTATTACACTACATTGATGTAGTGTTACCCTAATAACAGCATGTGATATTGTATTAATGCACCAGCTTGGTGTTTGCAAAACACTGCTGCCTGCTGGCCACTGGCATTTGTTCAGTGAAAACACGTGGACTTTCAGGAATGTTTCTCACTGACTCACACCAAATGTGAACTACAACCGTGGGAGGTTTGAGCACATGATCCTAACACAGCATTTAATTCTCCTGCTGTCTATGAGGCTGAGGATCAAGCTGTTAGTCAGCACTCACCATCTTTTTTCTGTTTCTTGTACCTGTAACCAGGAATGGGTGCTCTGGCCTTATAACCAGGATGTTGAGGAATATGGTTTTTTTTCTGCTCTCTTTCTGATTTCTGTGTTACCTTAAAAACTCAGTCTCCCTTTTCTTTAATTTCCACCTGTCAAAATTATGCAAGGATTGTAATCCACCTCAGGAGGCTGTCTGAAGATAAATCTCTTGCCTCCCATTACCTAATCAAAGATATGTGGTCTTTCTAGGGGACAAGATCGATGGCAATCATGATTTCTTTGATGTGATCCTTATCAATGTGATCGGGATGCAAGGGTTGTTATTTCTCTCTGAAATTTTCTTAGCTGGTACTTGACAGAACCAGCTGGTGAGTGCCCCAGGCTGTAGGAGACACTCAGTGTTACATTCAGGAGCAATACAAATCACTCACTGTGCCAACTCTGAGACAGGTCCTTACCAGATAATATCTTTCACAATTTACAGTGTTCCTAAAATTATATCCTAGATCATTTCACATTCAGCAGACTCGGATCATGACTACATGTAGACATCATGTATCATCCTTACCCTTAACATCACCCTTCCCAACAGGCCAGGTAGAGACATCCAGAGAAGATGAGCTTGCTGTGCCACCAGTTTCAACAGAATTAAAAAATCATGTGATCCCTTTGCATCATGTACATTGTGCAAGAAATGAGGGCAGGAACACAAAGAGATGAGTAATGAAAATACACAGCAAGTTGATTTCTTCAACTGGGGATGCATCGATATATTCAGTGTCTCAAAGCAAAGATCATGTGAGGGGAAGAGGAGCAGTGAATAAGTCAGCTCTGCTCTGCTTTCCTGAAAGTTCAAAACTGCTGTTTTTGTAGACCCCCAGCACAAATTGTGCAATGGTAATTCTACTAGACAATATGGTGTGGGATACCTTGCATAGCTTAGTATTGCATAGCTGTAAATATTTTCCCTAGTAGGCTTTAGCTACCTGCACATTTCTGTTTCCATTCCATACCCCTGTGGTGTTGAATTTATTGCTATTTTTAAGAGCAATTTTTATTCAGAAAACAGGCAAAATTTTCAATTTAATTTTTAGTTTCATTCCCAGGGGCTGTTTGGGGCTGTGGTTTGGATTTGTGCTGCACACAGGGCTGATAACACAGAGATGTTGCTGTTATTGCTGAGCAGAGATTGCACAGGGCCAAGGCCTTTCCTGCTGCCCCTCAAAGGCCATGCTGGGGAGGGGCTGGGGGTGCCTGGGAATTTGGGAGGAGACACAGCCGGAACAGTGACCCTGAGTGACCCAAGGGATGCTCCAGACCCTGTGACATCATGTAAAGTATGTAAAGGGAGAGGAAGAAGGACGAAGGGCAGGGACATTAGGGGTGATGGTCTTCATCTTTCCAAGTCACTATTCCACGGGACACGGCCCTGCTCTTCTGGAGGTGCTGAACACCTGCCTGCCCATGAGAAGCAGGGAATTAATTCCTTGTTTTGCTTTGCTTGTGTGTGCAGCCTTTGCTTCTCCTATTAAGATGTCTTTTTCTCAACACATGGGTTTTCCAGTTTTTACCCTTCTGATTCTCTCCACAGTCCCACTGGTGGGGGGGGGGGGGGGGTGAGCGAGCAGCTGCCAGGGGCTTGGGTCTGGCTGGGGTCAAACCATGACATCACCTCAAAAAGTCTGTTCAGTAGGGAGCAGGAAGAGATGTGAGCAATGCCTACCGCGTCACCTGCTTAAGGATTGCATAAGGCATGGAGAGAACAACAGTCACCCAGGAGTGGCCACTAAAAGAACCTCACTGAACCATCCCTGTGTGTAAGGCACCACAACTGGTTCTGTGAGAGCAGCAGTGTTACTTCACTGTGTCCTCACTGTGCTCAGGAGTCTGTAAGGGGTTAACAAACCACATTCTACTGCACATTTCTGCATGCCAGGCTTCAAGCTCACCCTGCCTTGCAAGTTCTGAAGTGATGCACAAGTGGAAGAGAAGGCTTTTTAACTTGCACTTGCTGTGTTTGGAATTTAGGCAGTTCATCTTTCAGCTGCCAAATCCAGAAGATGACAATTGCAAAGTTAAGAGATTCTTGGTTCCAGACCACCTCCAGCTCCACCCTGATCCTAATACTTATAGCTAAGAATATAGTTCTTCAGACAATCAGTCACAAGGACTGTGGTACAGTATCTGCTGGCATGTGGTAGCATCATGATTATTCTGGATACATCATGAGCTGAAAGCACCCGAAAATAGTTCAGAAGTAAAGTGTCTTCTGATAAAGGCTGCAGTCATCTCCTGTGGGTGGACTCATAATGAGGAGAGAGGTCACAGGCTTTCAAGAGTATGTCATATGTTCAGATATAATATGACTTATCTTACCCAGACTCATTAATTAGACTGACAAATTATGTGTGTTTTTCTTACACCATACATTATAACTTCAGATTGCCAAATATAATTTGGAGCCTTTGGAATATAGGTACCTAATTTTTTAATTACTTTTATTATCACAGTTTAAGTACTGAGTGATAAGAGAGCACAGGTGCTGGGTTAAGAAAAAAAAGGGCTACAAAACATTAAGACTGCAATTTAAATTCTCAGTCCTGGGCCTTTTCTCATTCATTTCCATGGGACTGATCATGGGAAATAGAGATGGAAGGTTAATCTCTAAAAAGAGGCCAACACAAAGCAAAGGTACTCCAGGAGAGAGAATATTGTTCTGAAGTTTAAGCATGGCAATGGGAAACAGAAGTCTTAGTTTCTAATCCCAGTTTTGCTCTAATTTACTTGACGTTCTTAAACCTTCTCTTTCTGTACTTATGAAATGTATTGAATATCTTAGTGTCTTGGAGTCCTTTTTAAAAACCATGTAGATGTGATTATGGATGTGGTTTAGTGGTGGCCTTGGGTGAGAATGAAGGCTACCCCATGCTTCATGTGGAACCTGTGTGCTAGAAAATTTTTGGGCCTGGAGTAGGGAAAATTCAGAAGTGCAGCTCAGGAGTCTTTGGCTTCTTCCCCCAGTGCTGCACAGAGTGCTGAGGTCATTGGCTGACTTAGTGGTATGGTTGTGATCAGCCTGGGATTTAGTATCTAGCTCTAGGGCCCTGCAGGTAATGCTTTTTTAATTAAATTTGTGGTTTTCCCTCTCCTATTTGTTCTTAAAAAAAAACACGGTAGAGAGTTTCTCAAACTGTCTTGAATTGCACTGAATAGTCATAAGAAATACAGCTCAGGCTGTAACTGAAGGTCTGCTACACAGAATTGAAGATGTTCTATTCAGCAAAATATCAAATAGATAGAAATCATGAAAGATTCAGCTCTCACTGAATCTTTGCCAATACTTTGAGACGGGTAGCAATGGAGATTTCCTTGGATGCCTTTGAGAAGTCCACACAAAGTAAGCCAGAAGCCAGTCTTCTAGGTGCTGCATGATCCCATTTTTGTAACTCTTGCTTAAACCATCCTTCAGTTAGACCGTTGCATTTACAAAAGCCAGGCACATGTCAAATGGGGTTGTGGGAATTTAGCAAGAAATTCAACCTGCCAGATTTTGAAAATTTGACCTGAAAGGAAGTGTTCCTTCTTGCCCAACAAACTAAGTCCATTCCTAGTTCTCTTACACCTGGTGTTGATTTCACTTAATTTATACCAGCATTACATTCCATGCTGCTACATCTAAATGAAGCTGGAAAAAAGGATTAATGAGCTAGGGCAATTTGGTTTTTTAGGTCTGGCTTTGGAATTGAGAAACCAGCACCCACATTACCTGTGTATGTTCCTTCCAGCTACTGAGAGTATAAATTCTCTGTTGGGAAAAGGACTGCATTAATCTATGTTAAACCTGCTTTCCAGATTGCTGTTGCTGTTGGTGTCACAAAGGAAAACGCTGTAGGGAAAAGCAAAACAATATTTACTGGACTACTTGTCACATTTTAATTGTAAATACTTTAACACCATCCACTTTTTGCTCTATGACAATTTATGTCAGTTAAATACTTGAGCAGCATGGTTTTCCTCCCGTAAATGCAAAGTGACATATTGCCCTTTGGTTCATGACAAAACTTAGTTTTAATTGCACAACCTCAAGCAAAAAAAGATCTATTTGTGTAATTTATTGTGGTTTGCACAAACTGGGGGAGCAGTTAGGTCTTAGTCTGCTTTTTGCTCCTCCTCTGTTAAAGGAAGGCAAAAGAGAATGAGAAAAAGAGAAGCTACATTTTGATGTTGCACTGATAATAATGAATACAGAGGCAACATCCTATGGTCCTTTGAATCTGCTCTTACATAGAAAAATCAAAGTATTGAAATGCAGAAAATGGACTATGAGTCAAACAACATTCTGAGATTTCAACTGGATCTTATGAGCTGCAGCAAGGATTTTTTAATTAGTATGTAGATTGTACTTGCAGATTCAAATATGCTTGAGATACATGCCTCAAAGAACTCATGAAAATTGCATTATTGAATGGAATGTTCTGTTCTATAGACTGTTTTCTGGTATTTTTAAGAGTTGTTTCAAGATTTAAAGGTCATTTTATACACTCTTTCTATTGTACCCTTTTCTAATTGTGAAATGTACATTTGACAGGCTTGGTTGCACTGGTTGCTGCTTTGCAGCATTCCGTTGAGTGATTTATTAAAGAAATATGGATATTGATCTAGCACCAATATCCAACTGTGACGGACAAAAACTCTCTAACAGTTTTAAAGTTAGAAAGTGTATGTTTATTGCGACGCCGGGCAGCGTGCAGGATAGCTCCCAAATACACACCGCACCTTTCAAATTATTACAGAGTCCTTTTATCCACACAAGAATTGAATACCCAAAATATAAATACATATTCATAATTTTGGTACATCCCATTCCTCGCTTCGTATGCTAATAATTTCAAAAGCTATTAAGCATGCGTAGTTTGTTCTTTGAAATGGGTTGGGGGTCCCTTTCATGGGGAGGGTTCCCAAAATGAGGAAGTAAATGAAGTCTTCCTCTTTCTGACCTTTCTACCTTTTCAATGCAAATATGACAAATGAACCTTGGTAGAACTCCCATTCCTTGTCTTCAGTTGGTTTCAGAACAGAGGAGGCCTACAATTGTCTTATGTTCCTAAAAGCTATTTGTCAGTTTCTATATTCTTCATTATAAACCCAGCTAACTAAACATTGTGTTGACAAGCAATCAATTATTAGTTAACTACTAACTCTTAACTTCATCAAGGCCTACTTACAGAATCCTTTTATTTTAATTAACTCTAGTAAGGCTTGTCTCTAACTAAAATCTTAGCTCCTCTAAAATCTCTAAATCTCTTAAAGTTTATGTTTCATGAGGATGTAGCTTACTTCATCATTCCTGGAAACTACAAATTAATCAAACTTACTTGACATCAGGAATGCTTTTTGAAAAAAAAAAAATTCAACAGAATTAGGACTGTCTCAATCTCAATTAAAGCAGGTATTTTATGTACAATAAGTTTTAACCATTTCTGTTCTGGAGCAGTGTCAGCACATATCCCAGATACCACGAAAAGCTGAAGAACAGTTGCAGATGGCTGTTCCACCACTCTTTCTCTTGGTCAGTTATCTCCCCATCTCCTTCTTTGCCCCAGCCTCAATTGTTCATTCTTGCTAAGTTGCTTCTGTGCCAGCTTCTCAGTTGTGTCGTTTTGGCTGCTTCTGTGGCTCCTCATCCATGTCACAAAATAGACCACAATGACAGAGGATAAGCTGCAATCTCCTGTCAGCCCAAAGCTTTTACTGGGAGGAGGAAATAAAAAGTGTTGACAGCAAGGGCTCAGATGAGAATGCTTTTCTGTTTGGGAGTCAGGCTTCTGATAGGCAGAATATCAGTGGATGTAATATCAAATTTATACAGACCAAGGTTTAAGAAAAGCAGAAAAATATCTGTATTAGGAATGTTCTCTCATAGAACTGGTGCCTGTTGGAACTGCAGGGCACTGTTTCTTTGACCTAGACTCTGTGCACTACTGATGGCCACAGCACAGGGAAACCCACAGAAATCTGGTTTTCTTGGAGACAATTTCATGACCATTCTATTATGGGAAAGTAAAAGGATTTTATAATCTAACACTTAATTAGTAGTACATGGTACTAGGATGAGAATACTGCACAAATTCCCTAGGTTCATTAGGGAGCAGCATGTTGTGGATTCAGTCAAGAGATGTGGCAAATTTTAAGGACAGCTTTGGTCTGGTTTGAATTCTCAGGAACGGAAAAGTAATGATATGATATGATATGATATGATATGATATGATATGATATGATATGATATGATATTGGATTTAAACAGAAGACTGAAGCTCTGGATTCACTAAAGCCATCAATACAATAGATAGCAAGGAAGAGAATGGATTCATCCCCTCAGCAGGGGACACCACAGCCAATTCATAGGACTGGGAGTTGAAAGAATTGTTTTATCAGTTTTAGTTGCATTTTGAAAGGCTTTTTGAGGTCTTGGGCTGTGAGGGGAAATTGAGGTCTCTAAAACTCAGGATGAATAAAGAGTGTGAGCTATCTGGGATGTGTGGTGGGAAGGGTATGTACAACGGTCCACCATCTGACATCAGACCTTGTATATTTCTAGGATTCGTCAATGAGTGATTAACAGCTGGGCCTTTCCATAAAACTATGGGGAAAAATTCCCACATGATCTTTCTGTGGGACATTGGATTTGAATGTAGATTGTATGAAATCATGTTTTGCAAAGTGACTGGTAACTTCAGACTTGTTTAAAGACTCTTTCAAACTAATTACGCCCCTACCCCACCAATTTAGAAACTGATCCAGGAGGAGTGATTTGCCTTTACAGGCTCTTTAAAAGAATTATAGAATTATAACTTATCTTTTTGACCCATCAATGTGTACCTATATGAAAATACTTTTAGCTGTAAACCAAATAAACCTCTTAAAGCCTCCTTAAGAAGGCATCTATGCAAAGTATTTTTCTGGATTTTTAATTTTTCATGGATCAGACAGCCCTTTGGATATTGTTACTTTCACAACTTACCCATTTCTAACAGATATTTTCTGTGTAGATATAGATTGCTTGCCCCTGTCAACAGGAGAAAGTCCCATGATTATCAATGTGTCCACTTTGAAAGCCTTTTGGCCAGATTAATGGGGTCAGGGCTGCAACATGTGCTGAAGGAAGGCTGGAGGGCTGCCTGGTGTTGAAGCAACAGGACAAGCAAGCAAGCAAGCAGGACAAGGAGTGTGCTGCCTACAAAGGCTAAGAGCAAAGGAAAAGGGCAAGGCTTCCAAGGAAAGGCAAGGAAAAGGGGGGCATTCAAGGACTTCACAGCACACAGCTGTCAAGGACATCCTCAAGAAATAACCCCTCCTCATGTCTGGTTAACAAATAGAAAGGGGAAGCTTTAGTTCATTTGTTCCCTATTGTAATCTCAATAATGTTACTAAATATACCTTAACATCTGTAACCATGAGATGTGAAATGCATGAGCATATATATACAGAAAAGTGAACAATATAAGCACCAAAATACAGTTTTAGGTCTGTCACTGCATCATAGGTGTTTATAAACTGAGGTTTTATTTTATCACAAACTTAGCATCAATGATTTAATGTTTAATGGCATAGGCACATTTATGCTTTACATTAAGTATTTCACTTTTCTAACCTTGGTGTCTACTTATATTTTTCAACCTTTTTCTGAGTACCAATGTACATATCTATATCTATCTATATATATATAGATACAGATATATATAAAACATATATGTAGATATCAGTCTATTATTTTTTATGGTATAACAGAGGTAGGCAAAGCCACATGGACATCTGTGAGCAGAGAAATATCAAAATATGTGCCTTTAATTATGCTAGAGAAACAGTTTATCCTGATGATACACTGAAAATTCCTGTCTATAAGGCATGATTATTTAGCTGAACTTTGAAATGCCCTCAGGAAACCACGCCAAGCTTCTAGTTCTGCTTGGCAAATTTAATGCAAAATCGTGAAAAATTACCACTACTAGGTGTGTTGCCTTTTTGTTTTCTGAGTATGCAGAACTTGGGCTTATGCTGATCTTGGCAACAAATAAGATTAAAAGAGGTCATCTAAAGATAAGGTTGCTTATCTCAACTACCTGTATTCTTTCTTCCTCCTAGTCTCCCAGTTAATCTTCACTTATACTCTGCATGCCTAGCATTGAGGGGGGAGGGCAGTAAAGCAGTTGTTTTTCTTCTGAACTGGTATAAAT
This sequence comes from Vidua chalybeata, assembly GCF_026979565.1. NCBI lineage: Eukaryota > Metazoa > Chordata > Aves > Passeriformes > Viduidae > Vidua > Vidua chalybeata. The sequence goes on from NC_071534.1 coordinate 31,327,036, forward strand.
TATCTCCTCCCTTCCACAGAGCATCCAGAGATGATGCAACACTTCAGCTGTGCTAGGAAAATGCCTGTTTCTTGGGTTTGGAGAATAAAAGCTAAGAACTTGCTACAGGATAATGAATCCTCTGCCTGAACATACTGCAGTCTTCATCAGCTTCCTGTGACGTCACTGTGAATCCTGGGAATAATCAGTATTAGCCTGGTCTCTTGTGCAGCAGGATCCAAATGATCTTTTCTGAGGTGGCAAAGAAGGGGTTGGTAGGCTGGCAGTCAGAACATCATCTTTTGCTGAAAGCAGAAGCACAGTTCAGTTAAATTAGCAGGAAGTGCTGTTTGCCTGTGTGTGTGCACATTTAGGAGGGCTCAGTGGAAATCAGTGGGCAGCAGGCAGGCAGGGACAGTGTTCTCTGGAAAAGGTGTGAATTAAATTAGAGAGTTTTCTTTTTCAGAACTTGTTCAGTGAGATCAAACTTCATGCTTTGCTTTTGAAATGGACTGAAGGAAATAAACCTTCTTTGGTTGATCAAAGTCAGTATTTAGTTAGGGAAAGGACATTGTATTTACTCCTATTTTTGGAGTATTATTCATTCCACAGGACAAGTCAGGACAGATGTATCACTGTGGGTAAAGTTGAAGTTATAAATTTCTCTGCCTTTACAAGCTAGGAATTAAGATCAGAGTCTGGCTGTTTCACAACATAACTGACTTCATGCCACAGCCAAATTCCCTACAGCAAGCCAACATTCAGCAGCTGGGAAAGAAGTAGGGGGAATGGGGAGTAAAGGGAAGTGGTGTGACATGGTGGCCTAGATTCCTAAATTAGAATGGGCTAGGGAAGGAGAGAAAATTATTTTGTGCCTTTTCAGTGCATGAACAAGAACTTGAGGCCTGAGAAGATGAGAATTACTGTTTTGTACACAATTTAAGATGGTTAAAAATGTAACCAGAATGGTTCTCAGCAGCATTTCTCAGAAGGCACATGTACAGACATCAGGAGCACATCAGGAACATCTGCCTGGCATATACAGAGACCAGACTGGGTGGATGAGAATGGACAGGCCAAAAAGCCCCCACCCCTTGGTCACGCTTGTCACAGCACAGACAGAAAGTGCAAAAGGCTCTGGACTCCTGAAAGAACAGGCACAGCAGCAGCCTGGTTCCCATGGTATGTTTTTTGGGGAATGGCAGAGGTGAAGGTCAGTCCCTCCCCATGCCAGAGCCAGCTCCCTGACAAGCTAACCAGCTTTAGCTGGCACACAACTGTGCCCTCTCCCTTGCACACCCAGGAGAGGGAAGCAGGGGCTGCCCACAAGTCACAAAATGTTTGGAAATGTGCCTCAGCCTGGACTGACCCTGCTGTAAGGCCACAGACAGAGCCAAGGCACCAGCTGGCTCATGCCAAGGAGGCAGAGCCTCCCTCTGGTACCTGCTTACCCTTTCCAATTCAGCTGTCTAACCCAGATAATTGTTCACTTTTGTCTTTTTGAAGTTAGCTGATAGTGTTGGCTAAGCCTAAAATCAGAGAAGTGGCAGGAGAAGGAAGGGAAGACAGGGAGCATACAAACATGGAAGCAGAGGAGGAAGGAGCAGAGCAATGAGAGCAGGACAAGGGAGAAAAGGGATGAAATACAAAGTAACAGGAAGAGCTGGTAAAGATGTCAACACTCCTGTACAATTTCAGGTACGAATTTTGTACTGTTTTTCTTACTGAAAAACATCACTGAAGTAAAAGGGAACCACTCCAAACAGGTTCAGGCTGAGAAAGGTCACTTAGGACAATCTCCTGGCACACAGTGGTGAAACTGTAGCCAGATCTAATGACTTTGGGCACTCTCCTCAAGCTGTATTCTGGAATAGCTGCTCCAAACCTCCAGCTCCAGAAACAGGAACTTTGAAGACTTTTTAGGGAAAAGGCAGGCTTCCTAAAATTGTCTCTTCTTTCTTTCCTCACAATTTTATGTGGCTACAGAATGAATTTGGTGTAAGGGGCCACAATGGGCAGTGGCAGGTTGTCCAACACCTTCACAACACAAGGGTACCTTTCACTAAGTCCCTCAAACCTGCAGTACAGTTGAGTGAGCAGAAAGGTCCCCAAGTGCTGTGCAGCATGCAAGGACATCACCCCTGCTGAGGCTGCTTCCCCTCCTACCTCAGATCCCCTCCGCTACATGCCAGGGAATGACTTTCCCCAGGTCACCTGGCTTATGTAATCCCTAAGGAAGCTTTTCCATGCTGAGGCTATGCGTGGTTTGCTGTTCAGCAGCTTTAAGTAGGCAAACACAGAGGGAAACAGGGGGAAAAAAGTTATTTCCTGGCACTGCAGTTCCTCCACCTAGTTCACTGTGCACTGATGCTCATATGAGCACAGCCAAGGATGGCAGAGGGCTGGCACTGATTGCCTAGGTTGCTATTTGTATTGATTTGGAAAGACAGGTGTCTGCTAAGGAGGGCAGGAGCCTGCCCTGAAATGGAAAAAAAAAAAATGTAGATACCCCCCCCCCCCAAGTTATTATAAATTTGAAATTAAGGGGGGTTCTCAGGCAAAAATATGGGAGCAGGAATAACAGTTCATTATTAGGGAATAAAAAGATAAAATAAACAATGCAGTGAACCAAAACAACACTGACAGAGTCAGAATACAACCTGACACTCTGTTGGACAGGGTGTTGGTACCAGTCCAGTTGGAATTGTGGCTGCAGTCCTCCTGGAGTGTCAGGTGTGGTTCTACTGGAGCAGTGAACCTGTAGAAAAGGATGCAGTCTTCCTCTGAAGAGGCAGTGGAAGAGGCAGCTGTTCCTCTGGGAAAGCCAGTGCAGAAAAAGCTATGCTGGTGTTCCAGAAACTCAAGATTATATCCAGGTAGGAATGCTTGGCTCCTCGCTCTGGGCGAAGCATCTCACAATGGGATGTTATAGTTCTTATCAGTCATACAGTGACATTCAATAGCCCATTATCAGCAGATGTCTACCCTGAGAGAGGATTGGTTGTGAAAGAGATAAGAAAAACTGCCACTTAACTGAAGATAACTGCCATACAGATGGCAAATGGAATACATCTTGCCTCACAATCTAGGACACTATTGTTGCCCAAAACCTTCCTAGAATCTTCTGCTTTTCAAGGCAAACTGCATGAGGTGCTTTAGGCAACTTTCTGTGGCACTTGTGAAGTCCCTGTCTCCTTTGTGCTGGCATTGTGTGGTTCTGTCAACCAGCCTGTGGTTTGGTTTATCCATCTGCAAGGTGCAACATTCTTCGTACAACTTCCTTTCCTTCTCCAACTGTAAGGAAAAAAACCTAGGAATTTCAAATCCCTGGTATTCAAGAATCAAGAGAACCAGGACTGCTCTACCAAAGGCCTATATTTATGCACAGCCCATATGTTTACATCCCACCCAGACACTCTGTTGGCAACATCTTACCTATGTTGAGCTCTATAATCTCCTCTCCAGAATTTCTTAATGCATTTTCAAATGTTAAGAAGGTGCTAATGCATGCTAAGTGGCTTACTGGTCTCTGTTTACACAAATAATAATTTCCTTTTATTACAAATGGTAGGTTCATACTTTTCTCATGAGCTTCCACCTCTCAGGGGTGCTGAATGAAGGACCAGCTGTTTCTCTGAAGAATGTGAACCCCTGCAAAGAGGTGAATATAAAATAATCATGTACATTTCCTGCCTAGTGGATCACTGTGTGCAAGGCAAGATTCAAATGCATCACAACTCTTAGGAAATATTCTGCCAGAGAAAATGTACATATGTACATATCTATATCTAGAATGATTCCTAAATATTATTGGTGTTAGAGTTGGGAAGACAAACACCTAGTCTTAAGGGCAATTACAGGCTTGAAGTCTTTTCTTAGGTCAAGGCCGAAAGTAATTAATAATAAACAAGGTTGCAAGTCAGCAGTGGGCATGGTCATTGCTGTATCTCATTAGTAGGATGTATAAAGCTGCACGGGATCTTTTGCAAGAAACTGTTGCAACATGCATACCAGGCCACAAAGTTATGAAACAAAAATAAAGTGAAAATATTTTTTTTTAAATGGGCCATGTTCCTGTGAAACAGTATTTGGACCATGTTCATGTGAAATAATTCTAGGCTATTTGTTCCATGCAAGAGTTTTGAAATTATGAAGAGTAAAGGCAATGGATTTTGATATTAGACCTGAAAAGCAAATTTTAACTCTCAGGACTTTTCTGTTTGGCTTTGAGAAGGAAAAACACAGCTGACACCAAGGAATTCAAGATATGAAAATTCTTTGCTTCTTCTACGTGAACCAGTTACACTGGTTTCCAGCCACCCTCGGATATGAAAATGTGCTGAGTGCTGGAGGCTTTTTCCAATAAATTGACAAAGCAAGCCTCTGGTGTCAGCACTCAGTCACTGTTGTCAGTCCTTTAGCACGAGGTGGAAGCTCTTGATGATCAGTGAGAGTGTTACATGCACTGTAATTAAGCAGACCTGGCCAGTGATGCCCCTTGTATGCTGCTTTTCTCTGCCTGCTGTCACAGCCTGTTCTTGAGAGACACCTGTTTGCAAACAAGCTGGCCAAAGGCAAACGTGTTCAGTGAGGTTTTTTTAGTTAACACATCCTTTGGGTTATCTTTTCAAAAGATAACCCTTTTTCTCCCTCCCACATCACCCAGAGGACGAAAGGGCTGGCAGCAGAATTTGCATTTCAACAGCCAGAATTTTTAGGGCATGGGATGCACCTAGGTCTGAGAACCTCCCCTATATTTTAAGGTTCAGCAACAGTCACAAAATGGTTTGCACAAGTAAACTACAAGCCAGGTAGCACATTAAGTACTAAAGACAAAGCAACCAGAGAAAGTACTTCCAATACAGCTTCCAAAATGAAGATCCCTGTTTTGTAAGAGCATACAGCTTGAAATAGGACCTGTGAAGAGATTTTTTCTAAAGACCTACAACCCCCATGCTTCAGCCACAGAGAGTACAGGACTCTGTCTCTACAGAATGACTTAGTGTTAGATCCTAGCAAAAGGTATGTGAAATGGATGCCTGATTTTTGATTTTCTTTTCCTTAGCAAAAGATCATGGCAGAAACCTCTGGAAAACACCAGAGGTTGCTTTATCTGTCTGATTTTAGGTTTTGTATTGCCATTTTCATGCAGATCTTCACAGCTGATTTCCCTTTGCCCAGACTGGAGTCTGTTAGTCCACAGTCACAACTTCAAGTGAGAGAAAAGACAGCTTAGTTCAAAGAATTATGCTGTGAAGTTTGGAATGTGCACTAAAACTGCTCAAACGATCATCATCTACTGTATCAGATATGTACAAACCAATCTTTGAGCTCATACTCTCAAGTTTCTTCAGCTTAACTGTACACAAAAATAATGACTTAGAAACAGTCACCAGAACCTTAACCTGAACTCCCAAATCCGTACTCAAATGTTAGAAGATCAGGCCCAAGGGAAAAACAGATCAGCAGCTTTCACTAAAACAACCTCTGGCCAAAGTAACCTAAGAGTAGTGTACCTAAGACCTCTGCAAGCTTAATGGGCCATAAGACATGCAAAGAGAAAAAAATCCCCACCAAGTTCCTGAGTCTTTGCTGGTCCATATGGTTTGAGCAGAGCTGGAAACCAGTAATGGAACAGGAAGGATGCTTGTGCCAAGTGTAGTTTCTCTGTGAGGTTCACAATGGATTGTAGTGAGGGGTTTTCAGTTGTTGTTGCAAAGGGACTAAAAGCCATTGAAACTTATCTTGGCAGGATGATTTCAATGTCCTTTCTTTGTCCCTGCTCCCCAGTGCACAGCCCTGCCAGTGGTGAGTGTGCACATCGGGCCTTGGCACCAGGGATATAATGAATTCCTTGTCCAGGTTATGGTCTGCATTTGTCCTCAGCTTACCTCCCTCTGTAACTTAACACTTCTCCATTCCTGCCCTGTGGTTCCTCATGTATTTTAAAGAGGAAAAACTGTTTAACAGTCTCCTAGCCACTTATCCAGTAGAATTTCTCTTATTTTATCCATCCCTGGTAGGATGATCTCATAAAAGGAGTAGAATTAATATCTGTTATTGATTATAATTTCTGTGACAAATTAGTATCTTAAGAGGAACATAAACAGCAGTTACCTGAATAACAAAGACAGCAGAGCTCATATTCTTTCTCCCTTGCATGCACTGAAACAAGAGGAGTAAACTTGCAGCATCACACATAAGAGATCTCAAAGGGAGCGTAAAGCAATCCCTTGGTTTTGCCTTTTGGATACTTTTAGGCAGAGGAAAGCAAGACTTTCTGTCATGAGCCAAGGCTGCATTACTCACCAAAGGCACATAAACTTTGCCAACAAATGCTTTATGTTTCTGCAGAAAATTTTCACAGTAGAGCATTCCCAGAAAGGTGTTAGGCAGAGATGAGGCTTGGATATTTTTAGATTAGGCAGATGAACACTTGACAAGGTCACTTGACAAGGACACACACACATGAAAGACTGCACTGGCAAGTGTCCTGGGCTCCAGAAATTCTAGCGGGTATCCTTCTGGAGAAGTTCTAGGCTGTAGATCTGGCTTATCTCTCAGTAAGTCAGACTTCCCCTCCAACTTTGAAAATAGACTAATTGAGTGATACTGGGCCCTTTCCACCTCCCCCATGAAAAAGGCTATTGTGATACATCAATCTCTTTTAAAATGCTTTAATAATGAATCCCTGAAAGTAAAAAAAAAAAATTAAAAATCATAGAAAACATATACTGTTTGCAAGCAGGGCTTAGCAGTAACTTCTTGAACCTCTTTCTCTGTCCGGTGATAGAAATTGTTGTCAGATTTACAAAGCTGTCCAAGATCGCAGACCTGATACTTTGTCATCTGCCCAGTACTGCTTGTCACTACCTGCTAATGCTCCATCCGGTGTGGTTCCTTTTCCCATAAATTATGTGCCTTCAGCTACCTGCAGGTACTTAAATGGTACTTTTCTTCTAAGGAGTTAAAGACACCTTACAAGTGCACTATCAGTTTCTCTCTTTTTGCATGAAAGGTTTTATTTAGTCCACATCTTAGGAAAATGGCATGCCTGTATGTCGTGGTTTGACATGGAAGTGAATTTTTTCCAGGAAGTTGGGTCAAACCAATCAGTGGTCAGGTTTGGATATTGGCACCTGGAGTGACCACTGAAAGTATGGACACACCTCTGAGAACACAGGGGGTTAAAAGCAAGAACTCCCCGGAGAACTCTCTTTTTGGTTCCGGTTGTCAGAGAGTGCAGACTCCCCCCCTGCCCAGCCTTAGGCTGGGTGGGGGAGGGGAAGCCACGCGGCCTTGCCCAGGTAGGCCGAGGGGGCTGAGGGTCTAGAACTCAGCCAGCTCCTGTGGACGGAAGGGTGGAGAGAAGTAGAGATGCCTTTGCCCCCCTCCTCCCTCCCCCCCAAGAGGGAAAGAGACAGAGAGCCTGGCGGCACTTAGAAATCTGCCGGCAGAGGAGAAAGAGAAGGGGGGGGAGTGCCTAGCGTGGAGGCGGAACGCCGGACTGAGATATCGGCTGTCTAGGGAGTCTGAACTTTTAACCCTTTCTAGGAAATGAGGGCTTTTTAAAAGTATTACTTCTCCTTGATTTGTAGTAGAAGAGAGATAGTCTGGGACCTGAGATGTTAGAAGAAGAATTATTTAGGTGGGAGGAGATGATGAAGTAGCTTTTAGCTGGACTTTTCTTGTTAGCCATGGACTGAACCAAAATCTCCTGCAATAGAGACTGCATTTTAGGGGGATGTAGTAGTGACCCAGGGAGACCTGTTTCAGCTTTGAACAGCACAAGAATGGCGAGAAACGAAGAAAGCTGAAGAGGGAATGGTGATATTCTCTGTCTTCGGGAAGAAGATGAGTCCTGTTTTTGGACCCCTCAGCCCCAGGGGAAAATGGGGGGGACTGTGGTCCCAGAATGAGAAACTAAACTGTTGTATCTTTAGGTCCGTGGCAAAGCATCCTTAAAGGAGCCCTACGAGCAGTCTGTCCATGCACGGTGGTGAGAGCACTGTGACATGGAATAGAGAGTGTCACACTAGCAGATTTTTTCCTTCCGGGCGGTTGCCATGTGTGACAGGGAAACACAAGGTGGCAGCTGTGTTTCCTGGGGGGCCTGTGGTGCAAGAGAGACTTCTCTCTCCCTTGATAGTTTAAGCATAGATTACTTGAAGGGTGATAATTTGATCAAGAATCCCGGGTGATGTTTCATGGCTGGGTGTTTTTGAAATTAGGAGGAGGAGGGGTAGTTTTAAAAAGTCTTCATCCTAGATTTAGTTTATGTGTTTTCTGTATTAGTAGTAGTTTAATAAAGTTTTTTCCTTTGTTATTAAGCTTGGGCCTGCTCTGCTCTGTCCCTGATAACATCTCACAGCATTTATTTAGGGAAGGTACATTTTCATGGAGATGCTGGCATTGCGCCAGTGTCAAACCGTGACATTTTTGGTTCCCTGACCGGGAAACGAATTCTAAGCAAGATGAGATGAAGATAAGATGAGAGCTGTGAGATGAGATCAAAAGGAATAAGAGCAAAGCATGTATTAGGTTATGGTGCCAATATAGAGGTGGAGGGTTAGTGTAGGTTATTGTTTTATGTATAAGTGTGTTGAATGTAATTTTGATAATAATTTTAGAAATGTGTGTTCTCAGAGGCGAAGGGTGGAGTGTCGTGGTTTGACATGGAAGTGAATTTTTTCCAGGAAGTTGGGTCAAACCAATCAGTGGTCAGGTTTGGATATTGGCACCTGGAGTGACCACTGAAAGTATGGACACGCCTCTGAGAACACAGGGGGTTAAAAGCAAGAACTCCCCGGAGAACTCTCTCTTTGGTTCCGGTCGTCAGAGAGTGCAGACTCCCCCCTGCCCAGCCTTAGGCTGGGTGGGGGAGGGGAAGCCACGCGGCCTTGCCCAGGTAGGCCGAGGGGGCTGAGGGTCTAGAACCCAGCCAGCTCCTGTGGACGGAAGGGTGGAGAGAAGTAGAGATGCCTTTGCCCCCCTCCTCCCTCCCCCCCAAGAGGGAAAGAGACAGAGAGCCTGGCGGCACTTAGAAATCTGCCGGCAGAGGAGAAGGAGAAGGGGGGGGAGTGCCCAGCGTGGAGGCGGAACGCCGGACTGAGATATCGGCTGTCCAGGGAGTCTGAACTTTTAACCCTTTCCAGGAAATGAGGGCTTTTTAAAAGTATTACTTCTCCTTGATTTGTAGTAGAAGAGAGATAGTCTGGGACCTGAGATGTTAGAAGAGAATTATTTAGGTGGGAGGAGATGATGAAGTAGCTTTTAGCTGGACTCTTCTTGTTAGCCATGGACTGAACCAAAATCTCCTGCAATAGAGACTGCATTTTAGGGGGATGTAGTAGTGACCCAGGGAGACCTGTTTCAGCTTTGAACAGCACAAGAATGGCGAGAAACGAAGAAAGCTGAAGAGGGAATGGTGATATTCTCTGTCTTCGGGAAGAAGATGAGTCCTGTTTTTGGACCCCTCAGCCCCAGGGGAAAATGGGGGGGACTGTGGTCCCAGAATGAGAAACTAAACTGTTGTATCTTTAGGTCCGTGGCAAAGCATCCTTAAAGGAGCCCTACGAGCAGTCTGTCCATGCACGGTGGTGAGAGCACTGTGACATGGAATAGAGAGTGTCACACTAGCAGATTTTTTCCTTCCGGGCGGTTGCCATGTGTGACAGGGAAACACAAGGTGGCAGCTGTGTTTCCTGGGGGGCCTGTGGTGCAAGAGAGACTTCTCTCTCCCTTGATAGTTTAAGCATAGATTACTTGAAGGGTGATAATTTGATCAAGAATCCCGGGTGATGTTTCATGGCTGGGTGTTTTTGAAATTAGGAGGAGGAGGGGTAGTTTTAAAAAGTCTTCATCCTAGATTTAGTTTATGTGTTTTCTGTATTAGTAGTAGTTTAATAAAGTTTTTTTCCTTTGTTATTAAGCTTGGGCCTGCTCTGCTCTGTCCCTGATAACATCTCACAGCATTTATTTAGGGAAGGTACATTTTCATGGAGATGCTGGCATTGCGCCAGTGTCAAACCGTGACATTTTTGGTTCCCTGACCGGGAAACGAATTCTAAGCAAGATGAGATGAAGATAAGATGAGAGCTGTGAGATGAGATCAAAAGGAATAAGAGCAAAGCATGTATTAGGTTATGGTGCCAATATAGAGGTGGAGGGTTAGTGTAGGTTATTGTTTTATGTATAAGTGTGTTGAATGTAATTTTGATAATAATTTTAGAAATGTGTGTTCTCAGAGGCGAAGGGTGGAGTGTCGTGGTTTGACATGGAAGTGAATTTTTTCCAGGAAGTTGGGTCAAACCAATCAGTGGTCAGGTTTGGATATTGGCACCTGGAGTGACCACTGAAAGTATGGACACGCCTCTGAGAACACAGGGGGTTAAAAGCAAGAACTCCCCGGAGAACTCTCTCTTTGGTTCCGGTCGTCAGAGAGTGCAGACTCCCCCCCTGCCCAGCCTTAGGCTGGGTGGGGGAGGGGAAGCCACGCGGCCTTGCCCAGGTAGGCCGAGGGGGCTGAGGGTCTAGAACCCAGCCAGCTCCTGTGGACGGAAGGGTGGAGAGAAGTAGAGATGCCTTTGCCCCCCTCCTCCCTCCCCCCCAAGAGGGAAAGAGACAGAGAGCCTGGCGGCACTTAGAAATCTGCCGGCAGAGGAGAAGGAGAAGGGGGGGGAGTGCCCAGCGTGGAGGCGGAACGCCGGACTGAGATATCGGCTGTCCAGGGAGTCTGAACTTTTAACCCTTTCCAGGAAATGAGGGCTTTTTAAAAGTATTACTTCTCCTTGATTTGTAGTAGAAGAGAGATAGTCTGGGACCTGAGATGTTAGAAGAGAATTATTTAGGTGGGAGGAGATGATGAAGTAGCTTTTAGCTGGACTCTTCTTGTTAGCCATGGACTGAACCAAAATCTCCTGCAATAGAGACTGCATTTTAGGGGGATGTAGTAGTGACCCAGGGAGACCTGTTTCAGCTTTGAACAGCACAAGAATGGCGAGAAACGAAGAAAGCTGAAGAGGGAATGGTGATATTCTCTGTCTTCGGGAAGAAGATGAGTCCTGTTTTTGGACCCCTCAGCCCCAGGGGAAAATGGGGGGGACTGTGGTCCCAGAATGAGAAACTAAACTGTTGTATCTTTAGGTCCGTGGCAAAGCATCCTTAAAGGAGCCCTACGAGCAGTCTGTCCATGCACGGTGGTGAGAGCACTGTGACATGGAATAGAGAGTGTCACACTAGCAGATTTTTTCCTTCCGGGCGGTTGCCATGTGTGACAGGGAAACACAAGGTGGCAGCTGTGTTTCCTGGGGGGCCTGTGGTGCAAGAGAGACTTCTCTCTCCCTTGATAGTTTAAGCATAGATTACTTGAAGGGTGATAATTTGATCAAGAATCCCGGGTGATGTTTCATGGCTGGGTGTTTTTGAAATTAGGAGGAGGAGGGGTAGTTTTAAAAAGTCTTCATCCTAGATTTAGTTTATGTGTTTTCTGTATTAGTAGTAGTTTAATAAAGTTTTTTTCCTTTGTTATTAAGCTTGGGCCTGCTCTGCTCTGTCCCTGATAACATCTCACAGCATTTATTTAGGGAAGGTACATTTTCATGGAGATGCTGGCATTGCGCCAGTGTCAAACCGTGACATTTTTGGTTCCCTGACCGGGAAACGAATTCTAAGCAAGATGAGATGAAGATAAGATGAGAGCTGTGAGATGAGATCAAAAGGAATAAGAGCAAAGCATGTATTAGGTTATGGTGCCAATATAGAGGTGGAGGGTTAGTGTAGGTTATTGTTTTATGTATAAGTGTGTTGAATGTAATTTTGATAATAATTTTAGAAATGTGTGTTCTCAGAGGCGAAGGGTGGAGTGTCGTGGTTTGACATGGAAGTGAATTTTTTCCAGGAAGTTGGGTCAAACCAATCAGTGGTCAGGTTTGGATATTGGCACCTGGAGTGACCACTGAAAGTATGGACACGCCTCTGAGAACACAGGGGGTTAAAAGCAAGAACTCCCCGGAGAACTCTCTCTTTGGTTCCGGTCGTCAGAGAGTGCAGACTCTCCCCCCTGCCCAGCCTTAGGCTGGGTGGGGGAGGGGAAGCCACGCGGCCTTGCCCAGGTAGGCCGAGGGGGCTGAGGGTCTAGAACCCAGCCAGCTCCTGTGGACGGAAGGGTGGAGAGAAGTAGAGATGCCTTTGCCCCCCTCCTCCCTCCCCCCCAAGAGGGAAAGAGACAGAGAGCCTGGCGGCACTTAGAAATCTGCCGGCAGAGGAGAAGGAGAAGGGGGGGGAGTGCCCAGCGTGGAGGCGGAACGCCGGACTGAGATATCGGCTGTCCAGGGAGTCTGAACTTTTAACCCTTTCCAGGAAATGAGGGCTTTTTAAAAGTATTACTTCTCCTTGATTTGTAGTAGAAGAGAGATAGTCTGGGACCTGAGATGTTAGAAGAGAATTATTTAGGTGGGAGGAGATGATGAAGTAGCTTTTAGCTGGACTCTTCTTGTTAGCCATGGACTGAACCAAAATCTCCTGCAATAGAGACTGCATTTTAGGGGGATGTAGTAGTGACCCAGGGAGACCTGTTTCAGCTTTGAACAGCACAAGAATGGCGAGAAACGAAGAAAGCTGAAGAGGGAATGGTGATATTCTCTGTCTTCGGGAAGAAGATGAGTCCTGTTTTTGGACCCCTCAGCCCCAGGGGAAAATGGGGGGGACTGTGGTCCCAGAATGAGAAACTAAACTGTTGTATCTTTAGGTCCGTGGCAAAGCATCCTTAAAGGAGCCCTACGAGCAGTCTGTCCATGCACGGTGGTGAGAGCACTGTGACATGGAATAGAGAGTGTCACACTAGCAGATTTTTTCCTTCCGGGCGGTTGCCATGTGTGACAGGGAAACACAAGGTGGCAGCTGTGTTTCCTGGGGGGCCTGTGGTGCAAGAGAGACTTCTCTCTCCCTTGATAGTTTAAGCATAGATTACTTGAAGGGTGATAATTTGATCAAGAATCCCGGGTGATGTTTCATGGCTGGGTGTTTTTGAAATTAGGAGGAGGAGGGGTAGTTTTAAAAAGTCTTCATCCTAGATTTAGTTTATGTGTTTTCTGTATTAGTAGTAGTTTAATAAAGTTTTTTTCCTTTGTTATTAAGCTTGGGCCTGCTCTGCTCTGTCCCTGATAACATCTCACAGCATTTATTTAGGGAAGGTACATTTTCATGGAGATGCTGGCATTGCGCCAGTGTCAAACCGTGACACTGTATTATAATTAACATAGCTGCTAAATGGAAAGGATGAAGTGTGGTTAAATGACAAACAGAAGGTGTGTCTGTTAAGTTTATGTTCCAGACATTGGGTTGGGTCAGTGTCTGCTTACAGAAGTTTGCAAGCTGCATGCAAGTTTCCTGGTAGATCATAACCCCACTGAAATACTGATTTGCCTTACGAGGCCTTTCAGGCCTTACTTCATATTCCTGGAATTATGGGAAAATTATTATGGCCTTGATTCAGTAAAAGATTTAAGATGTGTATGCAACACAGATTGCAGCATATAGTACATGGAGTGATACTTGATAAAAACACAACTTGATACTTGTCAACAATATTTGATATAAACTATGAACTTGATCAAAAACTTTGTATAAATCTCAAAACTGCATCCTGTACAATTGCAGTAGGGTTGGTAGTGCCTGTGACAAGGCTGTGCCACCTTTCTTGGATGGGATCCATCTTGTCATTATGCACCTCAGCTTAAATTTTTTTGTTTGTTGCCATTTTTTTTACAAGAGATGTTATTTGCTAAGCTAGACATGATGTAGTGGAGAAATTGCACTATCTGTTAGAAGCAACCCAAGAAGATACAGATAGTGAAAAAGGCTGGGCATATGTGGGACACCAGTGTTAGAAACTAATTTGGTATTGTGTACTGGAGGAATTGCAATACATTTAAAAACATTGATTTGAATTGAGATAGGGAAGGACCTGGATTTACCAGTTCATCACAGCACAAGTAATCAGAATCTGTGATTCAGCTGCCCTAGCAAGGACTGTGCAGAGCTCTAGAGAAGCCACATCTGAAGGACCAGTTGCTTTACTGGTTGGGGAGCATTTATAGCACCTGTGTCATGAGAGGAAACCAGAGGAGCTCAGCTCCCTGCGTGTGACAGAATGGGGGAGAAAGGGAATAAAACTCAGCATTCTTTCCATTGTCAGTGTTATACAGGAGATAGTAATGTCTAAGGATTCAAAGCAGAGGAGCAGATGGTTATGAACTGGCCATTTTACAGGAGAAATAGGACTCCTCCTGACTATTTGGGAAATGTGGTTCAGGAACAGCCTTCTAGTGATAGTTTAGGGATTGAAAAAACATTTTCAAACAGAATTGATGTCTACCAGCAAAATTGAGCTTAGCCCTGAAAAACCTATTGATGTGATAATGTTCTGAAAATCCCCTGCTTGCCTACCATTTAATTGGCTCTGCCAGACTTCTGTAGATGTCCAGAAATGTCCCTCTCTGAACACCTTGGTGTCCATTTTCCAAAATATGGATTAAGAAATGGTACTTTGCCACACTTATGGTCTGAGTAAATAGCATGAGAGTACACATGAAGCAAATTCAAAATACAGCACAGCTGGGCCTTTTCTTTAGAAGAGAATGGAAAAGTTACAGGAGTCACAATCACATTTTTAATGAAAGAAGGCTCTTCTAGGAAGTGTGAAATGTGGTTTCATCTCTCTTTTCGGCTTCTTCCTTCCCTGTGAACTGAAAGGGGTTCAATTCTTTTTCCTAAATAATGGGAAGCACCTTAAAGACAGGCAGGACTTGGATTAGGACACTCCCTGCTCTGCTCATTCAAATGGTGAATGGATGAAGGTGAATGGCCCAACAAGACAGAAGTGGCTAGAGAGCTAACTTAGAAGTGGGAAAATTGGAAATATTGGCCGAGTGCTTGTGGTGCTCACTTAGAGGCAGAATTATGGCTTCAAATCCACTGAAAAAGAGTTTGAATTCTGCTCTCTTCGTGGCAGTGCTTTCTTTAAACTAAAGGTCTCACAACATAAACTCTCCAAGGTGTATTTGGAAAGCATGAACTCCTCTTGGACTCTTCTGAGATGTTATAACATCCCATTGTTATGATGCAATGCTGCAATGCAGGTAGCTAAAGAGGATTTCTGCAGTCCTGAGTGAGGCAATTAAATCTTGGAGGATTTCACAGGTGCTGTTCCTTGTTTTATTTTCATAGTCGAGCACTGGGGAGCTCCCTGCTGGGCAAGGTAATTGTTGTGAATTCCCTTCTGAGCTACTCAATCTCTACCAGCATTGCAGCGTGAGCCTAAGGGGAACTCAGGGATTTGTGGTGACAGAGTCACATACAAATGCCAGTTCTTACAAATTTTAGAAGAAACCTGCCCCTTTTACAGGGAGCTAAACCCTACCTGGACATGTTCAGATGCATTTAAGTGGACTTGAGCAGAAAATTACTTAGAGCATATCTCTGGCCTGCAGTGCAGCACTACACAGAAATATCTGAACTGTTATTTAGGAAAATAAGCCTGCAGAGCTGAAAGCATGAGGTCTTCAGAGTCTTAAAGAATATGTGATCTCCAGAAGTCCACCAGTACCTGACACTTAGTTTTGATGCATCAGTCAGCTGGTACTCTGTCAGATGATGCTGTTCTAGACTTCAGATGGCATTTAGCTGCTTTGCTTGAACTTCTTTCTATAAAATGCTGGTAGAACACGAACACAGAATTGTTTGCAGATTGAAATTGCAACCTGAAAGCAGCATCTTCCTGCTATAAGCCATGTTACTATCACCATCAATTTTCTTTAAGTTTCAGGAGTATTAAACAGAGAAGATCACACGATATAAATGCTTGCACACGCTGGCGCAGTGGATTCCTTTGAGCCGTGGATAATCGGGGTGATTTCTAAGCACACACCTCCCACGGCTCGCACGGGCTGGGGGAGCGGTGCCGCCTCCCGCTGCCCGCCGTGCCTGGCACATCTCGGGTCCCTTCCTTTCCTACCTGCGGACCACAGCTCATCAACCCGGACCCATTGTGTTCCACCGATTCAGACCCACTGTGCCCCACTGATTCCGGACCCACTATGCCCTACTGATCCCAGACCCCCCTGTGCCGCACTGACCCTGGAGCCCACTGTGCCGCACTTGTTATGAACAGTTTCCAGGTGTTCCCCAGAGACGCGGGCAGGGCTTTCCTAGTTCCCATGGCAACACTAAAAGAAAACTACTAACTCTAGCCAAGTACCGATATTGAAATGCTAATTAGCCAATTGCTCTGTTTGTTTTCTCTAAACTACCTGGCCTCCCACCCCTCCACGCTGCCATTCTGGGACTAACATGCAAATAAAAACCCCTTAGGATCATGGGAGTATTTTTAGGAGATAAAAATGAATATAAATCAAAAACTGAACACAATAGAGGAGTCTAGATAAATGCCCTAGCTGAGGAAGAGGGAAACACATCCCCTGACTGGCTTTTAACCGTCGCCATCACCTAAGAAGGAACATACTATATTAGGCTCTGAGAAGCAGGGCAATAGACAGACAGAGAGCCCTGGTGCTGCCACCACGGAAGGAGCGGGGACAGCTGTTGTTCTGGACTTCAGCAACAGACTCTGCACGCCACGCCTCCTCATCCTCGGGCCACCGGTGTGCCACAAGGAAGGAGAAAGGACAGCTGCTGCTCGGGACTCCAGTGACCGGCTCTGCGCGCCTCCTTCCTTCCGGCTGCCTGGGAAAGCTACAACCGTGGGGGCGAGCTCTGCGTCGAGCCCCCTGCCCAGCTGATCTTTTTAATAAAGAGCTGAACATTAATAAAGGCATTAGTCCTGTTCATTTCAATTTGGGGGCTCGTCCGGGATCGCCACGCCCAAAGAGGACCCCCGGACAGCTGGACAGCTCGACCACCTGCTTCGAGGGACCCTCGGGAGTTGCTGGCTACCTTCGGACCCTAGGATCAGCGTGAGACGAGCAACGCAGAGGAGCATCGGAAGGGTAAGAAAAACCGGGAGACGAGCGAATGAGTGAGTGAGTGAGACGGGGGCCGGCAGCTCGGACCCCCGAAGCGAGAGGGACCCGCTAGTACCGCGTTTCCGGACTCCTGCGAAGGGGCCGGCCAGGAACGGGGGGAAGCGAGTGGAATAGAGGAGCGACTGAGGCGTCTCCTTAGAAGTAAAGCAGGTCCTCCTCCGAGCGTGTGGAGGTGCCCTATAGGCAAAGTAAGTCCCTGGCAATCAGGGCAAGGGGAATATCCCCAGCAGGGCAGGGGGGATGTGGAGGTCCTGGAGGACATGTCCCCGGCGCTGGCAGGATGGGATAGGATGGCAGGTGGGATATCCCTGGCAGGTAGGGCGGGGTGTTCTAGCAGGCAGGAGTGACATGTACCTGGCAGGCAGAGGGCATGTACCTGGCAGACAGAGAGCATGTCCCCGACAGGCAAAAGGCATGTCCCTTGCAGGCAGGACAGGATAACAGGGCAGGTAGGATGTCCATGGCAGGCATGGATGGAGGTCCCTGTCAGAGCAGATAGGGGAATGTCCCTGGAAGGCAGGGCAGGATGTCCCCGTCAGAGCAGGCATTAACCTGAGTAAGCAGAAAGGCAGGAAGGCAAGCAAGCTAAGCCTAGTAGGAGAGTCAGGCAAGGGGGCTTGGCCGGAGTTCGAGTGTAAGGATCGGCAGGACGTTCGACCTTACCTCGGCAGGGAGACCAAGCTTCCCAAGCCTAGTAGGGTCAGGCAAGGGGGCTTGGCCGGAGTTCGAGTGTAAGGCTCGGCAGGACGTTCGACCTTACCTCGGCAGGGAGACCAAGCTTCCCAAGCCTAGTAGGGTCAGGCAAGGGGGCTTGGCCGGAGTTCGAGTGTAAGGCTCGGCAGGACGTTCGACCTTACCTCGGCAGGGAGACCAAGCTTCCCAAGCCTAGTAGGAGAGTCAGGCAAGGGGGCTTGGCCGGAGTTCGAGTGTAAGGCTCGGCAGGACGTTCGACCTTACCTCGGCAGGGAGACCAAGCTTCCCAAGCCTAGTAGGAGAGTCAGGCAAGGGGGCTTGGCCGGAGTTCGAGTGTAAGGCTCGGCAGGACGTTCGACCTTACCTCGGCAGGGAGACCAAGCTTCCCAAGCCTAGTAGGAGAGTCAGGCAAGGGGGCTTGGCCGGAGTTCGAGTGTAAGGCTCGGCAGGACGTTCGACCTTACCTCGGCAGGGAGACCAAGCTTCCCAAGCCTAGTAGGAGAGTCAGGCAAGGGGGCTTGGCCGGAGTTCGAGTGTCAGGCTCGGCAGGACGTTCGACCTTACCTCGGCAGGGAGACCAAGCTTCCCAAGCCTAGTAGGAGAGTCAGGCAAGGGGGCTTGGCCGGAGTTCGAGTGTAAGGCTCGGCAGGACGTTCGACCTTACCTCGGCAGGGAGACCAAGCTTCCCAAGCCTAGTAGGGTCAGGCAAGGGGGCTTGGCCGGAGTTCGAGTGTCAGGCTCGGCAGGACGTTCGACCTTACCTCGGCAGGGAGACCAAGCTTCCCAAGCCTAGTAGGAGAGTCAGGCAAGGGGGCTTGGCCGGAGTTCGAGTGTAAGGCTCGGCAGGACGTTCGACCTTACCTCGGCAGGGAGACCAAGCTTCCCAAGCCTAGTAGGGTCAGGCAAGGGGGCTTGGCCGGAGTTCGAGTGTAAGGCTCGGCAGGACGTTCGACCTTACCTCGGCAGGGAGACCAAGCTTCCCAAGCCTAGTAGGGTCAGGCAAGGGGGCTTGGCCGGAGTTCGAGTGTAAGGCTCGGCAGGACGTTCGACCTTACCTCGGCAGGGAGACCAAGCTTCCCAAGCCTAGTAGGAGAGTCAGGCAAGGGGGCTTGGCCGGAGTTCGAGTGTAAGGCTCGGCAGGACATTCGACCTTACCTCGGCAGGGAGACCAAGCTTCCTAAGACTAGTAAGAAGGTTAGGCAACGGACCAAGTAAGAGTTGGGGGCGAGACTTAGCAGGGGTCCAAGCCTAGAAAGTCCAACAAGAAGTCCAAAACTTAGGCTGAAGAGCAAGGGAACAGAGGACAATAGATGTGAATGTGACTAGTGATTGCCCTAACCAAGAAACAATGTAAAGTGTCCAGAAGGTAGTCGTGGTTTAATTAAAAGAGATTAAATTCAGGCAAGGGATTCAAAATACTAAGTGGGAATGGAGCTTTAATTGCCTGTTAGTATATTCCATTTTACATAGATACACCATTTAAAGTATTTTCTTTCCCTTTCTTTCTGAGGCCTGAAAATGGGAAGAGGTTATAGTAAAGGAGCAGATCCTTCCAAAGAAAAAGCCAAGAGGATTCCCCCTAACAGCCCCTTAGGGCAATTGTTAGACCAATGGGATTCTCTGGAAGCCACGAAGGGTCTAAACAAGAGTAAGATGATACATTACAGTATAGAAGTATGGCCGAAGTTAGAATTACAGGGAGAATGGCCATGGTATGGAACCCAAGATCAGTGGATGTGTAACCAACTAAACCAACACCTAAAAACCCGAGAGGACCTTGATGTAGAACAACTATCTTATGCAGCTTGCTGGCTGGAGAATTCTATAAATAATGAGACTGTGAGAATATGCAAGTTACAAAGAAATAGAGAAGACAAAGAGAATGGAGAAGAAGAGACTAGAAAAAGAAAAAGATGGGACCCCCTTGATTACCTACCCCCTTCTGCTCCTGTTACCTCCCCAACAGTTTCCCCAGTTAATCCTTTGGCCCCTCCTATTATTCCTTTCCCCGGTTTCCCCCCCTCTATTCCAACCACCTCCCCAGTTCCCTCTTCCCCTTCTCCAACGGGAGCTCCCTTGCCTAGTGCGCCTGCCTCAACTACTACCTCCCTACCTGGGGCCTTAGAAGGAGGGCCATATTGTAACACCCGATCCAAAGCACCACGGGTAGAAAGGCTCTTTCCCCTTAGGGAAGTCCCCATGGGTGGAGTAGCTGGAGGAGTTGGGTTTGTAGATGCACCTCTGACAGCTTCCGAAGTCCGGGGATTTAAGAAAGAGCTAGGAAATTTAGTAGAAGACCCCGTTGGAATATCTAACCAGTTAGACCAATTTCTAGGGCCGAATATTTATACCTGGGGAGAGCTTAACTCTATTCTAAGCATTCTGTTCTCTCCAGAAGAGGTCCGGATAATCCGAACGGCAGGGGTGAAGATATGGGAAAGAGAAAATAGATTGGGGCCCCCAGGGGACCAAAAGATACCCTTAGTAGACCCCAACTGGAATCCCAACCAGGAAGAAGGAAGGCAAAACATGAGAGACTATAGGTCACTCATGATAAGAGGGATCAAAGAGTCTATCCCTAGGGGAAGCAACACAAAATTGGCCTTTGATAGTACGCAGGAGAAGGATGAGACACCAGCAATGTGGCTTAACCGACTAAAACGAAATTTCCAGTTATATTCAAATATAGACCCAGATAGCCCAGAGGGTCAAGTCCTCTTGAAGGTCCAGTTTGTCACCAAATCCTGGCCCGATATTAGACGGAAGCTAGAAAAGATGGAGGACTGGCAAGAAAAGAATATGAATGAGCTGCTCAAAGAAGCCCTGAGAGTTTATCTAAGGAGGGAAGAGGAAAAGGCCAAAACTAAGGCTAGAATTATGGTTGCAGTTGCTCGAGAAAGTATAAGAGCAGACAGATCACCAGCACTGCCGTCTAAGTCAAGTGAGAATAAACCAGGGCCATTACCAAAAATTAGAGACCAACCAACACCATCATATGGAGCAAATAAGAACTTTAATGAGTCCAGGAAACCTGACGCCTCACAAAGCAACAGGAGGTGCTATTACTGTGGTGAGATAGGACACCTTAAAAGGAATTGTAAGAAGTTTCAGTTTGATGAGGTAATGCATAGAGAACAAGAAGTCTTAGAAGAGATTTCAAGGGGAGATGACTAGGGGTGTCAGGGGCTCTATAAGTTAAGGGACCCAATGAACCATCAAGAAGAGCCCTTGGTAAACTTTGAGGTGGGTCCCCACTATGAAGAATTTGAGTTCTTAGTTGACACAGGGGCAGATAAGTCCAGTATAAACAAGTTACCAGTAGGAATCACCATTGGGAAGAAGGTCTGTGAGGTTTTAGGGGCAGAGGGAAGACCATTTAAAGCACCTATAGTTGAGAATATAGAAATCAAGGGGAATTCAAGACAATGCTTGGCAGACTTTATCTATCTGCCCAATTTAGGGAGTAACCTCTTGGGAAGAGACTTGCAAGTTCAACTGGGGGTAGGGATCATCCCGAGGGATGGGAGGATGGTAGTCCAGGTCATGAGGCTGACCCAGAGAGACATAGAGGAAATAGACCCCAGAGTATGGGCAGAAGAGAGTAAGTGTGGATACTTGAACATCACGCCAATAAAAATAGAAATGCAAAAAGACACACCCCCTATCCGAATCAAGCAATACCCAATATCCCCCGAGGGCAGGAGAGGATTAGCCCCAGTGATCGAACGACTATTGGAGCAAGGTATTCTAGAACCCTGCATGTCCCCCCATAACACTCCTATACTAGCCGTAAGAAAAGCAGAGGGGAAATACAGGCTAGTTCAAGACTTAAGGGAAGTAAACAAGAAGACTATTACCAGACACCCTGTAGTATCCAACCCCTACACCCTTTTAAGCCAAATTCCAAGGGAACATGCCTGGTTCACAGTTATAGATTTGAAAGATGCCTTCTGGGCATGCCCGCTGGCAGAGGAATGCCGTGACTGGTTTGCATTTGAGTGGGAAGATCCTGACAGAAGGAGAAAGCAACAGCTAAGATGGACACGCCTCCCACAGGGGTTTACAGAATCCCCAAACCTCTTTGGGCAAGCACTAGAGGAACTACTAGGGCAGTTCACCCCTGAAGAAAAGACTCAGATCTTACAGTATGTAGATGACTTATTAGTATCTGGAAATGAGCGAGACCAGGTAAAAACCACTAGTGTTCGACTCCTAAATTTCCTGGGAGAAAACGGTCTAAAAGTATCCCAAGAAAAACTACAATTTGTAGAATCTGAAGTGACTTACCTAGGTCACATAATTGGAGGAGGGTATAAGAAACTAAGTCCCGAGAGAATCTCAGGTATCCTGTCTATCCCAGCTCCCAAAACTAAGAGAGATGTAAGGAAGCTACTAGGCCTGTTTGGTTATTGTAAACTGTGGTTAGATCAATACACCAAAAGCGTGAAGTTCCTTTATGATAAATTAGTAGACTCTGAGCCTGTAAAGTGGACAGAAGAGGATGAGGAACAGCTACGAGGCTTGAAAGATAAACTATCCTCAGCACCTGTTCTAAGTCTGCCTGACCTTAAGAAAGAGTTTAACCTGTTTGTGAGTACAGAAGGGGGAATTGCATATGGGGTATTAACCCAGGAATGGGGAAGACAAAAAAAACCAATAGCCTACCTCTCAAAACTATTAGACCCAGTAGCCAGAGGATGGCCAACTTGCCTACAAGTAATTGCAGCTGCAGCTATCCTGATAGAAGAAGCCAAAAAATTGACTCTGCAAGGGAAAATTAAAGTCCACACCCCCCATGATCTCAAAACAGTGCTAAGCCAAAAAGCTCAGCAATGGTTGACTGACTCTAGAATATTGAGGTATGAGATCATCTTAATGAACACAGGGGACTTAGAGTTAGTCACCTCCAAATGTCTAAACCCTGCACAATTTCTTACCGGAGAACCCCTAGCAGATCTAGAACATGATTGTGTTGAACTCATAAATCTACAGACCAAAGTGAGAGAGGATTTAGAAGATGTACCCTTGCCATACGGGAGATCCCTTTTTATAGATGGGTCCTCAAGAGTAGTAGGAGGGAAAAGAGCCTCAGGATATGCTGTCATAGATGGGGAAGACATGAAAGTCATGGAAAAAGGGAAACTGCCCTCGAACTGGTCAGCCCAGTGTTGTGAAGTCTATGCTTTGAAAAGAGGACTAGATCTGTTAAAGGGAGATCAAGGAACTATTTACACAGACTCGCAATATGCGTTTGGGATCATCCATACCTTTGGAAAAATTTGGGAGGAACGTGGCTACTTAAACTCCAAAGGGAAGAACCTAGTACATGAGAAACTGATAAAACTAGTATTAGAATCCTTACAAAAGCCCGCAGAGATAGCTGTGGTGCATATAAAGGGACATCAGAAAGGACACACACGTGAAGAAAAGGGAAACCGATTAGCAGATCAGATCGCTAAAGAAGCAGCCTTAGACCCAAGAAACCCAGTAAAAGCCTTTAAAATAGAAGTAGGACCAAGTAGAGAAAGGAAAAAAGAAGAGCCGAGATTCAGTGAAAAATAATTAAAAACAATAAAAGAGCTAGAATTACATCAAGGGAAACAAGGAGAATGGTTAACTCCTGATGGGCGTAGGTTCCTAAATAAAGCCCTAGCTCGAAGGGCGCTAGTAGAGTTACACGAATTAACCCACTGGGGAATCCAAGGTTTGTGCGACCACTTTTTACGGGAAAATTTATGCCTTGGAGTTTATGATCTGGCAAAAGCAGTCACAAGAGGGTGTGCGATTTGCCTGAAAACTGACCAAAAGGTAATGAGAAAAATTGCGTATGGGGGAGGAAAAATTGCTTTGAGACCTTTTCAAAACATACAAGTAGATTTCACTGAAATGCCCTCTGTGCAGGGGTACAAACATTTACTAGTGATCGTAGATCATCTCACTCACTGGGTGGAGGCCTTCCCAACCAGAAAAGAAACTGCGCAGGAAGTTGCAAGAATAATCCTAGAAAACATCATACCACGATACGGGCTGGTCAATAACATTGACTCGGACCGAGGTCCACATTTTGTTGCTCAAACTTTGCATCAAGTAACAAAAGCCCTGGGGATAAGGTGGAGATTACACACCCCATGGCATCCTCAGAGCTCTGGAAGAGTAGAAAGGATGAATAGAACCCTTAAAAATGTGTTAACTAAATTAATTGAAGAAACAAAAATGAATTGGCTCAGGTGTTTACCTCTCGCTCTCTTGCGCATCAGAACCAGACCTCAGTCCGACATGAGGGTCTCTCCGTATGAAATGATGTTTGGACTCCCTTTTTTAATCACCCCTTTCAGTACAGCAGATTATCTGGAAGGGGAGGCAGCAACCCAGAAATATTTAGAGGTCATAGGAAAATCCCTAGAAGGCCTCAGGAAGAAGGGGTATCTTCCCCAAACCTCCTCTCTAGACACCAATGCGCACAACATCAGTCCTGGGGATTGGGTGTTGATAAAGTCCTGGAACACTACCACTCCATTAACCCCCAAATTCGAAGGACCTTTCCAGGTACTACTCACCACACACACTGCAGTGCGGACCCAAGAAAAAGGCTGGACCCACGTCACCAGAGTCAAAGGACCAGTGCCACCCCCGGATGCCGGACCAGACCCAACAGCGTCACCCGCCTCCTCTTGTGCATGGACAGTAATTAAGAAACCAGAGGACCTAAAATTAACTTTAAGGAAGACTTGCTAGAGACTGATATACAGTAAGGTGTTAAGAACTGTTTCTGAGTTAAAGTACCATAGAAAAGGTTTAAGTACTTGGTAATTGTTTAATAAGACTAAGTGTCCTTTAGCCAAAGGAGTTACAACTTGGTTTCTAAAGAACACTAGAATTACCCTCAGGCCTGAGTAAAAGCATACAAATGCCAAAAGAAGTTAGCCCTCAAAAGACTGTAAGTTGATGCGGGCTTAAGCCCGATCAAAGAAGTAGAGGAGGGATTTGTTATGAACAGTTTCCAGGTGTTCCCCAGAGACGCGGGCAGGGCTTTCCTAGTTCCCATGGCAACACTAAAAGAAAACTACTAACTCTAGCCAAGTACCGATATTGAAATGCTAATTAGCCAATTGCTCTGTTTGTTTTCTCTAAACTACCTGGCCTCCCACCCCTCCACGCTGCCATTCTGGGACTAACATGCAAATAAAAACCCCTTAGGATCATGGGAGTATTTTTAGGAGATAAAAATGAATATAAATCAAAAACTGAACACAATAGAGGAGTCTAGATAAATGCCCTAGCTGAGGAAGAGGGAAACACATCCCCTGACTGGCTTTTAACCGTCGCCATCACCTAAGAAGGAACATACTATATTAGGCTCTGAGAAGCAGGGCAATAGACAGACAGAGAGCCCTGGTGCTGCCACCACGGAAGGAGCGGGGACAGCTGTTGTTCTGGACTTCAGCAACAGACTCTGCACGCCACGCCTCCTCATCCTCGGGCCACCGGTGTGCCACAAGGAAGGAGAAAGGACAGCTGCTGCTCGGGACTCCAGTGACCGGCTCTGCGCGCCTCCTTCCTTCCGGCTGCCTGGGAAAGCTACAACCGCGGGGGCGAGCTCTGCGTCGAGCCCCCTGCCCAGCTGATCTTTTTAATAAAGAGCTGAACATTAATAAAGGCATTAGCCCTGTTCATTTCAGCACTGACCCTGGAGCCCATTGTGTCTCACTGATCCCGGACCCACTGTGCCTCAATGACCCCGGAGCCCAGCGGGCACCGTGCAGCTTTGGAAGCGCGGTGGGCGGGCCGCGCCCCTGTGGACCGCTTCGCTCGGGGCGGGAAGTGGAAGACAGGCGGGGCTGGGGTACCGGCGGAGGCTGCCCGAGGCAAGGGATCCGGAGAGTCTGAGGAGACCGACAGGTCAGCGGGAACCGAGGGGAACGAGCGACGCGGGGCCGGGGGCGCGGGTCTCAGCCTCGGGAGTGCGCCCTGCCAAGGGCAGGGTCGCGAGGGGGCGGGGTTCATTTGCATGTGCCCTCTGGTTGGCTGGGGGCACCTTGTGCCACCGTGCGGCGGCGCGGGATTGGCTGCAGCGCGGCCGGCGGCGGGGGCGCGGCCGCCCTGTAACGCGAGGGGCGGCCGCGCCGAGCGCACTCAGTCTCCGGGCAGCGGCCACCGCCGCCGGAGTGCCCTGTCCCCGCTGGCCCCAGCGAGCGTCCCGCCGGCGACCATGCTGGACCGCGAGGGCGGCTGGAGCGTGTCCTTCGCCGGCTGCGGCTTCCTGGGTGTCTACCACATCGGCGCCGCCACCTGCCTGCAGGAGCGTGCCCCGCACGTCATCCGCGACGCGCGGCACATCTACGGCGCCTCCGCCGGGGCGCTCGCCGGCGCCGTCCTCGTCGGGGGCGGTTCTCTGGGTCAGCGGGGCCGGGGGGAGCGGGGCGAGCGCAGGGAAGGGGCAGGGGCAGATGCAGGTGCGGCGGGCAGGGCTTGGTGCGGCGCGGGAGGGCGGGCGCGGCCCCGGGAAGCGCTCGGGCCGCGGGGTTCGCCGGGCCAGGCCGGGCCGGGCTGGGCCGGACCGGCTCCGAATCTCTGCTTCTCTTCACCCCTAAAATGTGTGCCCGTGGGTGGAATTAAATCCGAGCGGGGTCCGTGGCTCAGGGAGTGGTGTTGGCGATGCCCGATCCGATTCGCACACTTGCGCAGCCGAAAGGTCGGGGTTCCTCCCGTGCATGTTCCCCTGCGGGGCTGCTCTCAGCGCCGCTGGCCAAAGTCCGGGATTTGCCTGGGACAGCGGGGGGCAGTCGAGCCCTAACACCCTCCAGAGCAAGTCGGCCAGCCCTGTCATGGGCTGTAAACAGTGTTTGCACTTCGTTGGCAAACGGAGCATCTCCCTGCACGTGAAGTGCCGGGTAGCTTTATCTTGCTTCCTCCAAAGCTGCTCCTTTCTGGGGTAAGGCTAAGAGAGTTAAGGTCAGGGCTTAGGTTAGCTTTAACGTGCTTTTCCTCTCTAATCTGGGCACGGTGTGTGTTGCAAAGGTCGCTTAGGTGTATGGTTAAAAACAGTAGATTGATTAAAATCACTGATTTTAATTGTCATTTAAATAACGAGGTAATCTTGTGTTGTTTTTATGCCGGATTAAAGATGTTAGTTTGAAAAGGAATGTAGTGTGCTTTTTCCCTACTTTTTTCGCTACTGCTATTTTCTAGCAGTAGGAAAAATACATCTTACTTTTACCTACTTAGGGCTCATGAATAAACATTTCTTCTAATGAATTAAATTTGATAAAAG
Organism: Vidua chalybeata; assembly: GCF_026979565.1. Classification (NCBI taxonomy): domain Eukaryota; kingdom Metazoa; phylum Chordata; class Aves; order Passeriformes; family Viduidae; genus Vidua; species Vidua chalybeata. Next base: position 31,354,021 of record NC_071534.1, read on the forward strand.
CTATCAAAGTATCAAGGTGCTTAGGATAGCAACAGGATTGCAGTTTAAAAAAACTATCTGAAATATATGAAAATCTGAAAATGGTTTTGTCTCTAAACTAAAGAAATCCACTGAGTAACACCTGTCTAGTTCATGACTCCACACTGGTTTTGGTAGCAGCACCCTTGACTGGTTTAGAACTAGAGGATTTTGTAAATTCAGATTTCGTCTTAGAAGAGGAAGAGAACTATGAGTACCTGTTTTGAATTTGGAGAGGTTTGTGGGTTTTGCTATTAAATTTCTGAGGAAAAAAATCCACTGACACAAACAAGCAGAAGTTCTCTGTAAGTATAGGACAGCAATGCTTGTCCCTGCTGCTTTAGCCACTGAGCTCTAGCACATAAGCTTAATTTCTTCAAAGCTTTAGCAGTAAACTTGTGCTGCTTAATTTTGCTGTAATGTCTGAACATGACACACTGGAGTTATGATGAGCCTGCTATCAGCTTTTAAAACAAATAATATTTTTCTCCAATAGCTCATATTTTTAGAACATATCCAGTTTTAAGTCTTAAGTCATTGTAAATGATTTGAGAAGGAAGCTGTCAAATATTTGAAGCACTCTTAAGCCCAAAAAATGTATATTGTTTATTTGGCAGTATGAGTAAATAACAGCTTTTAAATGGTTTAGCATTTTAATAATTAAGAGTTGTAGATTTCAAATTATTACCTTTCCCAATTATTACCAATCTCATATGCCTACTGAGATTTTTTTTCTCTAATAGAACATGTGTGTGGTCACTGTCCAAGGTTGCACACATGGGCAAGTGTGTTTCTACTGGGAAAACAAACAAACAAACAAAGGCGTCACTTGGAAGACAATTCAAAACCATGCACATTCTAAAATCTGCAAATTGCTGTAAATTGGTAGAACTAATAAGGTATTCCCATGCTAATTCTCTGAGTTTCTAGCTGCCATTTTTGTGAGCTTGTGTGAAAGCAGAGGATAGTAAATAAGCTGTAAAGAAACACTGTTTTACAATGATAATAAGATACCTTTTGTGAGTTTGTACCCTATGCCTCTCTTACTCTGATAGACTTCAATGTGCAGTATTTGTAGTTCCTGCACCTAGAGGTGTTAGCAAGTCCTATGTTTTTAATCACAGTTGCATTTTCCTGTGGGTAGGCAGAGCCCAGCTCTTCCCAGAAGTGAGAGGAAGGATGAGAGGCAGCAGGCACAAGCTGGAACCTGGTAAATTCACATGAGGTATAAGGAAAAAGACAGTTGCTATGAGAGTGGTAAAATAATAGAACAGCTTCCCAGAGAGGTTGTGGGATCTCCACACTTGGAGATGTTTGGGGCTTGGCAGGACCCAGCCCTGAGCTGCTCTGTGTGCTGGTGCACACAAAACAGGGTGTGCAAATCTGTGAGCAGGTGTTGTGGCTGGAATTGAAGACTATGTTTCATTTCTTACAGCCAGTTGCTTCAAGGGAAGGGTTTTCTCTTTGACTCAGACTACCTGCTGGATAGGTGGGGAGTCTGTGGAAATTGAAATGTGGATAAATATAATTATTAGCCATTAAATGGGGAAGAAAAGTGTACTTTTATAGACTGACAAAGAGGTGTCTCTCATTAAATTTGGGGGAGGTTGGGAAGCTTAGTCATGAGTGCTGTTTTGAGGATGAAGTGCATTTCAGGCTATTCCAAACTGGAATGTTAAAGTTGCACTGCTTGGATGTCCTGGAGATCTGGTATTTTGATGGTGCTGTGATCATCCATTTCAGTGGGGCACTTAAAGAGAGCAGGTTTAGTGCAGGCTGCAAATTATAATGTCAGGTTTTACTTTGTGGGGTAAACTTCTCAGGTTTTACTCTGTGAAACAAATGAATAGTTAACAATTAAAAATAGGAATGCAGCACTATAACAAGAAACAGTTCACATTTATTAGCAATATTAATTTCTTTAGCTCTCCTGTATTTCAAAAATAAAACAGATGGACCAAGACCTGCCTAAAATCCCAGTTTGACCTGAGCTCTAACCCTTAGTCCCTTTTGGAGAAGTTCCTGTTTTGGAATACACCAGTCTAAGGGGTAACTATATTTTAGTCCTGTTGGAAAGGAAGGGAGAAGGAAAAGAAATTGGATTACTTTGAAGTCTGTTGAATTAATAGCAAAAAGCTTTGTAAATTTTCAGTGTTTGAAGATCACATACTCTTAGATAGAACGTCTCCTTTTTTTTTGTTTGTTTGTTTATTTGGTTTTTTTTCCTTGATTGGGAGCCCTTACAGGGTTTAAAATAGGTTACAATAAACAAAATATGTCAGCTTTTTTTTTTTCCTATGGACTACTTTGAGCATAGAAATTCTTGTCTGTGGAGACAATGGGTAACTGCTAAATCAAACTGCATGTATTTGTTTGCTGTTGGTTTGTATTTTAGACAAAGCAAATTACTTGCTTCGTGCATAAGCTTTCAAAACTGTATTTATTTTGTAAAAGGTAAACATTGTATATGCTCCAAGACTGCTCTTCCTTGCCAGAGTTCTGGTAATTCAATATCTTAGACTCCTGCAACACAGCTATTTTTAGAAAGTTTAGAAGATTGAGCATTGCTAAATAAAAAAAAAAAAAAAAAAAAAAAAAAAAAGGGAGTTAGGAACCAATATCTGGATGCAGGGAAAATTAGAACTGCTAGAACTACCTGATTCTGCTTTTGGAAGTAACTTGGTCACTTGTCAGAATGTGACTTGTGCAATATTTTTATTTCCGTGTAAAATGTGTTTTACTAACATATATTTCACCGTATATGGTCAGTGGAACAGTGAGCTGTGTCTAAATTGTTTTCTGTCTTCTGGGGTGGGGGCTACTGGTGTCAGTGGATTTGTGGCCCAAGATTTCCCTCTGTGAGGATGGAATGAAACAATTGAAGTAGTAAAAACAAAGTGTGTCTGATACTTCATATTTTGTAGAGATGCTCTTTTGGACATAGATTCTTAGTTGAGAATGATAAATGTTTAGTTATTGCTATTTGAGGAGGGAATAACATTGTAGAAATGTAATATTTTTGGAAACTAATCTGAGCTCAAAGGCTTAAGCAGAGTTGTTGCTAGTGCAGTGCTCGCATATAACCTGATAAATTGATATACCCTGATAAATTCTAGTAAGTTCAAGTATGTAAGTTCTGAAAATATTTTTAGAAGACCTTGTAGCCTATCACTCAGGTTCATAAGATGTTACTTTGACCTTCCCCCCGCCTCCTCTACCAAACTGACAAGCAATTTCCTCAAAGTGTGTCCTGGAGAAATGTGACATTCTAAGTTCAAACAAACCATTGCAGGTGGAGGAGCTGCTCTTTCTTCTGTGACTAAATGTTGAAAGGATTTTAGTGTTCTTCAGGAGCAGTCCTGTCTTCTGTAGTGGTTTGAAGTTCCCAAACATAGATCTAATTGGAGAAAAGATTATTGTGTATCTGTTACTGTAAAAATGCACCTACCTGGCATTCCTACCAGATCACACTTCATGCTCCCTTTAGTGTGTTTATGTATCAATGAGGAAAAATGGTGCCCTGAAAACTTAAGTTACGTTCATTTTTTTAAAGGGATTTTTTTGTTTCTCAGAAAACTCCTGAACTCCTTAAACATGCTGGACAGTTACTTTAAAAAAAAGCTCTTGTATTTTCATTCTAGGAATAAAAGAGATAATTTGGAGCTCTAGATATGCTTTATTAGTCCAAGTGTGGATTGTGTTTCTGCTGTTAAATGCAATGTATTTTCTTTCCAGCTCAGGCTTGTGCAGATGTCCTGGCATTAGCCAAAGAAGCTAGAAAGCGAAATCTGGGCCCTCTTCATCCTTCCTTTAATGTGATAAAGATCATAAGAGATGGGCTGATGAGAAATCTTCCAGAAAACACGCACCAGTTGTCATCAGGCAGACTGTGTATTTCACTAACCAGAGTATCAGATGGCAAGAATACCTTGATATCTAATTTTAACTCTAAAGAAGAAGTTATACAGGTATGTTTCTTTTTGGCAACTTTTAGAAACTTCTATAATCCTTAGTCTCTTTAACATTACCTGTTGGGTTTCTGCTTTAAGCATTTCAGGTATTGTTACTCTGACAATGTTTTAAAGAGGAATTCAAGCTTTTTTACACCAGATTCACACACTGGTTTTCCCAGTCAATGTGTCTGTGAACTGTTTTAGGCAGAGGTGCAAGGGATCAGTCATAAAAAAAGGATAAATGCCTTAAAAGTGCAGTGGGTGTAATGAAACTATAGCCGTAGTGAATAAGAATTTATTTTATAAAGATATATGTTTATGTCAGTAATGGAACAGTTAGCATTTAATTTTTATGGTCTCATTTTCTTACAGGCTTTAATCTGTAGTTCGTTTGTCCCTATTTATTGTGGCCTCATTCCACCATCATTTAGAGGTGTGGTAAGTCTCTATTGTTAAGATCTAAAAACAGTTTTAGTTATTCTGAAAATATTAAGAATACTTGTGGGGATTTTTGTTATCCTACTGTAAAGTAATTAATTTCATAATAGCTTCTAGTACTGTAGCTGTAATAACTTTCAAAAAAAAAAAGACAGGAACACTAAATGTGTAGAAGATATTATGTGTATTTTAACACACACATATTGTCTCTCTGTCCCTCCTCTGCCCCCTAAAATTCATTAATGAAAGAAAAAGATAAGATAACAAGTATGTAACCTAGGGATAAATATTTATTAAAGGAAGTGATGCTCTTTAATCTGCACAAATTTACAGAAAGAGTCACCTATAATTGTTAAAAATAAAAAACCCTTGTAATATAGTTTATTGTATATCTTCATGTTCTGCCTGTAGGGAGATCTGCCTTACAACTGGATTAAAGTTCTGTGTTCCGTTAGGTGCAAATAAAGCTTTTTAATGCCTTCTGGCATTTATATTCAGTGTAAGAAAGCTTACTTTTTAGAGGTAAAATATCAGTATATTGGTATGCTCTATTGCTTCCTAGGAGCTGCTGGTTACAAAGCCTCTTAATATTTCATGGCTGTACTGAGCTCTCTAAAATCCCCTGTTTAAGAGACAAAAACTGGAGGAAAGTTGGCATGGTTTGTTGTAGGTGTTAGAACAACAGGTTTAGAAGCAGATCTGCATTTCAAATCAAGGCAGTGACATCAGTGGCTTTTTGTTACCTGTTCTATTCCCTTGCATCTGCTTTCCCTCCAACTCTGGTGCTCCTTGCACAAGGAGAAGGGAAGAAAGAAAGAAAACTTGAAATGCCTTTGATTACACGCTGCCTCAAGACAATTTGCAAGTATTAAAAGGTCAAGAATAGATGTGAAACGTTTTGGTTGGTTTTCTTATTCTTCATGTTGAAATTTAAGCAAAAGTGATTAGAACTGTATAGGGATTTTCTTACCTGTACTTCTAAAGCTTGTATGTCTCCTTAAACTCTTCCAGATTAAAGGTGTTATGAAAACAGGACGTTGGACTGAATCCAAGGTTTAGTTGGATCCAGGCTAATCTGGCTGTTCAGTTCTTGTCACCAGACAATAATGTTATTTTAAAAGGCTTAGTTCAGAGTACAAAAGCATACAAGTAATGCTTTATTTGGCCATAATTTGAGGAAAGGAAGGCATAATTCTATTCTTTTAATCTTTGCAATTATTTTGAGATTATTTTAATGCTTAGGAGGCATTTTTGGATATGATTTGGTAAGAATACCACAGCTGAATATGCTTGGCACGACTCCTATAGGCTTAAACACAATAGAATGTAAAAAATGTAAACTTTGGGGCATCTTGCTGTTTGCTGCTTGGCATACCTGCCAATATACTGTAAAACAAAGCCTTAAGGATAACATTTAAGAGTTGTATCTAACTGCCAATTCAAAATGTTTTGTGTATGGTGGATTTTGTTTGGGTTTTTTTTACTCCTTTCAAACACAGCAGTGGTTTTAGATTTAAAAAGTGACTTGGAGGAACAGCTGAGCAGATACTCCAAATCATAAAAATCATCTAGATCAGTAGAACTATGACTCAGATATGTGCTTCCACCTTTTAATAATTTCATGAGAAAGGTCCTCCTTTGCAAGACCTATTATTTTTTATGTCACAAAGGACTTGGGGATTTCACTTGTACTTTAGTGATTGCATTACACACCTAAAGTTTGGCAGGATCTGCATGCTGCTGGGTCCAGAGGGTAACCTGGGAAGCTGACAGGCCATGAACTGCCCTCTTCCTAATTCCTAATGTGCTTCTCAGAATGGTCAGGGCCTGAGTATAAGGGCAGCTGAAACTGATAATCCAGGTTGCTCTTGCTCAAAATACTGCTCTGTTACATTTATGTTTGACAAGGACCTACAGTTTAGGTTTTCTGCCCTTTAAGGAAGGAGCAAAATGCAGACTCTGAACCAGCAAAGTTGGTGGTGTGGGAACAAACCAGTTCCCTGTGGCCCACTGGAGAGCTGGCTGCTGTGAGTGAGTGGAGGGGCTGTCTGTAGCTACTGCAGCTAGACAGTAGTTACTAGACAGTAGTTACCCCAAAACACTGAGCACTTTTTGGCTTGGATCTTAAAGTGTCTGAGCTGGTGATGCACTAAAACTCTAGAAATGGGTGATTCAGTGTGAAGGAGACAAAGCATAACCTGGAACTTGCACAAAAAGCACAGTAGATGTCTGTGACTCGGCAACATTTCTGAAGCACTGTCTATTTTTACTCACACTTTCTTTATGTCCAAATCTTTTTTGATGCTTTTCTAATTCCAAATTCTAATTATGGAGAGTACTTTTAAGTTAGAACGGTTTAGAATCTTGGAACTTGAACTTTGAAGCTTGAAGCTTCTTTTCTCTGCATGTTGTGTAGGATTATCATCTTTAAAAAACATACGGAAAGATTCCAGATGGAATATGCTTGTGCTGCCTATGGAGCTATAGGTAGGAATGTTTACTGGCTTTAGAGAACAGATCATGCCACTCAAAATGTTTAGCTTGGGAGCACCAGGCTTAAGCTACAGTCTTAAGTGCCGTTTCATTTTGTGTGGGGGACTCTGCTGGTCAGGCATTGTCAGCCCTTGAGATGTGCTGGTTTTTTTCCTTTTTGTAGCGCTACGTGGATGGAGGAATTAGTGACAACTTGCCTCATTATGAGTGTAAGAACACCATCACAGTGTCCCCTTTCGCTGGGGAATGTGACATCTGTCCCAAGGGCAAGTCAGCCAACTTCCATGAGATGAACGTGACCAACACCAGCATTCAGTTCAGCCTGGGCAACCTTTATCGCTTAACACAGGCGCTCTTTCCACCTGAACCCAAGGTCAGCCCCTGCCTTCCTTTGCTTCATCTCTCCTCATGAAAGTTTCTGCAGAAAGTTGCAGTCTCTTAGCATTTCATCCAGTCACACAAACTTCTCTCGTGATGTGTCTTGTTTCTATTTTTTTTTATATTTTGTCTATGTCCTCCTTGGTTTTAGTCTCTCTTGTGCTAAAAATGCATATCCTGCTTCTGGCTTTCAGTATTTATTTGGGAATTGTCACAGGATTCTATCATAAAATCAACACTGGAAAATTGACAACTGTCAGTTTGTAGTCCTTTCATGTTTGCCTGCTAAGAAATAAGAGGAAGTTCTAAAGTTTCATGATTTTGTAAAGGTCTTAATTAATATTTGGCACAGGCAAGTTGCCTTTAAACTTTGCTCATTGCTGTTAACTGCAGATCTGAAGAGGGAAATGCTCTTGAACTGCTGTGAAAATTGGAAAAATAAAAAAATAAAATCAGATCTTTTCAACTGGCTTGGGATATAGTACAGCAAAGAAGCAATTTTTCTGACTGCTGTAGATATATTTTAACTGAGGGCTTTTTGACCATTTCAAGACATATTCTAAACAAATTAATTCTAAACAAATTCTAAATCCTACTTATTCAGGGTTTTTTTTTGGGTTTTTGTGGTTTTTTTTTACTAGTACCCTTGTGTAGGTGAGCTGGTATTGCATCTGGTAAAAGATTTTTTCATAGCTAAGATAAGTCTGAGCCTTTAGCTGAGCATCAGAATTGCACAGCTGATTTTTCAAAGTTTTGGGAAGTGAGAAGCACTGGGAGGGAAGGAGGGGAATTAGGACACTCCAAACACCCTGCTTCATTGTTGCTAGCAGCTTCTGAAGAGCTAATTAAGGAAACGAGGGGAAGGAAGTCTTGCAAACTGTTTGAATGCCATCATTCTGTGCATCTTTAACAGCTGAAAGATAAGTTAAATGTACATGATCACGTATGCATCATCACAGTAGCCATATTAACCTGAATCTGCTGTATTCCAGCAATTGCTAAGGTGGCTTTTTTCTTACAATAGTGGAAGGTGGATGAAAGTGGCTTTTCATTCTGCAAACTGTTGATCTGAAGTTGAAACTCCTTTTTAATTTGTCTGACAAATTTACTCTATATTTGCAGGTACTTGGAGAGATCTGTGAGCAGGGATATTTGGATGCTCTTAAATTCTTGAAGGAGAATGGTATGTTAAACTTTCAGATAATTATTGATTATATGGTCTTAACCTAAGTTTAAAAAAACAAACAAAAAAAAAACCCAGATCAAAACAAACAAAAAGGGTGAGGGGGTTGTGTGTAGCTAAGAAGGGGGTTGTTCTTTGAGAATTTTGGAAGGATCATGATAGTTTCATTCTTGTAGAAATGCCACAGTTATAGTTCACCTGAGGTGAATTGTGCCACACAAAAATTGAACTTTGTTTTGTCAAATGTGTGTGAAGTAAATGTTAAGTGAAATTTCCAAAGAATTCCAGTTATAGGCAAATCATATTATTACTTGGCTTTGTCTTAATTGTGCAGGATGGGCGTAAACTACTGCTTCCCAATCCTCTGAAACCGGTATCTTCTATTACCTCCTCTCTGCTGTCATCCAAGTGATTTTCTAGTAGTCCAGAAGTGGGAGCTGGCTGACAGCTATAAAAACTCAGTCACAGACAAACCCTCTGTGTAAGAAAAGACTTCAGAAAATGACAGCTTATAATGGAGCAGTTGTTGACACCCAGATAAGTTTAGGAAGAAGAATTACAAGTTGTGCTACTCTACTCCTAGAATTCTGATAACATGTTTTATATTGATAAATGTTATTGCTCTGCAAGGTTTGGGACAAAAAATTTGAAAACAATAACTTGATATTAGGATGAAGTTAACCATGTGTTAAATGTGCTTGGGCCCTGTAGTTTTTGGATTCAGAAGCACATTGGTACTGGGTCAAATCACAAGAATGGGAATTTGCACCATTACAGAAAGTACCAGCTGCAGGATGTGAGCAATCTTTGATGTACTCTGCTGATGCCTGGTTACTGAATATTCAAGTTATCCTGAAACCATTCTCTTCACTGAAGAACCTCACAGTTCTGCTTAAGAACTTGATTTTCTGTAATGTTGTTATTATGTATTATTATTATTTAATGAGAAAGTCTTGTTTTATAGCTTTTACCATGTGATTAAAAGCACAAACTCTACAAAGAGACTCTGGTTTGTGGTTGTCTGTCCTGAGCTGGGTTCTGTCGCTGTCCTGCACCCACAGGTTCCCTGTGTACAAGTTCCCATCTGACACTAATATCTGACATTCCTTGCAGTTCTTCCTCAGTCTCTCTACCCCATGTCTTCTCTGGATTGCACTATTGTCCTCCTTTTCACACTGCAAATTCTGTGATCAACTTTGTTTTTATTCTGTCACAGGGTTGTTTTGCATCAAGCTTAATCAATGATAATTATAACCCTTCCAAGGTCATTCATTATGCATCACCTTTCTTATTAAGTTATTTCAGCTGTAGGAATTAATTCACCCCCCCCCCAATCTGTGACACTTCAAATATTTTCCTTTGCTAAATTCACTGTACATTCTTTTGACATTTGTCTTTTACTAGTACTTGCAAGTAGGATATAGGTTCTGTTGTATGTATAGGTTATGTTGTATGCATTTTTTCATTTGTAATTTTATAATGATTTTCTGGAAACCAAGTGTAAATACAATTCTTGTGTTTTTCTCTTTGTACTCATGATCTAGTGCTTGTTTCTAAGGTAGTTATCAGTGCTATTTCTTAATTGGCACCAGTTTTGCAATGCAACCCATGTTGATTTAGATCTGTACTTTGGATATAACAAAAAAAAATTGTATTTTAGCTGCTTTCCTTTTCAACCCTGTTGTAGCAATGCCTCAAAGTACTCACGTGATACCTGCCATGTCAAATTTCCCAAATATCTGGAGTGTTTTAGGTGTTTTCTTTCAAATACATATTAAATCAGCTTTCCTCCTCTCCTTTAATTCCTTTGCTTTCTTGCAGGAAAATAACTTTGGTAAATGAATGTATGTTTCCAGGGCAGTTTCATTTACTTGTTCACTTTTTCCTTTTCTTTAGAACCTGTTTTAAAGTAAGACCTAAATCTTCAGAAGGGTCATCACTGTGATTAAACATTTTTGGGATCCTACATGGGGTAGATGATGGTGTTCCCTCAGGACAGGCCTTTGTTCAGACACACACACCTCAGGTGTTGTACAGGTACTCAGGAGACCTGTGGATCAAACCTAAGTGAAAGCTCTTGACTCTTTCAGGTATTCTGAATGACTCAATTTACATCCACTTGTCCTTCACAAAAAGAAACCCTCATGAGGCTGCACAACAACATCTTGACCATGGGAAGAGAAGAAAATTGACAGAAAACAATAGAGTAGAAACTTTGAAAATGAGCAGCTTAAATGACCAGATAAAGCAAAATTCATGGCCTTTAGAGAAGAGCATATTTGAGAGTCTACCTCCCAGACTTCGTAAAGGTGTGTGCTTCAGGCTGTTTCCTGTAACTCTGAGTGGCAAACATTGACTTTTTGTTAATTTTTTTACATTAATTCTTAGATCTATGGCTTAGAAGTTCTGGATAATGTGTTTTGTCCCTGTGGCATGGGTTTGTGTTAACATATTTTAAAATATCATAGAGAAAATTTATAGTAGGAATGCTCTGAGATGAATTCTTTCATTTTCTAACTGAGCTTTATTCAGTAACACTTGATAATGTTGATTGGATATTACAAAACTCTGAGAAAATTATTGAAACTGCTTTCAGACAGTGTAACATTTTTTCCCTAATAATTATTCTTAAGCATTGCAGGAAGCTTGCAAAGAACAGAATGGATTCTATGCTCAGTTCTCTAAACTCTTCCCCATGCGGGTGATATCCTACCTGATGCTGCCATACACACTCCCAGTGGAGTCTGCTTACTCGGTTGCTTTACGGTAAGGAGCTTGTAAAGACCTCTTCTAGAATTATCATCATTTTGGAAATGTACTCATTGAGAGCTTATTCAGTGTTGGAGACATTCTGGGACTCTGTAATTCAAGCGGTAACTGTCAAAAGGCCCATTATTTCTACCTGTGTGATGCATCCTAAAGCCTATATAATCCAAGGCTAGATAAATAAACATATTAAGAAGATTCTTAAATAACACAGTCATATTGCTATTAGCTACCTTGTAATTGCTCAAACAAAGCATCCTTAGTTGTGCTTTCCAGGAGTACATTCTTCATTACTATATTGTGCAGGAGTATCTGAACTCTCTCCACATCCTTCTTGTGCTTCTTTCTGAAGTCTGGAGTGAAATCCACTGTTTACTCACCATATAAATTCTCTTACCAGTTTTGTTTTAGTTGACTGAAAGTTGTGCTCTTGAAGCAGGGCTTAATTTGTTAAGTTTCAATTCTTGACAAGGTGAAGTTATGCTCAATGAATGCACTGTGAATCCTAAGCTTTGTGCTTGCTTAAGGGAATTCCAGTCCTTGAGCAGCAGATGTCATGACTATCTTTAGAAAATCTTGAAAAATCAGTTCTGGTAATCAAATCATATAGAACTCCAGTGGAAGTATTTTGTTTCTCTGTGCCATTTTTGGTGGATGGGGAGGCCGCAAGTTTCTCCAGATGTCTCTCTGAGGTTTTCCTCCTTGTCCCATTCTGATGTAGCTGACTCCTGTTAAGGGGTATCCTAAGGGAAAAAAGTACATTTGGTACATTGTTCTTGTTTTGCCTTCTCTTTGTTCTTCCATTTTGCTTTTTTTTTTGTTCTTCCTTCCTCTTCCACCTTGCTTTAAACTGAGCAGAAAGTTCCTACCACAAAGGTCTTGGAGACAGGAATATTTTGCAGGATTCCTGTGCTGGTCACAGGGTGTGGAATGCACACACTGGTCAGCCACTCAGAGATGTGGTAATTTTTGGTCCCCCTTTTCTTAGCTTGTAGAAGAGAGATGAGAGGGCTAGATGGGAATTCAGGGAGGTTGGGAAGAAATTGACACCTTGGTTAGGGAAGTTGGTTTGGGGAGAAAAAAGCTGCTTTGGATGTGGGACAGGGTGTGTAAAAACGTAACTCAGATTAAATCTCCTGCTTACAAAAGCTGTGTTTTGGTTTGCCTGCAGGTTGGTGAAGTGGTTTCCAGATATGCCTGCTGACGTTCAATGGATGCAGGAGCAGCTTTTTCGGATTGCTGCCACAGTTTATGCCCAGGCTAAAAGCAAGCTGTTCTGCACAGCCAGGTAAAGTGCAGTGCTGCTGCATGCAAGTGATGCAGTTTTAGAAATTCTCTCTTTTTGAAATCACTTAAAGCCTTTTCTTGAATAACACTAGTTGGCTTTTGAGGCATCTCTCTGAGCAAAAATGTAGCTCTTGGTATATATTTGCTATTCATCCTACTGTCCTCTTCTCAGTTACTTGATAGCACATGTAATCCAGTCCTTCTTAATTATATTTCTGATTCCTTTCCACAATAAATTTGGGGATTGCCACTTTCCTGCTTTTACCCTTATTTAGCAGTCTCTCCTATTCCAGTCTTACCAATCCCGAGCCTCTTTATCTGAGACAGGCTTTGGGAAGACACAGAATCACAAGTTTGTTCCAGAAATAACTTCTAAGAGGGATTCTTTGTCATTGCATCATGATTAAACACATACACGGTTTTCCTTGTGGGAAAGCAGCTCAAGCAGTGTTGAAGTGTCTGTGTATGGCAAGTTGAGATATTTTTGTTTGTGAGATGGATTGTGGCATGTTGTTTTGCTGGGTTTTTGTTGTTTCGTTTTTTTTTTTCCGAAAAGCACTGCAAGAGAGAACTTTTTTAAAAATAGGGTGTTCTTTGTATAAAACTTCAGTTTCCTGTTTCTTAAATTGGAAAAGGCTAACCTGGTGATTCAGGTGGTGGTTTAGAGCATAGACAAGTTCTGTTCCAGTTTTTCAGGTTGGTGATAACAAGCTGATTGTAAAGTAGAATACAGAGATGGCCTTTGGGAAGGTGAACAACTGTATTTGCTACTTGTAAACACGATAAAAATGTCATTGAAACACTAATAATCTCCTTTTCCTTCCTTATTTTTTTAACAGGAAAGACAGCTATGGATCACTAAGAAAATGTCAAACTGTCCCATCTACTATGGAATTTCGTTCTTCATACTGCCACCTTAAAATGCCTCACTCTGCTGCACACATTGAGAGCTGGCTCTAGGAATCTTAATGCTTCATGCACTCGGCTATGAAAAATGCTCCTGCTGATATCCGGGAGCAGTCTGACTTAAAGTCCTGTCCTAATTTCCTCACAAATTCTGATGAGTCTGCATTGGAAATAGATGTTGACTCTTCCTCAGAGATGAGTTTCCAAACTGCTCCAGAGTATTAATAGGGAAGTAGGTTCCACAGTTTCCAAAACTGAAATTTGGCAGAGCAAATTAAAACCTAGACTAGGGATCACTTTGTTTGTTGCCAATAAGTCTTGGGAAATTACCTGTTTACAGCTTTCTGACAAATCTGCCTTAGGACTTTTACTGTTTTAAGGATTATAAAAACAGTGGCTGCTATACTAAGTAACAGATTATAGCTCTGTTGAAGCACCAGCTCAATCAACTGTAGTAAGACTTGTTAAACAGTGTCTCTTTGGAAATAAATATTTTCAAAAATTACTTGCAGAATAAAAATGTAAATTCTGTAAACAGATTGTTAGACAAACTAGCATAGATAACAGAACAGTTTTTAAAATTTAAGTCTTAACAATATTAGGATTACTTTTATAGCACTTAAATGAAATTGGATTTTTACTCCCTTAAGAGGAATACACAAGTGAGTTTGTTAGTAGCCTTCAGTGTCCATTTGCCTTATATTTAAACATACTGTTGTGTTTATGGAAAGTTGTCTGCACAAGATACTGTTGGAACAGTATTATTCAAGGTCGTTGTATGTACTCTGCAGTTCCTGTTACCTTTCCTCTGTGTCTCTTTCCCTCCTGAAATACTTCAGGTGAAAATGACATGAGAAATGGGGCACCTTCCACTGAAGTGTAAACAAGTACAGTTTCAGTGGCTTCAGAGGACTTCTGTTTTTTTCGGAACTTAACATAAAGGCTTAATACTTGATCAAGTATTGAAAAGTAGGTAAAATAGTGACTGTGACAAATTAGTAGCAAGTAGTATGTGGAGAAGGTGTTAAACTTTACAGAAGATGTTAACAAAAATCAATGTATAGCAAGTGGTGAATGATGTTTAGGTTTTCTAATTGTTGCCTGATTGTTTTTTATTTTTCCCCCTCCAGTTTCAGAGACTTTCCTTCTTTCACTTCCCTGTTGCTAATGGAAGAAAAAGAAAGGTGTCCCTCCTGTCTCAGTGAGGTGGGATAACCCAAAGGAAGTTTCCCAAGATTGTCAGGTGCAGCAAAAGTGTAAGGCTTGGTGGAAGTATCAATATTCAGGGAGCTCTGCAGAGGTCTCAAATAACAGGTAGAAATTTAGCCAAATCATACCTCTACTGAGAGTTGGAAGCTTAAACCATTTCCACTACAAAGGTTCTGCATGATTTTAACAAAGACAGTGCATTAGTGGATGAGGGCATCTGGGAAGGAAAGTGATGTTAGGATTAATTACTGTTCTCATGGCTTAGCAGGTCTTGTACAATTTTTAAGTAGAAGGAAACAATAATGGCTTTAAAGTTGATTTGCACATGTGCTTGGGGTGAGCTTGGGAAGCTTCTCATTCAAGAGAGGGAATTCTGTGCAACCCATGGAAGAGCTTATTGAGGCCTCTTGTCCAGGGAGAGGGGTTGGATTGTGATGCTCAGGAGCTGGTATGTGGGAATGTGAGCTTTGGTAAAAATGTAGCACTTGAATTGGGCCTGCCTTTCAAACAGTCTCTCAGTTGTGATTTCCCTAAGCTTGGAGTGCTGCATTTTACAATATTCAAATGGATTTTAGATTGAGGAGGAAGTGCTGAGCTCTCTATTTCCGTACTCAACGAGGCTGGTGCTACTTTACTTCAACTCTTCTATTCGTTTCTTGGGTGTATATATCATCAGACTTGCAAAAAAAAAAAATGGAGTTGTTACTCTAACTACAATTAAAATATACAAGATCTGTTTTAAATTGTCTTCATTCATTAGTTTACCAGTTTCTTTTAGAATTAAATCAGGAATGCCAAATTTTGCTTCTGGTCTTTGTTGGAATACTTCTATTAACTACATTTAAATCAACCTTAACCACTTTTTCTGTTGGGCACAGCTCCCATTTTGTCTCCTTTTTCTGAAATAAAACCACAATCTCTTCTGTTACCATGGTGTCTGAGCTTTCTTGTGTGTAATTCACACCTGTGCAAGTTAAATCAGAATGTGTTGATGTCATTGATGGTTCTGAGGTGTTTTATTTTTTAGGAGTACTACTCTGAAGTTTGAGAGATGCTGGTGCACACTGCAGTTAGACCTGAATGTTACCTCAGTTTAACGTTTTGTGGGTTTTTTGTCCTTTTGTGGTTTCACTGGTATTTTTTGTTTGTTTTCTGCAATCAGTTATTTTACAAATACCTTCTTGCATTTAAACAGAAATAATTAAAAAACAGATAAAGTTGGGTGTGAAGGGAGATAACAAAGGGTGCGTTGTTTCTGAGCGAAAACTAACTTAGCAGATAACTAAATATAAATAATATAATAATAAACTATTAAATCATTTGTTCTATGAATAATAGATGTGCTAAAATATTTATATTTAATAGATATTTAAAAACCAATATAAAATATATCAGTAAAGCATAACTATTATATAATAACTATATTATCTATCAGATATGAAAATTGTGAAAAACGCCAATCACTTGGTTTTTAAAATTTTTAAAGTTTAATAATAATAAAATGGTTATAAAAATAGTAATACAATTAGAGTAATAAAAATTTAGAGTTAGGACAATTACAAGACAATAAAAAGCAAAGAATTACGGACGTCCGGATGCTCTCGGGCACTTAAGCCACGACAAGCATGCCTTGTGAACAAAGGAATCACCTTAAAAGCAATAGCCTGTTGCATATACAAAACACTTCATGATTATGCATATATTTCATTTAAAACAAGAACTTCGTCTGGTACTTGTCAAAAAGTTTCTGTTAATTCCCAGGTGCCTTTGAGTCTCAGTCAGGCTTGAAGAAGTTAGTTTCTGTTGATAAGGAAAGCCATAAATTCATCTCCTCTGGAAAATTTAGGGGTTTCTGTAATTGTTATCCTTGTGCAAAGAATTCCTTGATTATCTCATCTCTTTCTTGAGATAGTTAAAACATATCTTACATAGTATAGTTTCTATTTTAACATTGTGTTATAACCTAAAAATACATTCAGCACACTACTTGAGAGAATTAATACAGCATAACTTTCCAACATTACACATATAATATTCATTGTAACTATTGCGTAAAGCCAATCATAAAATATGCATTTTTCACAAAAATGAAATAAAGAAATACCTAGTGATAACAATTAAATGTAAAATAATAGTAGTAATAATAATAATAATCACAATACCAACAATTTTAAGTAATTTACAACACAAGCTTTCAGTTTCAAGTGCCCAATCTAATACCCCGGGTTTGGGGCGAATCCCCTGGGTTTGGGATGAAACATGTGCGTTTGGGGTGAATTCCCTCGGTTTTGGCTGACACAAGTGGGCTTGGGGTGAAACAAACACTTAGGTTCGGGGTGAATCCCCCGGGTCCGGGATGATTCCCGCGGGTTCGGGGTGAATTCCCCCGCTTTGGGTTGAACCCCCCGGGTTCGGGTGACCCCCCGACCGTGGGAAGCGCTCCCCTGGCCCCGCCCTTTCCGCTTTCCTGGCCAATGGGCGCCGGGCGGGGCCGCCTGTCATGGCCGCCCCCGCGCTGCGGCCCTGAGTGCCCCGAGCTCCCGGAGCCGCCGAGGCCGCGCCCGCGCCGCTGCCGCCGCCATGGGCACCGTGCACGCCCGGGTGAGTGCCCGGGCCCTGGGGATCGGCCGGGTCGGGACCCGCCGGGGGTAGGGCCCGGGCACGCGCCCCGGGGCCACCCAAAGGTCGCAGGGCCCCGCGCTCCCCGCCACGACCTTCGGGCCGGGCACGGCGCGGCCCGGAGCTGGGCTGGGGCTGCGATCGGGGGCCGTGCGCCTCAGCCGCTCCCAGCCCACCGCTTCTGGCACAGTCGGGCCGGGGTAGGGAGAAGGGGTTGGAGCCCGTGCCGCTGCTTGGAGGCGCCTTCCCTTCCCAGCTCATTTCTGGGGGTTTTATAGAGTTGTTGATACTGGCGGCGTGGAAGTGACCTTTTTGGTCATGCGGTCACACGTCCCCGCTGCCAAGGGCAGGGACACTTTTCACTATGTCAGGTTGCTCCAAGCCCCG
This sequence comes from Vidua chalybeata, assembly GCF_026979565.1. Taxonomy (NCBI): domain Eukaryota; kingdom Metazoa; phylum Chordata; class Aves; order Passeriformes; family Viduidae; genus Vidua; species Vidua chalybeata. The sequence continues at coordinate 31,371,658 of NC_071534.1, forward strand.
TCCAGCCTGGCCTTGGACACTTCCAGGGATGGGGCAGCCACAGCTGGTCTGGGAAACCTGTGCCAGGGCCTCACCACCCTCACAAAGGAGAAAAATTTCTTACTAGGTACAAAATTTCTTCCTGTAGAATACCTGGGTCTTTTTCAGGTCTTTCATAAGGCTTTCCCGGAGCTGACCTCTCCAGGCAGGTGGGCTGGCAAGAACAAGGCTGGGGAAATAAAAACGACCCAAACCAAACAAAATCCAAAACCAAGCAGCTGAAAAAAGACAATGCAAAGAGAAGTGCCCCTGGTGAGAATTGGAGGCTAGAGCCTTGCATTGCTTGGAGAGGGCTGAGGGGCCTCACATGCCTGAAATCATTGTGAATAGATGCACAAATCTCCAAATCCATCTACCAGTGCTTAAAGGAGAAGCATAGAAGTGTAGTTGTTCAGTTTTAAGGCTGAAGAACAGCTGCAGGGAGCTGCCTCCAGTTAAGGCTCTAGAGTATATAAATACCATAACTAATGTAATTTCTGTTTCAAGATTTTTTCTTGTATTCTCTGTTTTGTGTCCATCCGTGGTGTGAACTGCTAGACAGTATTATGTGGATACACAGTGTTTCACACTTGTCTGAAATTTGTGGCAGCGGTAGAAGCTTCTGTCCTCCTTTAACTGGATTTTCATATGCAACAGCAATTTACTCTTCAGGAAAGCAGCTATTCTCATAAGTCTTCTTTATGACTCTTTCAGGTGTAATAAATAAAGCCATGCAGTGTTTCATTGAAGTGTTTGGCTCTGATGGTCAGAACCTGAGGTTCTTGAACTGTATTTGAAAGTTTACCTCTGAAAGAAATACTGAAATATAAAGGCAAGCAAATACATGCAAAGCAAAGTAACATTCTGAGAACACCCTTTTTAAAAATTGTTTGACATTCATAGTCTTCTGCCTCCTAAAACCCAAACTAGAGAAGTGACAGCCTGATTTTTTTAAGAAGGTGGAATTAATCTTTTTGCACAAAAAGCTTGTCTTAAAAGTTAAGGCTATTTTTTGGAAGAATGCAGAGTATTTTTCAGAAATCATTCCATGTGGAGGCTATTTAGCTTTCATGAAAAATTTCAGCAAGCAGGTAGTTGTCAAGTGTTCTGGTACTTCCTTTCATTTTAGTTCTCTTTTGCTTTTGCCCCTTAGGACTTGATGTTGAGAACCACGGGTTTTTCTCATTTACAAAAGGCACCAATCATAAATCTGTGTGCCCTACTAAATGCAGTTTTCTTTTATGTTTTCAGAGTTTGGAGCCTCTTCCAATGGCTGGGCCAGACTTTGGTGCCTTGGGAGAGGAAGCTGAATTGGTTGAAGTTGAACCTGAGAGCAAACAGGATATTCTTGAAAACAAAGATGTAAGTGCCTGAGCAACATCCTGAATTTTGTGGAGAGAAATAAATGCCTTGGCAGTTTTTTCCAGCAATTGGCAGTAATAGAAGGTTGCTCTTATTTTGCTGTTGTATTATACATGAATGCACAGAGTCATACAGATATTTCTGATAGAGTTATTATAATCTGCTTAGTCTCTTTTACAAACTCTGGTACAGAATCATGGAATTGTTTACGTTGGAAAAGATCTCTAAGATCACAGAGTCTTAACTGTTAACCTGTCAAGTCCAGCACTAAACCAAGTGCCACATCCATGTGGTTTTTAATCCCCCCAGGGTTGGTGACTGCCCTGGGCAGTCTGTTCCAATCCTTGATAACTATTTGAAGCAGGTTTTTTTTTTTACATTTGCCCCTAAAATTCACTGAAAATATTTGAAAAATAAGGGAAATGCAGTTGCTCTACTCCATTTGTACTGGAGTGGAAGGTGCTGTGATTTTTACAATGAAACTGTCTCAGGTGATTATGTATCAAAATGAAAGTATAAAACTTCATAGTGATTTTCAGTTGCGTTTCAAACTTGGTAGTGCAGATTTTAATAGAATTTAAATATAGTGCATGATTTTAATGGAGTTTAAATATTTGTGGCTTGTACACTTGTTTGATTTTCTTCTTTTAATTCTTTGCTTATGTATAGCTGATAAAAGAAGTAGCAAATAACTACGAATAACTGCATAATTCTATCTTATGTACTTAATACTTTTGTGATTTCTGCAGTTGCTTCTTTGTCCATACAACATTTATAACTAAACCCCAGCAGCTGCAGTTTTTCAGTGTTTCTTCTGCTACAACCAGTGTTAGCTTTGGTGTTAGAGATCTCTTTTCTTTCATTTTTGTGTTATGGGAACAATGTCCCAGAATCTTAGAAAGCAGTAATTTCTGATGATGTAGGTTAGTAGGAATTAGCCCTAGGAATCATCAGGGTTTCTCACAATAATTTTTGTGCATTGTTGACCTCGATCCTCATTATTAGATGCAAATCCAGTACTTGTGTGTAAAGATTTGGTGTGTTTAGGTGGTGGTTCAGCATGTGCACTTTGATGGACTTGGAAGGACCAAAGATGACATCATTATGTATGAAATCTCTGATGTTTTCAAGGCAAAAAATCTCATTGATGTAAGTGTTGCAGTGAATAACAGACTTGCTGTTAAAAAAATAATTAAATTTTTTCCTCTCTTTTTCCTACTTTGGGCTACTCCCTTCAGACATGGGGCAACTCTGTCAAGAACAGGGGCCCCCTAAATAAGTTGTAACTACTGGCACCTATTTGAATAACTGTTTTAACTATTAAAGTAATTAGGAAGCAAACTAACGAAAGATATGAAGGTATTGAACCTTCATATATGAACCCAGATGCTCTGGGTTTAAATTATTTCTGCAGATGCAAGTGTTAAAGAGGTTGTGTTCTGTTTTGAAGGTGCACATGTGTGTGTCTTCAGATACAAAATCTGTGAATATTTTACAACTTAGCTGCATTTTAACTAATTTATCCTCATTATTTTTTGTTAACCTGAAAGACTCAAAGGGACTAGATTATCTTGAAAGCCCCTTCCAGCCCAAATATCCTCTGATTCTATGACTGAGCTACTTTTCTCATGCTGTAGGTGATGAGAAAATCACATGAAGCTCGTCAGAAGTTGCTTCGTCTCGGAATCTTTAGACAGGTGGATGTTCTGATTGATACCTGCCAAGGTGTGTATTCTCTCATTTATCCTCACCTTTATTTTCATATATTCATACATGTAATATATATTTCCCTGTGTAATAGGTTGGACATTTTTTGTGTGCGTAACTTAGTCTTGTATACCTTTATATATATTTTAGATGAACAGGTGGTGTGCTGTGGATACAGATGTATCTACATCAGTTATCCCTATGAAGGAAATCTATTTGCATGTGTTTGCATATATGTGTATGTCCATGCGTGAATTTTCAGCACTTATAATAATTACAGTAGGATTTCCTTAATCCACAGTTTCAAGGAACATGTGAGGGAAAGCTTGAAAATTTGTCCTGTACTTGTATTGCACATCAAATTGACATGAAATGATTAAAGCCAGTAATCCTATGATTGTGTCAAATTCTGCACTCACATCCAAACATCCTTTAACATCCTTTTCTCAAGCTATTTCCCTTTGTAGCATGGACTTTTATTATGCCTTAACTCAGTTTTCAAATAATTCAAGTAACCTTCTGTCTGCAATTTTTAAAATATCTCTTTAGAGATAACATGCACTTCATTTATTTCTTTAGGAGATGATGCCCTTCCAAATGGTTTAGATGTGACCTTTGAGGTAACAGAATTGAGAAGGTTAACTGGGAGCTATAACACCATGGTTGGCAACAATGAAGGCAGCATGGTATGGATTATTTCAAATTATTTGTAAGGCCTTTTGATATTCCTCTTACTTTCAGTTTCAAGCTTAGCAAGGAATTTGGTGATCCAGTCTTAATCCAGCCTTACTAAGACTTTGTCAGGCCTTTGTGCCAGGCTTTTATTCAGCAAAAGCCTATTTTGAGCTGGGGGACAATGCTCAGCATATTAGTTTTTTAATTGTTGAAACTTCGTGAATTATTTTTTGCTACTGTTTAAGATGTTTCATCTAGTGGAGAGATTAGTAAGGAATTTGGCATTGTGTTTCTATGAGATATACTTTAAGTATTTTTCTTCTCTGTCAAAATGCTTTATATTTGACTTAGAAATGTTTCTTGTTTTTCTCTTTTAGCCTGGTATCAATTATTCTGGGCTGTAGGTTTTCATGAATTCTACTAACTTTGGAATTTGTTTTCATATGACTCAATTAAGGATGCATCAGATTAAAATCTTGCGTGAACAATATTTACCAATTGCCCCGGGAAGATTCACATTCACTGCTGCTCTGTGAATGTGCTTTTACCAGAAGTGCTGCTGTGAGAAGGTTGTGCTTTCAGGTGCTCATCCTGCACCCTTTTTGCCTTCTCACTTGCACAGGGCAGCTGTGCCTGGGGCTGGTTGATAAGCCAGATCAAAGGGCTCATCCTTTTCCTCTTAGGGGTATTTTTAACCTGGATAAGATCCCGCATGACTCAGGTGATGGTGTTTTGCATGTGCAAGCAGAGTTGGAACTGGGTGAGTTGAGAGCTGCTTATGCAGCTTCACTGCCAGGAGCCAGGTCCAGGCTGTTGTGGCCTGAAGGAAACCAGCAGGGAATCCTACCTGTTGCTTCCAGTGCTGCTCAGAGCTGACTGAAAGCTGCTTGTGTTTCTCTTTTTGTGCTCAGCTTCCTCTTCTGTTTGATTTTATCACAGAGAAGTAAAACTTGTGAACACTCTAAAAGCATGACTTGTATACACTGATATTGGCAACCCAGATTATGTTTCCTTAAGAGTTGAATAGATTTATTCTAATCCCTTAAATTCAGCTGAGGCTTATACATCTAGTACTTCATACTAAAAAACTTTTCTCTTTATGTCATAATAACCATCATTACAAAACTACTGGTTTGCTTCCAACAGCTTCAGACAAAGACAGTCAGGATTCTGGAGTTTTTTGATATTCTTTTCCAATAAAACACACAACAATAGTACAGTGGTAGTGTCTGTGTTGGGAGGAAACTTGCTCCATCTTTTCTGCCAGAGGGCCAAGAGCTGCCTGAAGGATGCAAAGAATTTTTGTTGGAATAGGCAAAACTGTTTCAGTAGTTTCTGGAGAATTGTAGAATTGTGTTGTGCTGCCATCAGGTCCGGTTGCTCAAAACAAAACTTGCTCAAAGCAAAACTACAGGGAAGTGGCTCCATAGTGATAATTTTCCCTTGCCTTGGTTTTGATTAACTCTCCCTGACAGGAGTTTTTCCTGAGGATCAGTGGGAGAGTCTGCAGTTGCAGAGCAGCTATTTGTTGTACCAAAGATTTGTTCTCCAGGGCTTTGAGGCAGGCTTGGAGATTTTGCTGGAAGTAACATCAGTACTGATGGCTCAGTGAGAGTGCAGATGAAGTCAGCAGCTACTAAACAGCATTAACGGTTGGATGTTTTGATTGTAACTTGCACTGTTGGCTTTTGCTGCCAGTGCAGAGAGAAAACTGAGAAAAAACCCATATTCAGTTACAAGTATTTTTAAATACCTTAATTTCTAATTCTCATGTTGTCTCTGTCATCTGGATATGATTAAGATGCAAGACAGCAAACAATATAAAATGTTATGATGTGGGGAGGTTCTTTTTTGTTGGTCTAGTGTTTGGGGGTTTTTTAAATTTATTTTCTGTAGGTGCTTGGGCTCAAGTTCCCAAATCTCCTTGGACGTGCAGAAAAGGTTACCTTCCAGTTCTCCTATGGAACAAAGGAAACTTCATATGGCCTGTCCTTCTTCAAGCCACGGCCTGGAAACTTTGAAAGAAAGTAGGGGATGCATTTTTCACTACTTCTTTTTTTAGTGAAGGAATATAAAACAATTAATAAGATCTTTCATTGAGTAAAAATTACATTTATTCTTTCCTGAGAGTCTGGTAATGATGTAGCAGAGCTGGTTTCTTAAATTTTTGTAGTTATTCAGAGCTGTACCTTAAATAGTTTCCCTTTCAAACCTACCAGTAATGTTGTGTTTCAGTTTTTCAGTTAATGTATACAAAGTAACTGGACAGTTCCCGTGGAGCTCTCTTCGAGAAACAGACAGAGGAATATCAGCAGAATTTAATGTGAGTGTAGCACGACTATAACGCATGCTTCATTTACATTTCAGTTGGGCTTTTGAAAATATTTGGTTTACTTTTTGAATAATTGAATCATTCATGCACAGGGCTGACTTGTCTTTATTTAAAAGAGGTCAGTGATTTGAAAATGACAGAGATCATGCGTCTTAGATTTTTTTGTTACAATTCAGTCTCATTTTGGCCATATAAAAATGCCAATATGTTTTTCTTCTTTTTTTTTTAATTATCATTTCAAAGAGGTAGCTGACTGCCTAGTCTACTGTATTAGCCCAATTCAAGATATTTTTCATTTGGAATGGATTAATTAGTGTGCATCTAACTCTCTTGGCTGGAGCAGAATTAGCATAACTCTGAAATGGAAAAAAGTTTCTCTGTGTTTCAAGACGTTTGGGAAGAAAGCCATAGACTCAAATATAAAAAATATTTCTTTTAATTTTGTAACAATTGTTTTCATTACTTTCTCAATTCTTTAATGTAGTTTCCCATCTGGAAGACCAATCACACACTGAAGTGGGAAGGTGTGTGGAGAGAGCTTGGCTGCCTTGCTAGGACAGCATCCTTTTCTGTTCGAGAGGAAAGTGGACATTCTCTAAAATCATCTCTCTCTGTAAGGCTTTTTAATTATAATATTTTAAAAACAAAGTGTCTTTGAGTCATCTCATACTTAGGAGTGATTCCAAAGGAGCTTTTTGTCTTTAGAGGGAATGTGTATTCCTTCAGACATCTTTTGCTGTGTCTGCTCATTGCCATGGAGTAATCCAGGAGGCCCAAAGGGAGAACAGGGAATCATAGTTGACTGTTAGACTTTGGCTTGTTGTCCCTCTGTCTCACCTGCCATCTCTTTTTGCAGAATTGCTTTGCTTTGTAGCAGACAGGAAGAGTAAATTTCCTCACCCTAAGCCTTTTGTAAACATTCTCCCCTATGCCAACTTCTGGTCACTTGCCATCTTTCACTTACAAACTGTAGGAGATAAGCTCTTTGCAGATTGGTGGGTTGCAGTTGGGCTGCTGCTCTGTTTCTGGTGCATGCCATGGGCAGAAAATATGCATTTCATGTGGCCTGTAAATGTCAAACAAAACCAGTCTGTAGGGATATTGTTCACAAATGCACATAGCTACACTAATCTTAGCTGGAGCTGTACTTGTCTTCCACTGTTTGCACACTTTTGGAAGGAAGATAATGGTGTCACTCCAAGGCATTCAACAGGTATGAGAACCTAACCCAAATTTTTTTTTATTCTTTTCAGCATGCCATGGTAATTGATTCCCGGAACTCCTCAATCTTGCCAAAACGAGGTGCTTTGCTGAAAATTAATCAGGTAGCTTTAAATAATTTGTGCTATTATTGGGGTTTATCTGTGTGTTCAAATAAGTCTTAATTTATCTAATTGATGTTCATATTAAAAACGTTTAAAGTTAGGAATTAATCTAAAATTGACTAGGAGGCAATGCAGACTGGTAATTACCTTTTCTCTTTATCCAGTGTGCCTTTTAAAGTCATGAAACTTTTTTTATGGTGGAAAATTTTCATTTGTATGCCATTAGTAAAAGAGCACAGCCTCTCCATCAGCATTAAATTATTTATTAGCTGAGAGACACTCTCCCTGGCAGTATTTGCACTACACTTTCAGTAGTTAGTTAATTAGCCCTTCTTTTTTTAACACTGTCATGCACAGATTGCCAGGCTGTAGTCCTGTTGCTACTTACATAATTTCTAAGTCTGAGAGTTAAAAATGAAAGACTGGGTAAAAATAACTCTCCAAGGCATATGCATGTATCATTTTGGTTGAGAAAATGCTTTCCCTCATGTTACAATTAGAGCCTTTCTAAAAGTTGGCTTTTCTGCTGTATGGGTAATACTTCAGAAGTATTAATTTCTCTAATGCGGCAGATTAGAGGCAGATTTGAAATGCCACTGGAACTAAAAGTAAGCAGCAGTGTACTGTTGTGAGTGAGAGAAGTGGTTGTAAGTCAGGATTTAGGTACTGTGTCATTTATTAGATCCTGCCTCTAACACTTAAGTTCAGTCACTTCATAAGAGCTGAAAATAACAAATTGTGTCATGTCCTTCTTCACCACATGAAATCTTCTCAGATCTAGGAAAATACAGTCTTGATTTTGCATGCTGCATTTTCCAGCTCCATTCTATCTTGCCTTCATTTACAAGATGTCTTGGAAAGCAATAGTGTGCTTTAATATTTGGAGAAGAAAAAAAATTGCAGCTCATTATTCTGAGGCTCAGAGGTTCATGCATGGCTCAGTCCAAAAATCAGCTGCTTTACCATGCCAATGTTTCTGTATTTCTTGTAAAGAAAAACACTGCCTGTGCTGATGCAGACATGCTGAACTTCTAGAGGAAACAAACATATAATATCTGTTGCAACTTCCATAAATTTTTGTCTTTGCAGGAGTTGGCTGGCTATGCAGGTGGAGATGTGAGCTTTCTGAAAGAGGATTTTGAATTTCAGTTGAATAAGCAACTTCTCTGGGATTCGGTAAACGTTTTAAAGATATTTTAGTAATTGACTTGAGGTTTTTCTGGGGCTATTAAACCTATGTCTTATGATTATTTTCCACTATGGATTAGGAAAAAGATTCTGAAAAATGGCTGGATTAGATCACCTGATTCTGTTTTCTGGAAAATGGACTATCTGTATTTTTAACTATATGTTCCTGCTGTGCACAATCACTTGAAAAGTGGTAACTTTGGAGAGAACTTGTTTCACAGTTAACCATAAGAATGATTTTCCTTCCAGAAGTGATGTTGGCCGTGTCTGTTCTTTGTGGTCTTCCTTAGGAGGGATTTTTCAAAAACCTTGGAAGTTTTTGAAAAACTTCAAAAGTTTGAAACCTTCATGAACATTCTGTATAATCTTGGTTTAATTTCCTTTTTAATTGAAATGTTGAATATATAACTATTCATCTTGGTATTGTAGCATGTAATTGTTTCTTGTGTACGAGATTATTGGGAAAAAATGGGAAGGCTGATTTCAACAGCATTGATTTATTATTAGGTGGAAGTAGGATTTTGAATTGAAATACTGAAAAACTGAAATAAGAATTTCAACATATCCCAGGAATATTTCTAACTGAATTTAGAAAGAAGTTTTTTATCATATGGAGATAGTGCAATAAATTCTTCTCAAAACTGAATGTGGAATTAAACAGCAACTTGCACTATGAAGATTGAAAAGTCAGGGGTTACAATAATTTCTATCCCAAAGGTATTGACAATAGATGTTAGTGTCTATCAGTAATACTTCTACCTGGCACATAGGCAGCAAGCAAATGATTAAATCTATTTATTTCAGTGACTTGAATTGCAAAAATTACTTTTTATAGATAAAGAGTAACTCTGTGTTAATTTGATGTCAGTATAGTGAGTTGCAAAAGGTGATTTCATGTAATTATAAGGTTAATTTATAATTGTACTTTTTTGGCAGCTGCTTGTTGGACTTAGTCTCCTGTGGGTTTCAAATTGCCAGGAATAATTGATACCAGCAATGTTGTCTTAATTCAAGACATGAAAATTCTCAAGACAAGAGGTGCTGGATGAAGTTGAGTGCTCTGTTAAGCTGTTGTTGAAGTAGCATTTGGTTCAAATGTGCTATATTGACATGTTCAAGGCACAGCACTGCATAAAAGAAAGAGGGCAGCAGCCATCAAGAGTTTCCTGAAAATCCTCTTGCAAATCTGACGTACAGGGTGTGATATCCACAGGATGTGAGCAGCTGTAACTCTGGGAGACTGATGGGAGCTCTGCCTGTGGAATAAGTACTAATAAACAACTTGTTTTTCTCTCCAAAGGTTGTATCAGCATCATTCTGGGGTGGAATGCTGGTACCTATTGGAGACAAGCCATCCAGTATAGCTGACAGGCAAGCTTTTTAAATGTTTGGGTTTTTTTTTCCAGTCAACAGAGGTATTGTACATAGAAGACTCTGTATAAGAGAAAAAGACTAGTAGGTCTAAGGAGAATAAAATATTTGTAGTTAGCTGTAATTGCATGTTCATACTCAAGCCATTTTCATGTTGGGCTAGTAAAAATTTATAATTTGCTGTGTAGTAGCTCTGCCTGCCCATATTTATGGTTGCAAAATGGTATTTACCACCTGCAAAATTCTGTAATGGGCATAGGTTTATTCAGACACAAAGCCATATTGTGACTCTGTTTAGTCTGTAGACAATTTTGCCTCCTTATGCTGGTGTTTAAAGATCACATTACTAAACCTGTTGCAAAGTCACCTTTAAGTGAAGCATTACATTAAGTTTATCTGTATTCACTAGGTTTTACCTTGGTGGACCAACAAGTGTGCGTGGATTCAGTATGTACAGCATTGGACCCCAGAGTGAAGGTCTGACGCTTTTAAACCCGCCTCCTCTGTAAATGTCTGTGCATCACAGAGAGTCCTTAAACTTTGTATAACCTGAAAATAATTACCCTCATTCTCTACTTTTGAGACGTGCTATGGCTTTGATATGCTGTTACAGATCAGTTCACAATGGGATAAAGCCAGATAGTTCTTAGTTAAGCTGTGATTAATTACTCATTATATAAATAAACCATGTCTGTGTTCAAACTTGCACACTTCCAGTATGTCATTTTAATTAGTAAGCAACCTTCAAGCTGGAAAAGTTTCCAAAACATGGTTATAGCAACAGTTTGTTTGATACAGCCTATGTTCAGGTAGCTTAGGGGAAAGACAATCTGCTCAGCAGAGTGTTTGGAGTGGCAGGAGCTTCCTCAGTTCTATTCCTTACTCTGCTGTTATCAGTGGAATCAATATCCAGTCTGTTTTGAAGTTAATAGTTCAATTGTATCAAGTGCCCATTTTTATTACCAAGGGAAGTGTTGAAGAGGTGGTCAGGAGGTAATTCTGATGAACTGCCATGTCTCAGGCTGTTCTGATGAGGGAAGGAAGAAAAATGCACTTCCCTTGGAAGGTTTAAAGAAATGTGGAAGTTCTAATTTTTCAAACTAATAATGGTGAGTTTGGAGCGAGTTGGAAGCAAATGGGAACGGTTGTAAAGGGTAGAAGTGGAATATAAACTTATGGAATGTAAAACAACTTATGGATGTGTTTTTGTACCTTTGACAAGTGATTCCTTTAATATGTTCCACAGTAAATGCCTTTATTCCAACATTTTGCCCAAACAGGTGATTATTTGGGAGGAGAAGCCTACTGGGCTGGAGGGGTGCATCTCTACACCCCTCTCCCTTTCCATCCGGGCCGTGGAGGGTTTGGAGACCTTTTTCGAACACATTTCTTCCTTAATGCTGGAAATCTCTGCAATCTCAACTATGGTAAGACTCAACAGAATAAAACAACACTCTTCTCTTCATATAAAAGCAAAAAGGAGAGTTGTTCTGTGTGTGTTCACTCAGAAGCACTTTGTTTACTGCACATATTTTGGTGCCTGTCAAAAACCTGCTGCTTTTAGCTTATATATTTGACAGATTCCCAGTAGTTTGTTTAGCTCTCTCCATAATTTCCACCACAACTTGTAGGAAAGAGAGCCAGGAGGGTAATGGTAGTGTCTATGAACAGGTGATGTTTGCAGACCAGTGTGTAACTAACACTTACTATCTTACACAATTCTGAAGGGAGAATGAAAGAATGTTTTAGTGGGGTTCTGGTGTTTACTGGGATGAGCTAAAGAAAAAGTGGTGGCATTAGATGAGGGTGTGGTAGCTGATGGGACTCCTTTTCCTCCCATCCCTAACTCTATTCAGGATACATTTCAGTGTATTAATATATGACTTTTCAATATTATTTCAGTCAGTTTTAGAATATAGTGATATTTGATGTCTGCCTCACTTGGTGTAAGAAAGGTGACATCCATATGGGAGGGAGATACTTCAATCAACTTAAAAATAGTAGAGACCCACTAAATCATAGAATAGGGTCTCAGAATGGTTTGGGTTGAAAGGGACCTTAAAGTTTAGCTTGTTCTCCTGCCTGCCATGGGCAGGGACACCTTCCACTATCCCAGGTTCCTGCAAGCCAGCCTGGTCTTGGACAGTTTCAGGGATGGGCCAGCCACAGCTTCTCTGGGCAACCTGTGCCAGGGCCTCAGCACCCTCACAGGGAAGAATTTCTGTCTCATATCCAATCTAAACCTGCTCTCTATCAGTGTGAAACCATTCCCCCTTGTTCTGTCACTCCAGGCTCTTGTCAGTAGTCTCTCTCCATCTTTCCTGTGGGCTCCCTTCAGGTACTGGAAGAGAGCAGTAAAGACATTGAAGTCTTTAATACTCATTTCCTTTTTCTTGCTAGTGGGTGCCCTATAGTAGACATAGAGATCAACCAACAATCCAAGTGAAATCACAGTATTTGTATTCTAGTTCTGCTCTCTTGCTGTGCTGCTCATCCCTTGGTGTTTGACTGCAGGTGACGGTCCCAGGGCGCACCTGCAGAGACTGGCAGAGTGCATCCGCTGGTCCTACGGTGCGGGAATAGTGCTGCGCCTGGGAAACATCGCCAGGCTTGAGCTCAACTACTGCTTCCCCATGGGAGTACAGGCTGGAGACAGGTTGGTTTGCTACACCAGTTTCTTTTGCTGTCTGCTTTCTCAGAGAGAGTTGTGCCTTGTGGTTTTGTTTAGTCCATACCAACAGAGACATCTCAGTGCTGCTTTCCCAGCCCGCTTTATTCACCTGGGTTTCACAGCTCAGTTAAGACTTTGCTTCCCAAGTGCCACAGTTCATTTACCTTGAGAGCAGCTGTTGAAATATGCAAATAGCTGTGCAGCAGCTTCATTTCTCGTGGAGAAGTGATCACTCAAACAGCTTGTGGGGTGTTCTCAAGGCTTCTAAACCCAAATGACTGGATAAATACCTCAGTTGCTGTCTTTGATAAATACCTAGTTTAATGGCTTTGCTTGAAAAATGAAAACAAGTTTATAGATAAAGAGAAAAGAAGAACAAATTCATTTGTTAGCAACCAATTATCCTGCATCAAGTAAATATTATAATACACAACAAAAAGCTTCAGGAGACCTGTTCTTATCCGGGAGTATTGTGTGAGATATCCAGTCTTTCATACAGGAGCAGGATTGTTTCTGTGGGCAATGTGAATGTATAATAGCAATTTCAAAATTATGGGCTTTATTTGGAAATGTAAATGCTCCATATGGATGACAGATTGCCAAAACATTTATTTTAAAAAACCTTTGTCAGCTAATTTGGGGATGGGGAGAATTGATTTTCAAGTAATTAGTAATTTATATATCATATTGTTTATTGTTTGTTTCTTTTCAGGATATGTGATGGTGTTCAGTTTGGAGCAGGAATAAGATTTCTATAATACAGAAATATTTTTCATCACGGAATGAAATTGTGCTTTGGAGATGAAATCAAGACTATAACATAAATCAAAATGGTCCTTTTTCCTTGAAATGCAGATACACAGCTGAGTGATTAACATTTTGGACTCCACAAGAAATTACATTAAATAATTATGCTCTAAAGGTTCATTGTACCTCTGATTCTTATCAAAGATGGGAGAGTCTTTGTAGGAGTCTTATCTTACAGCTTTTAGTTGTTGTTTTTTACTTGAAGTATTAGAGTTCTGTCAGATACTGGTTCTTGGATATGGTTCATATCATTAGAGTTTTATTGGTCTGCACAGCCTTCCCTCCTCCAGCCACAAGTCCTTGAAAAAGCTGTTACAAGTCAAAAGTGATACCATTTTAATGGTTCTAAATTAATCAAAATATTCTGATTTGAATATGTTTCACTGTTATAAATCACCTGTTTAAATGCCTAAAATCTGAATTGCATACTGTGAAAATTCAAGTCATCTGTCTAGCATAGTAAGTACTAAAATTATAATTTTAAAAGGTTCAAAGCTCTAAACTTTGAGTGTTTTAATGCTCTCAGCAAAGCTGTTGATTTTTGTAGCTTTTTGTAGCAGTTGCAAAACGTGACTCCAGACATACAAATGTGTGGAACTGCCTCGTTTCTCTTTGTGTCTTTCTCCTGACTTGTTGCGATGCTAATTTCATCTCCAAGTCAGCTCTAACTTCATCACTTGGGGTATAATCCATTTTATAAGGATAGACTGATTCACTACTTTGGTCCTAATGTCTTTGGAGGTAGTTGCATACTGATTATTTTTATGCATATCAGCCCTGTGTGGTCCCTGAGAGAATACGAAGTTGGACTTTCCCTGTATCTACATTCACTCTTTTTTGTTGTTAAGTGTTGGCAGGTTTAAAATCACAATACAAAGAAGATTCTGGGGGAGCAGAACAGAAATACATGAGCTGTTAAACTCCTGATTTTTTTTCTGCTCAGCTAAAGACGGCTTTGGACATGCTGATGCTCTGCTTGACTTTGCTGAATATGTCAGGACTGCCATGAAAGCTCATTCCCAATCAAGTCAGCACTCAAACTCCACCCTTTTTAAAGAGAACACAGTTTTATACATTGCTTTAGCATTGGTATGTATTGCTGTTGGTGTAACACAGTAATTAATCTGGTTTATTTGATAATTCTCTAAAATATTCTCTAAAATATGAAACTGGACTGTCTGGATTTGCAGAGCTCTGCTTGATTAAACATCCTTCCCCCCTTATAAAGTAGCAGCACTAGGCTTACAGATGTTCAAAATGGTGTAAATGACAGAAGTCAGCTGTTTCAAATAGCAAAATTTGATATTAAAAAACTTTTTCAGTGTGTTTATCTAAGAAATACTGTAGCAAGTACATATTTAACCTAGCATTTTTGTTGATTCTTTTGTTGTTATGAGATAAAATATGAAACTATATTAAGAATGTCAACAAATGTTATTAGTTTTTTCCAGCACTATTGACATTTTGACATGTAAAAATATTTTAAGGTGAATGTTTAGATACTAAAATACTGTTAGGGTTTTCTCCTAGGAGTTCAAAGATAGCTGTATTCTGCTGCCTTAAGAATTCTATTTTATGCACACTGTGTTTTACTCAAGGCTGCTCAAGTGCCATACTTTATTATGACACAAGACCCCAAGCTCAGCTGGCTGTTTGAGAGGGCTCAGCAGTGTTCTGAGTTGGGCAGGCCTAGAGAGAGCCCCAAATTCAGTGTGCACACCACACACCAGCCAGGCCACAATGAAGCTTTGAGAGAACTCTGTAAACTCTGTAAGGGAGGAATGGAAGAAAGTGCTGAAGGCTGAAGAGATCTGTTGAGCACATCTTCTGACAGACCTCAGTGCCACTCACCAGAGAATTGTCCAGTTGGATAACGAGAGCAAAATCATGTTCCACAAGTCTCCACCTGCATCACTGTTTTCCTACTGGCATTGCACTAGGTTGAAAAGTAACATTTTCTTATGGCAAACCACAAGTGCACAAGAGCTATCCAGTACAGAAAATATGTCTGAATTCCTCTGGAAAAAGCATCTGGATTATGTGGTTGCTTCTATGGAATATTGTATAATTCATATATTTCCATTTAAATTTTGCTGCAGAGGCCCAGATACTTAAAATGGACAAGGTAGAAATCAGAATTCCAGTAAAAGCTGCCATAGTGTTCAGTGGGAGAGCAGCTTTGGGCAGATCTGAATCCATGTTCTTTGTGGTTGTGTTTCTGGCCAGAGTTGAAAGGATAAAAAGAGTAAGACCTGCAGTCAGAACTGTGATTCAGAAGCTTGGTGTTTGTTTAAATGGGCAGTTTTGGATATCAGTTTACCTGTGGAGTAGTGAAGATGCTCTTGCTTTTCAGGCATACCACTGTTAGGTACAGCAAGGTGGCAAGGAGTGTCCCCAAACAGCACACCTGGAATGTGCTTGTGGCCTCCTGATTTCATGTGAGCAGGCTGTCAGAGTCCGTTCAGCTGTGGTCTTAATTCACTGCTTGCAGCCCTTTCTAGGGACTGAGGGAGATCTAGGGAGGAGAGGATTGTTCTGGGACAAGGTTTGACACAGTGATGTGTCAGGGCACCCACAAGCCTGCGAGAAGGTGGCAGTAGCATGTCAGAAGTATGGCAAATATTTCCATGACCACTTCTAAGACCGTGGGTTGTTTCCAGCTGTTCTGCTTATATAAAAAAGTTGAAATTGCTCTTTATATTTGGAAGATCTGGTGTTCTCAGGTACTGTTAATGAGTAAGTTTCTGGGGGGCTTAGGTGAAGTTGGAAGAGGAAACTGGGAGGTTGTGAGAATGTAAGGGGCAGGTTTGCTGCCATATTAAGGGCTTAACTATTTGATTTGAAAAGATAAGCTTTAAAAATAAATTCCAGTGCTGACCTCAGTAATACAGAAGTGTGCTTCAATGTAAGTACATTTGCTGTCACTCTGTGCCTTTTTTCACACAGATCTGGCTGCCAGACTGCAGAGGTGTAGCAACTGAAGTTTAGTACTTCCTACCTTTGCAAAATACCTGCTGGTTTTGTCAGGCATTTGTGTAGAAACAACTGTCCCTGTTGTGCTCTTGAGGGAAGTGTTCCAAGACTTTCCCATGTGTGATCAAACACAGAAAAGTGAGGGGAGGTCAGGTTGGCTCTCCTTTCTCTGGACTGGGTGAACACTCACATGAAAAAGTGTGATGTTTTACTGTGATGTTCTGGGGAAAGAAAACACCGTGAGTCCTTTGTGGGACTATTGAGGAGTTGGTCAGATATCTCAAAGATTATCCTAAAGTTTGTATGGGAAAGCATAAGAAAATAATCCCAAAATTACAGAATTTGAGTGTACACTACAGTTTGTTCTGCTATTCTTGTCCTGTTTTCAAGAGGGCTGGAGCTTGCAGCCACAGCTTCAGTAGGAATCTTCTCCAGGAGAATTTTTGCACAGCTTCTCAACCATGGCAAACTTGTTGAGATCGTGGATGTATATTTTGTGAGAACAGTGCTAAATCGCTGTTAGCAACTACAATGCTGTTGGATGATTTTACTTTAATTGGGATGAGACACTTTGCTGAGTGTATCCTGTGCTTTCTTCCCTTGTTAAGCAAAAAATGCAACCCAGAGCCAAAGTCTGCATGGGATAAATGGTCTTTATACAAGCTTTTCAGTTAAATAGAATACATAATAGAAGGCACGCTGAAGAAAATCAGTGGCATTAGTTAGGTGGTACATTCCTGCCTCAGTATGTAATAAATAACATTATTAACCCTGCCCCCCTCCCAAAAAAAAAAAACCCAAACAGCAACTCAAACCCAAACACCAGCAAACCCAAACACATTTTCATTTATCTGGCAGACCAAGAAGAATAATTAACTGTGTCTTGTGTCTTTAAAGTTTATATCCAAAGTCAGTACAGGTAGTGTTATAATAGAACAAGACTGCAATGATTTGCTGGTTTAAGAAGTGGCTGGGTTTACCTTGCTTCAATATCTAATGAAGAGAGACCATATATAGTCAATGTCACTGTTATTTGTGAGATATCTAATTACAATATCCTCAGGTCTAAAATTTTGAAAGCAGTATAAAGTGCTATGAGATTAAAATAAAGGAAGCAACACCTCTATCAAGAAGAAGGTAAGCAATGTCAAAATCAGCAGATGTGGATTCAGACTTTTAAATGTTCACCTAAATATTAAAGTAGCAGTTCAGCACTGAAAATAAAAACCGATTTTAACCAAGGCTTAGTTTTTTAGTGTAATTCTCTAAAACGGCATGTTTATGCTCTGGCATTTTTTTTTAATGAGCATACACTCACTATTGGAATATTGAATATATTCTTATAGAAATACATAGGAATCTCATCCCTAATGAGAGGAGGGTACCACAGAGAATTTTCTGGCTGCTGAGGGGTGGTATCTCATTCATTACGGAGAGTTGGAACCATGTAGCTGGGCTTGCTCTGAGCTGCAGGCCACTGATCTGCTGCAGCAGCAGCTGTGTCCCTGTTAGTGGCCATTAGCCAGTTAAATCACTGCGCACTAACACTGATCAAAGCAGCCGTGGAAGCTCTTAATTTCCTGTTTAGAAGAACCCTATTTGATGTGTCTTAAAAAGGCTCCAGGTTCTGTTTTGATGTTTCTGAAATGTAATTTGACTTTCTGTTGCCATGGGCTCTCTCTTGTCTCAAACAACTCTGCCTCCTTTTTCTTTACAATAGGCTGAATGCTTTCTCTACTTAGGTACACATTGAAGCATTTTATAAATAGATAGGACATCAAAGTTAGAGCTGAATGGATCTATCTGTGTGGCTTATTTCAATTATTAAAAGACACTTCCTTTTAAGTGGTTACATCTTGAGTGCTGTACTGGAGTCAGTGAAGTTTTATTTACCATTTGTTCTGTGTGTGTAAATGAACCAGTTTGTTTGCTTTCTTCCTCAAAGTTTGTACTCACACATTTTCTGATTGCAATTTCATTTTAAAAAATCTGGTATGAGAACTGATCAATTTTTATGGGGCTTTTTCCCCCCAGAGGTTGGATAAAATGCTTTTCCCACACTGCCTTAAAGCTAAATGTAATCTAAGACTTTAGTATGCATTTTATGAAATGAAAATATCTACTAGTCCTGCTGGACATCAACATTAATGTGTGGGTTTTGTATGAATTCAGGCTATTGATGAACTGAAAATGGAGCTTGCACTTGTAAAAGGTCTCATGTGGCTTATGCCAGGAGAATGCAGTTGACATCCTTGCTAATTTTTTAATTTTGCAAAGTGGTTTTGTAACTGGTATTGATCCCACCCCTGGTAAATTCTTATTTGCAGTCTAAAAGCCTCTGCTACAGGCTACACACTGTTGTCGCAGGAAATGAAATTTGTTTGTTGTTCCAAAGAAACAGTTTCAGTAAAGTTCACAGAGTATGCACTGCCGTTCAAAAGAGGGTTTCCAGCCTGGTCATGTGTGCCCTCCATTTCCCTTCTGCTAGCACTTGTCCTTGTGTGACTTGGTGCTCAGTCATACTGGAAAGCTTGGGCTGGATGATTTTGGTTTTTGTTTGTTGGGTTTTTCTTTTAGTTGCCAAAGCGACTGTAAAAAAACAGCTGGAGGTAAGGGACAAGAGTGGGTCTGGGTGACAGAGGGGATTAGCTCGGGTTAAAGCTCAAATGAAACCCACTCAGAAAATTATCTCTGCTACATTCTGCTCTGGATGTGTCCTGCAGTTTTGCTTCTGTGTCACGTCAAGCCTGCAAATCTGTCCCATATATGCTGGGTGTGCAGCTCCTGAGCCTGTGTTGGTTTGACTGCGGTCCTTTGTTGGGGCAAGGGCTGCTGGCACGCACACTGTTCGCAGGAGCACAGACAAAGCTTGTGTGTGACTTTGGGGACCCAACAGTCCCGTTAAAATCAGTGGGACCATTTGGGGGGCTTAAACAGGATCAGACCCTAACACTATAAACTCCTCAGGACCTGTTTTTAACATGTATTCCACAACCCCTTATCATGCTCCTGGCTGCTGTGACGTGATAAGGAATAAGAAATTCTCCCTGTGGGATCACAACCGAGTGTCTGGTTTGGGGCGTTTCTGTGCACACACACTGCTGATGGCAGCAGCGGTGCAGGTACACCTGGGAGGCGGTGGCTTGGCAAACACAGAGCCTTCGGCCCCTTCTCCTCGATCTTCCCACAAAGGAGATGTCAGACCTGACCGGCAACATGCCAGGAGGAGTAGGCAGGCTGGTCTGACAGAAGAGACGCGTGGCTGCAAAATTAGGAGGCACACCTGAATGAAGCCAGCAAGGAATTGCGGTGCCCTGACAAATGGCACATGTTGAGCATTTGCCCCCAGTTGCGTCCAATTGTTGCAACATGTGGAATATATAAAACTGTTCTTAAGAAACTGTTTCTCAAGAACAGAAAACTGTTCTTGATCTTTGTGTACTTTCAAGCCTAACACCACTCCGGTCCGGTTGTGGTGGGACCGGGGCTGTCGTTTAGCCGCAATGCTTTTTACCCACTTTTCCTGGTACCCGCGTGGGTCCGGCGCACCAGGGGCTCCGGGGGAGGGGCTCGCCCGCTTGGCCGCAGGTGATGCTCGGGTGGGCTCGGCGCCCGCCCCCGGCCCCGGAGGTGTCCGAGGCTCGTCCCGCCCCTGCCTCCCGCGGACTTCCCGGCCGTGGCAGGGCGCTGTGGCCCCAGCGGCTCCCAGCCCGCCCCCAGTGCTGCGAGCACACACCGCGGGCTCTCCCCGCTCGCTCGGGCCAGTGATTCGCCGCTGCCGGACTCGGTTCGGCTCCGCGGGCCCCGCAGCCGCCGGGCGGGATCGGGCAGGGCCCGGCGGGTTCCCCCGGCGAGCCCCCTGCAGAGCCAATGTCCGCCACGCCCGTCAGGTCCCCGACGCTGCGGCCGCACAGGATGAAGAAAGAGGAGTCGTTCCTGGGCAAGCTCGGCGGGACCCTGGCCAGGAAGAAGAAAGCCAAGGAGGGTGAGTTCGCCGGCGCGGGGGGAAGGAAGGAACGTGCTCGGGGCTGGCGTGACTTGCGGCCGCTCCGCCGTCCCGTCCCGCCCCATCCCGTCCCTTTCCTCCGCGGGAGCCGCGGCGGAGCCCTCGAGCCGCGCTTTGTTCGGCGGCCCCGCGGAGGGGCCGTGCCCGCCCTGCGCCCCCGAGAGCCGCAATATGGCTGGGGACGGGTGTGGGGAGCGGCTGGCAAGGATGGGGAAGACTGGAACCATGGGAGATGGATGGCTGCGATGGGGAGCGGCTGATAGCAGTGGGGTGAGGCTGGCACCGACGGAGGAGAATGAAGTGATGGAGGGCGGGACATCAGCCCATGTCGCATGTCCGGGAAGGTAAGCCCAGAACCCGTTTTGTGCTATAAAATAAATTCCTGGTGACCATCGAGACTCTGGCTGTAGTTTTCTTGTGGTCTGAGAATTGAGGACGCCAGAGGGAATGATTAAGTCCGCCCGTGTTTCATTCCAGGTCCACTTCATCCGTGGGCTTTATGTTGGTGTAGGCACTGTGCCCAGAGACCAGACACACCCATCCCACCCACCTCGTTCTGAGGGATTCCGCACAGGCACACGTACCCCAGGCTGTACGAGTGTGTCCGTGTGGGATGTCACTGCTGGTGCTACCTGGGCAGGAGGCAAGAGCCTTCCCTTCGCTGCAGAGAGCCTGGAGAAGCTCCCCAGCCCGAGCCCAGTGGACCAGCACCCATGCTGGGGGGCTCAGCCCCTGCTGGACACCTTGACCTGGGGCGTGGGCACATCTGTGAGGCGTCCCCGGAGCCGCCGGCCCTCACCAGGGCTGTGCAGATAGCAGCGTTGTTGCTGTTGAAAATGGGAGGTGTCTCATTGCTGAACTTGATAAAGCTGGCCCAATCCTGAATGCTCCAAGTGTGCCATTCTGAGTGCAGTGTCCTCCAGGGATGGTGTGTGCTGTTCTCCTCAGCTTCTCCAGCTTACCAGTACTGGCTTCTGTGGAGAGGCTGCATCTGTGTTATCCCCAGACTCCTGGAATCTGCCAGCAGGAAATGTGTGTGACCTTGCCCTATGGCTTAACACAACTGTGACTTGATGGCTGGTTAAAACTGGCCTTGGTTTTGTTCTAGTGTCTGCTGTGTGTAGGGTAGGGATGTAATTCAAGTTTCAGCCTCCTTTCAGCTGGCTGTTGAGCACGTTTTGCCCATATTGAGTCTATGAATTGTCAGCAACATTCAGAAGACAGCTTTCTAATTTTTAAAAACACAATATTCGGCCTTGAAACCTGGTTCAAGGAAATTGCTTCCCTTTCCTTCTGCTGCCTGTTTTGGTGCGGCTTAGTGGTGTTTCCTTTGTTATCTATTTTTAATCAAGTTTCCCTGATGTGGTTCTACTGAGGAGCAGCACAAGCAGTTGTGCCTTCCTGAGATGATCTCATTTGCTTCCGAAGGAAGATGGTCGAAAAAACTCATCTCTGGCAAGGAGGCCAAGCATGTGCTCCAAAAAAGTGCATATCAAAGGTGACTTCAAAGCTGAAACAGGTTGGCAGCTTCCCTTCTTAGGCATTTCAACATCACTAGGTTGTGTTCTTGAGGTGACCACTTCCAGCAGGGGCCACCCGCTGATTTTGCTGAGTTTGCCTGTGGTTTTACCTACTTGTGTGGCCACAGCTCATCGTGGCAATGGAAGGGCCTCTTCTGGTCACTGTGCCTGGTACTTAGTGGGGAACCACACCAAAGCCTCCCAGCCCCGCTTCTGTTGCTGTGATGGGCAGGAAGCTGCAACATGAGGGGCAGCTTTTGGTGAGAGTATTCCTTCCAGTCTGATGTGCCACTGTCTGCAAGCCTGAGGAGCCACTGGCGCGTGTGACATTCCCTGGTGCTGCAGGGGCACAGCCCCTTTGTTGTGAAGGGAAATGGCTTTTTTCCCTTTGTGGAGCAGCTCTCCAGTGGAGGCTGTCCCAGCCGTGCCTGTGCAATGGGAGGGGACCAAGGGACAAGAGTGATGAGCTGGGGGATCTGATGAGCACCAGGGGGAGAGAGGCTGGAACATGGCTTGTGGAAGGACCTGGGCAGCCCCAGGAGCAAATTTCATGGTTAGAAACTATTTTTTTTTATGTGAATGTGGAACAGGAGTAAACTCGAAGGTCATCTGAGTGGCGTTCCTTGAATGAGTTAGTAGGAGCAGATGTGGTCAGCGTTCCCCCCTCCCCTCCCCCACTCCGTGCTCAGCCCTTGGGAATTCCAGGCCTGCCTCCAGGCTTCTGCTGGGTTTGCCTGAGGGGACCAGCAGAGGTCAGAACGATCTTCCCAAAGTAAATCCTGTCGTCTTCACGGCAAATGAGAATGCTGAGAATGCCACAGCCTGAAGTCATCCTTGCGTGAGCTCCAAAAGCTCCAGCCTGAGGGCTCTTTATACCTTCTGCTTGCTTTCACTGCCTTTGTATTGCAGCTGTCACTGTCCCAGCTGTGCTCATACAGTGACGTTTAAGAGGGTCTGTGTGAGAGCTAAAATCCACTTGTATCAATCCTTTTGCTTTTTGTGCACAACTTCTGAGCCACGCAGCTCAAAGCTTCTTGTAATGATACTGAAAAAAAATCTCATTTGTGAGAATTTTTTCATTTTTTAATTTATTATGAAGGTTTTCATTTTTTAAATCACAGATCGTAAATAACCATGATGTGCGGCTACTAACCATGAGCATCTAAATTTTTTTTTTTTTGCTAATTACTTCATAACTTGCTGCAATGTATTTTTGGAGACGGTTTTTAGGCAGCCTTGACTCAGAGAAAGAGCAGCTCATGGGGAAGCCGTTTTTACCCTGGTTTCCTATGGAAGGCGGGTGATCTCAGTGTCTGTTTGGCTCCTCCCTTCCTCTTCCTTCCCAGGAATATTTTTAACCCCTAGTTTGGGTAAAAATGCCCTAGGGAGTAAAGTCTTGCTGATTATTAATGCCTGCAGGCTATGTCAAAATGGGTCACCACTTAGTATAGGAACACTTTAGTGGAGCTCTGCAACAGGAAAACCAGCAATGAGCTCAGCCCTACCATGATAGTACTAGAGAGCCCATAGGGGAGGCACTTGGCCAGAGAAAGGACAGGAAAGGCTATGGGATAGTATGGATGGAGATGTGTGTTCCTAATCTTACAATCAGTCATGATGCACATCCTTAGAAAAGTGGGATGACAGTTCCAGTGCTCTGTGACCACTTTGGGTTTTACTTCTCTCCCTGTCCCCCATTTGGGCCATGTGGAAATCTGTAAATGCCTAAGTTTGCCTGATGTTTACTGTTCCATGGCTGTGTCTTGGCGTATCCGAGGTTTACATTAGATATTAGGAAGACATTTTTCACCATGAGGGTGGTGAAAATTTTTCACCATGAGGCCCTGGCACAGGTTTCCCAGAGCAGCTGTGGCTGCCCCATCCCTGGCAGTGTCCAAGGCCAGGCTGGATGAGGCTCTGAGCAACCTGGGATAGTGGAAGGTGTCCCTGTCCGCTGGCAGAGGAGTGGAATGAGATGGGCTTTAAGGTCCCTTGCAAACCAGAGCATTCCATGATTCTGTGATTTTGGTCTTTCAAAATGTGCCACCTGTTCAAGAGCTCCAAAATCTCCTTTAAATACTTTAGAAAACTGTTGGGGTGCTGGCAGGGCCCATAGAGGATATGGTTTCTAAACCAGATGATTCCTTAGCTTCTTTTCTGATTTTGTAAAAGATACTGTTTCAGGTAGTTCTGTATTTCAACTTCATCTGCTAAAGGAAATTGAAAAAGTCTGCCCTTTCCTGTTTGTCAGAGTGATGTTGCTGTAGTGAAATAAATGAGGGGATTTTGCTGCAAGCTTCACTCCCAGCCTCGTTGCAAAGCTTGGTTTTCTTTTCCTCATTACACACTGTATGGAAGATCTGGGCAGCAGGTGTTTGGCTAAATAAGCTTTCTGTTGTTGTATATGTGTGTGTGTGTATGGCCGATATGGGGGAGTCAGTGAGAGAAATAAAACAGAATTAATTGCTTAGCGCTGTGTCCCAGTGACATGATTGAGGGGGGAACAGGGGTGAGGAAACTGCTCTGGAAAAGTGCTATTCATTTGTGCCTGATGAAATCAGTAGGAGAGGGGAGTGAAAGATAGGATAGCACTGCAGAGGGCAGGATTATTGCAACAAGAGCTGAATAAGGGGAAAATTTTGTGCTTATCAAGGGAGGCTGAAGTGCTGTTCTCGGGATCCATGTCTTGGTGTTACAGTGAGATGTCCTGATGGTGTCACACCCCCTTCTTCATTTACTTTCCATACTCACAGGATGTGGCAGTGAATTTTTAGGCAGATGGAGAGACAAATACAAAATGTGTGGGGTCTAATTCTGTTGTCCTGCTTCACATGACTACATTAGCTGCAGACTGAGAGGATGCTTGGCTGGAGAAGTCTGTCTGTGCATTGTGATGTGCTACTGCTGCTGAAATACCCCCACAGAAGATGGGATGAGTACTGGTTAAGTAGAATTACTTGCTCTTTAAGAAAGGAATTTGCTATTCCTTTCTGCAGTAGTAGTAGTTACATTGAAGCTACATACTGTTCCAGATATGTGTGTATATATAGAAAGTCTGTGCAAACACATGTAGATTCATATTTCAACCTGGATTTATTATCCTTTCTACCACTGATTTAAACAGACCTAAATTTCCAGTTGGAGCCTGTGTAGCCTAATTGCTGTTTCTCCTGTAGGGCTCAGGCCTGACCAAGTCTGGTTGCAGTCTTGGTAGAGCACTGCTGGTTTGGGTTCTGTGTTCTATTCTGGCAAAAGCTGTACAGGGAATATATTTTGTGTCAGTGTCTCAACTGAAATGAACTTTGCATGCACAAGAATAGTGCTTTTAATGGTATCATAACTCCCACATTTTCCTCCTGTAGCTGCACTTAGGTTAGGGTGGTTCACCTAGTGCAGCTTTAGGCACAGTCTCCTGGTGAGACAAGAGAGTTTGGAGCTACAGCTCCAATTCTAGACACAATGCAGCAAGACACACAAAATAGCTCTCTAGCTGTTCAGGAGTGTTGAAGGAATGTTTTGTCTTCCTTTAAGGAAAACAGACATTTAAAGTAATTTTATTTCCAGAGTTGCAATCTTTAAAATAAGATTCATTGTAAGAATTCTGTTAAACTTCATTGTAAAACCTCAGCAGAGTTGTAATCAACACTTCTAGTTTTCCAAAACCAGAATTCCAATCATTTTCTCCTTAAAGTCTACCCTTATTTCAGAGCAGTTGTTCAATGATACCTGTTTTAATTTCTTCCAAAGGATTTATTAATTATGACAGCTGGAGAGAGAGACTTTTAGAAGGGGGCATCTGGCTGTGTGTGGGTGAGCCCTGTGAAACTCTGATGTATTGGAGAGCTGCACATGGTCTTGATGGAAATGGGGGAACATGCCACAGCTCATGGAAAGTCTGTGGGAAGGAGGGACTCTTGATCTCACTGGTGATTCTGTGCAGGGACATCAGGCTGTCTTCTGCAGTGCATTATCATAAATACATTAATCCTACTGATTGTGTGCTCATGTTTGTAAGAGTTGGGATATTTAGATCACTTCATTAATATACATGCATCCTACTGATGTGCACATTGGCAACAGGGCAGTCCAGAAGAAAGAGTATAGTTATGCATAACAGTGCTAAATGCCTTTTTATGTACTGCAAGGACTGTTACATGCCAGTGGATCTGAGAACAAGACAGAGCTGCTGGAGTTTTCCAATGCACTGCTGTGAGCTTTGGATTGTCCTTTGATGTTAGGAGATTTGGGAGATTAGCTGGCAAGTTTTTTTCATTGCAAAAATGAAATGCTTTTTTCATTGCATTGTGTCAGAACAACTTGCTGCTAAGGGATCCAGGCTTATGTGGTCCGAGGCAAACTCAGGGCAAGGCAGGGTCTGCTGGTTGCAGGAATTGGTGTCTCAGCAGCCACAGCTTTGCTGTTCAGCTGGAAGGAGCTTTGGTGTGTGTGCCTTGTGCACACAAGTTTCACAGTCACAGCTGAGGAGATTCAGGTTTGTAGCTGTGAAAGTCCAGCAGAGCTGCTACTTTAGAGCTGCCCATGTGGGATTTGGATGCCAAATTGCTGTCAGCTTTCAAATGCAGCCAGTCAACTGTACAGATCTCTTGGGCACCACTAGAAATCTCAGCCTGCAGGATTCCTGGGGTTGTCTCTGTCAGGGTTCCTGGGATATGATGTCTCAAAGGGGAATGTGACCACACAGAAATGCTGGTGTGTATCACAAGGAGAAGTTTTCTGCCTCACCTGCACCATCACCGACTTGTGATCCTTGTCACTCCTGCAGTGCGGCTGTGTGTGCCTTCCCAGCCCTGGAGTCTTGTTCTCTTTTCAGCCCTCCAGCTCCTCTCAGCCCTTTCAGGAGACCTGGAGGCTGCAAGAAAGAAGGAAAGGGAATCGACCATGTTTCCCAAAGGCTCCTCCTTCTGCTGACAATTGATCATTAGAGCAATCATATCTTCAGCACACCTCCAGGTTCTTTGAGCTAACAGGATCTGGTATTTTGTTAGAGAAGCCAACTACCTGAAGGTCATGGAGGTGGTTCCAGAGAGTGATCTGACCTGTGTCAGTGTCAGGATGAGGCTGATGGCACAGGCTCTGTTCTGCTCAGCTCTCACAATATCCACATGCCTTCCTCTGCCGAGCCTTGAGCTCTTCTGCATCGTGACCTTGGTAGTTGTTTATCCCCACCCTCGTACACCCTCTGCCTGCTCTGTGATATGTGCTGTGGATGTGCACTGTCACTGATGAAGCTCAGCTTTTCTTCTCAGGGCACAGCTCAACCAACTGAGTTGTTCACTCTCACGAGGGATAGTATGGACTGGCCCTTGCTTTACCTGGTGGAGGCCTTGTGTCCAGAGGAGGGCTACAAGTGTCCAGAGGAGGCTACTAAGATGGTGCAGGGCCTTGAGGAAGCATTATGAGGAGCAGCTGAGGGCACTGTTCAGGGTAGAGGAGACTGAGGTCAGAATTCACCAGGGGCTGCAGCTCCTGCTTAGGGGCAGCAGAGGGGCAGGCTCTGATCTCTGCTCTGCGTGACCAGGGATAGGACCCAGGGAACAGCTGGAGCTGTGTTAGGGAAGGGTTAGGTTGGAGTTTAGGAAATATTCTTCCCCCAGAGGGTGCTGGGGCACTGAACAGGCTCCCCAGGGAATGGCCACAGCCCCAAGGCTGCCAGAGCCCCGGGAGCACTTGGACAATGCTCTGAGGCACAGGGTGGGATTGTTGGGGTGTCTGTGCAAGGCCAGAGATAGACTTTGATGCTTTGTGGGTCCCTTCCATCTCAGGATATTCCATGATTCTGTGGTGGCTGTAGCATTCCTGTCTCTGGTTGGTGTCATAGCCTGCATCAGCACTTCTGCCCTGCTGAAGGAGGTGTGAATTGTTGTGAGGAGGATGGAGGTAGAAGGGAATGATGGGATGTGTGACCAGTAGGACAGCACTGCTTATCCAGGAGTTCTGCCAGGCTGCCTTCAGGAGGAGTTCCTGAGCCTGGATGCTGGAGCTCTGCTCAGGACATGCTGCTTGGTGGCTGTGGGCAGGGGGTCTAAACCAGCAATTTTGTGTGAGCAAACCCTCTTTGCCTTTGGGAGTGGGCACAGTGCTGATGGAAAGGGGGAACAAAAACCTCTGTGTTGCACAGCTAATAGGCCACTGGCCAAGTGATCTCTCCAGGGTGAAGCACAGTGTGCTCAGGTGTAGATTCCCTAATTTGTACTCTTCTGATGGCCAAATAGAAAGGTGCAACCTGAAATTCGTGGCTTTTGTTGTGTATGTCTAGTTTGTCTGGAACAGGATGATGGAAAACATGTGGTGTCAGCCTTTTGTAATTTGAATCCTGTGAAATCTTGCTCTGAAAACCAGATGTGGAGAGAACATGCACACCTGGCAGCACGTACTGGGAGCAGTGGGTCTGTATGCTCCAGGCCCTTAAATCACTGTCACTTCCTCCTGGAGGAACAATGAGGCTTCTAATTATAAATCTTGTACACTGATTTGTTTCCTTGCACTCTCTGCAGACCACTCTCTCTCCAGAGGCCTTAGGCTGAGAGGGTTGGCCATGGAATGAGATTCTGGTTTTGGCTTTTCTGGTGGTGAGCAAACTGGGAATTCAGTTCTGCCTCTCAGTATTTGTTTCTCCAGGTCAAAAAAGGTTTCTTTAATCCCCAAGACCTGTTTGGCAATCAGATACAGACTTTTATGAAAACTCTTTTCAATGTATGCTGCATGTTTGTTATAAAACAAGCGAACTGTTCTGGCTCCTGGAATCCCAGTTACTTCTTTAGTACTTCTTTCATTGTGTAGTTGAATCATAATGAAATCCACTGAAAAAATAAATAGTGTATTTCCCATTTTCCATTATAGCTGCCATATGGCCTTACTGCTAATTTTTAATTAGCTGTGGGATGGTTGCACACACAGTTTATTTGGAGTAAGGAAGGAGACTGAGAGCTGGATGAGGAGATGTCTGTATAGAGGCATGCTGTCGTGTCTCTTTTAGTGTCTTTAAATAGAAGAATGTGTCATCCTCAGAAAGTGTTGTTCCACTAGGTCTGTTTGGCAGATGCATGTATTTGTGCCATTAAACAGATGCAGACACTTCTGTCATTTTAAAATGGAATAGTGTTGTTTGCTCTCTGTCTTGCCTAGTCCAGCAGATGGATCTGGAAGCTTTGCAAAATTAACAGGATTTTCTTAAAAAACTATAGGAAAAAATAATTGCTTGCACTTCTCACTTAACATTCTCCCACAGGAGCAGGGTTATGAAATTGTACCTCGGGATCACTGTTTACCTTCTTCCCCATGTATGGCTTCCAGTATTGTTAGAGTGAATTGATTCCAGTGGAAATTTAGGCTGGTAACTCTACAGAATTTGGTCTGACAGGAATCTTGATGCTCTACTTAGAATTCTGGAGTTAAGTTACAAAAAATCATGAAGTCCAATTGTTCCCCCAGCACTGCCAAGTCCATTCCTAAATCATGTCCCCAAGTGCCACATATACAAATCTTGTAGGTACCTCCAGCAATGGTGACTCCAAAACTTCCCTGTGGAGCCTGTTCCCATACTTGACAGCCCTTTCAGTGAAGACATTTTTCCTCATATCCAACCTGAACCTCCTCTGGCACAACCCAAGGCCTTTTCCTCTTTGTTTCATCATTTGTTCCCTGGGAGCAGAGCCTGACCCCATCTGGCTGCACCCTCCTGTCAGGGAGTTGTGCAGAGCCAGAAGGTCCCCCCTGAGCCTCCTTTTCTCCAGGCTGAGCCTCCCTCAGCTGCTCCTGGTGCTCGAGACCCTTCCCCAACTCCTTTCCTTTCTCTGGACACATTCAATGTCTTTTCTGCCATGAGGGGCCCAAAACTGATTCCAGGATTTGATCTACTCCCTGTCCCTGTCTTCCAACTTAGGGTCTGGGTACAAGGAAAACAGCCAGTCTGACTGTTAAAGAGTGAGGCAGATAAGGCATTAGTACCTGTGCCTTTTCCTCAGCCTTTTTCATTATGTGTTCCCATTGTATGCAATAAAAGGTGGGAATTTTCCTTAGCGCTCCTTTTGCTGCAGATGCATTTGTAGAAACATGTTTTATTGTCCTTTACAGCAGTAACCAGATGAAGTTCTGGTTGGGCTTTGACCCCCGTAATTTTCTCCCTGCATAGCCTCATGCCATCCTTGTGGTCCTCTTGAGTTGCCTGCCCTCCTTCCAAGGTGATAAACTCTTTTCTTGAAGAATGTCCGGCCTTCCTGGACCCCTTTGCTCTTCAGAGCTGCTTCCCAAGAGACTCTATCCCCCTTTGAGACAGATGTATCCCATCTGTCAGCACCAGGCTTTGTGTCATGCAAACTGATCCATGATCAAAAAAATCCAAAATTCAAGACCCTAACCAGATTTGGAGCCAGGTATTGATCTGCTGGCTCTTCCTGCTACTTCCCTCATTGTTCTCTGCAACTGGAAGGATAGGTAATGAAATTAGGTAATTAAATAAGCTCATGTAATGGAGCACTATCATTGGGAAACTAGATTTTAATTGCATCCAGGATGTCATGCTGCAAAATGGCCCTGCTGTACCAGGAGCAAACCAGATGTGCTGCCTATAAATCAGATCTTGATGCTGTCTATCGCACAAACTGTGGCTGGGTTTTATTTTTGCATGTGGAAGGGAGGAAGCTGTTGTGCCTGACCTAACCTAGCACAGCAACAATCCAGCTTCAACCTGAACTTTTTAGGTCCTTCCAAGGACAATTTCTCTGATTATGTTATCTTAGTTTCTGAGTTTCACTCTGTTTCTGAGATTTTTTTAGGGTCTCTTGTCAGGGAAAGAGATAGATGGTAACGGGAAGTTGAGAAGGACTGGCCTTAGTGTCCACTCTCAACATACTCCTCCTGTATGGTTGAGGGAGAAAGTTACATATTTGTTTCTATGTTTCCATCTGATAAAAGAAACTGTAACTTTTAGTGAGAGACTTTTCTTCCCATTAATGGCATTTGGGGTAGGTGCCATACTACCCAGAATCCTGGTGGAAGGCATCCTCAGTGGAATGCTTCATTTGCTGTTGATCCAGTGGTTGGTAAGAGGTTTCTCCAAGACTGCAGACACAATTTGAAACTGCCTGAGCTGGGAAATTTCACTCTTGTGCTGAATGCACAGGAGATGGGCACTGTTGTTGCAGGGGGGTTGGATGGTTTAGCATGTTGCAGCATAGCTGGCCAGGTGATTCTGTTTGGGGAATGTGAAATATTCCATATCCATTGCAATCACTGACAGAGTAAGAACAGATGCAAGAAACAGATCCTCCTGGCTATACCTGTGTTGTGTGAGCTCTTTGTCTCATGTTTTGGGATGTGTCCTGTTCCCTGGTTTGGGACTGACCTGTAAATGAGCTTGAAAATCTTTAAGATGTCCAGCACTACTGAAGCACCACCTTTTCTAGCTCACAGGGCCTGGTGTTACCAGTGCAAAGGCTTTGAAAGGCACCACAGAAAGCTAGAATTGCAAATCATGTAAATCTTAGGTGTGCTGACTAAGTACATGAATAAAAACAGCAGCAGGTCTTTCTGATACTTTGTGAAATGTGGTGTTTTCTTGTGCTTTGGACTTGTTTTGATTGGATTCTTTGGCTGGCTCTTGCTTCATGATTGCATTTTGATATCCCTTGAGGGCTGTACTTAAGAGACTGGACTGCAAAGTCAGTTGAAGGGCTCCACTCTTTCTATGTAATCTTCAGCAGCTCCATTAGGAAATGCTGGGGCTATTTCTTTCTTAAACCCAGCAGAGTTAAACATCTAAATGCTTTTATGGCAGCCACTATCTCCACTGTACCTTCCCTTCATGGACTGGCTTTTATCTGGCTGTGGGCTCTGAGTTCCAGGCTTTTACTGTGAGGTCTGTAGTGCTTTTCACTGAAGTGCTGGTCTTGACAGGCTCCTCTGGTGCTCAAAGCAACAATGAAATAATTTCCCCCATGTGACATGCCTGGAAAGCACTGAGAAAACTCCCTTCTATTTTGTAGCATTTACTTACAGGTCTTCTCAGTTCTAATGCACTGCTTTACTGTCCTGAGTGCACATAGGACACAGGAAAGGTAGAACAACCTTCGGATATGGTACACTGAAAGGTCTGTGTTGAGTATGTAGGGTAAAGCTTCTAGTTTGGAGCATAGCCTGTGCCTCCACTGGTCCTCTGGTATTTACTAGCAAACTCTCAGTGTGTGTGTTGCAAGTAGAGTTGCTCCAGGCAAGTGTTTTTCAGGGTTTTCCTTGTCTTTCTGGGTGACATTTGGGCAACTGCAGCAATGAGGCATGTGCACTTTTTGTGGTCTGCAGAACCATTTATCTTGGCTTGTTTTTCCTATAGAATCATGTTGCACGAGCAAAATTGTTGCTTTTTCTGAAATGCAAGTCATATCTGTAGGCCTCCTTTCCATTCCCCTGGAGTTTGGCTGTTGAGATCTGTCCCGTCAGCTGCGGAAGACGGGGCGCTGCTGCTGCTGCTGCTGACCTGTCATCAGTGCCTTTGGAAGTGAGTCTGTTACTCTGTACTTCTCTTGGCATGTCCAGAAGAACAAATAGCATAAAATGTTCTCATATTTGCACAGTAGATTACTTGTGGTGGTGGTGACCTTTTCATTCCTCTGTGCAAAGGATATGGGGAGAGCAGGAAGCTGAGGCAGGTGAAACTGGCTTGGCAGATAACTAAGGGAGGTTTATTCACTTATCTACCTAAAAATGAAGTGCCAAACCATGTGGAGGAGGTGGAAGAAAGCTGGTGGAGGAATGGAAAGCTGGTCACTTGTACAATGTGTTAGCCTGAGCTGCAGTAGTGACTTTTCTTGAAGCTGAGTGTTCTGCTTGATAAAGTTTGCAGGGTTAGATGTGGATGTGGGATCCAGAGGTAGAGCTTGGAGGAGGCTGTAAACTGAAGTGCTGTTTTCTCCCAGATTTCTTCACGGTGCAGAAGACAAGGGCTGAATGAATGGGTTGAGTGTCTCTATTCCAGAATAGTGCTGTTAACTCTGCTTCTGACAGCTTCTTCTGTCTCTCCCTTGGTGGTTTGCTTTCACTGGACCCATTAAATGTGGACACCTTAAGCAGTGAGTTGATTCTGTTTTCTGAAGTGGCTTTTGGCTAAAGGAGCCTTGTTGGTGCTTGGTATCTTGTGGAAATCAACCTGCTTCATTTGGGATCTTGGACTGAGTTCCTAGACATGAAGGTGCTGTTCCTTTAGCTGCTTATGCCCACCAGCTTTGGTTGTAGCAGTACAGCAAAGCCTGAGAGAGCGCTGAGGACTTCCTAGGTGAGCACAGCATTTAATGGAGAATGGATGGCAGCAAATTGAAAATGCCTTGATGGTTTTCTACTGGGAGTGGACACAAGACCAAAATCTCCTTCAGTCCTTTCCTTTTCTTACCAGACTTTGTCTTTCCCTCTGCTCTCAAATGTCAGATTTGACTCCACATCCTCCCTTCTGCTGGAAGTTGTTCTGGTGGTCATGCAGTGTCCTTGGGAGAACATAACCCTCCACCATTACTTCATGCGAAGAAATGACCCTTTCTGTGTTGGGAGGGAATTATACCTGGGGGAGGCTGAAAGAGTACATTTTCCCCATTTTCAAGTAGAACTTGGGTGCAGGGGGATGAGTGTAGCTTTCCCTGGCTGCTTTTAGGGTTCTCTTTAGCTTCAATTTTTGCCTGGCTTTTCCCAGTCAAAAAACTTTGTGATTGAAGCAATCTGTTCAGGACAAAGCTAGTGCATATCCTGGAGTGTAGAAGCTATCTGCTCTGTATCCTTAAGGGTATCCATCTATTACCTTTTTAAGTTTAACTTTACAAGTATTTTAAAACACCATTCTTGTCCACACTGGTATTTCTGCTGTCTGGGGGTGAAGTGGGTTGGTTTGTTTGTTTGTGTTTTGGTTGGTTTTGGATATTTGTTTGTTTGTTTGGATTTTTGTTGGTTTTTTTTTTTTTTTTTTTTTTTTTTTTTTGTTTGCTCTTTTAAATAATTTTGCCCAGCATTAAAGTTTGTGTGTCTACACAGTGAAAATTAACTTTGTTTTTTCCCCCTTTCTTATCTAGCTAGTTTTCAGACACACAGTTTCCTCACTCTGTGACATAATGTGGCTTTCTGGAACCAGTAATGTCTGCAAAAGGAAGGGGTGAATGGCAGGTAGGGCTCAAGATGAAGTCTGAATGCCTCTTTGCCATAAGGGATCCCTGCCTGATGAAGACAGCAACATAACACCACCAAAAAATGGAATTCCTCTTTCCACGGACACCCCCCGACAACTCCCTAGAAAGAAAGGAACATCCTTATTTGTGAAAATATGAAAGCAGTATTTCACCCTCACAAACAAAACAAAGCCCAAATTTCTTATAAATGCTTCCAGCTGGCTGAAGTGTTGAATATGCTGTTACCATGCTAGATACATATTTACCTTTGGCAAAAATAAAGGGGAAATCTTTCTTTTGGCAGTCACAGCATAGACAGACCACTTACCAGTGTAAATTTTTAACACATCTGTTTAATCAAGTGTGGCCTGATCTTTGCAACTAAACCAAAAGCATTATTACAGCCCTTTCCTAAAAGGTTTTGCTTTCCCCTTTTCTTTTACATCTTTCCATTTCTTTATGTACCAGGGCCTGGCCGTTGTGAGTGCCTTGCCTGCTGAGGCATATAAATAATTTGCTTTATTACCACAGTTCTGCTTTGAATGCAGTCCCTTGATATAGTGCCTTTATGTGGATTTGGTCAAGTCTTTGCCTTTGATCTGCCTGGGATTATTAATTCTCTGTTATAGTTAATGGCTGCTTTGTCTTTCTCCCACAGAAAGAGGAAGACACAGAGATCTTTTCTCTCTATGAAAAGATCTCAGGGCCTTTTGTATATGTGCAATGATCAGTAGTCTGAGCTGTGTGTGGTTTGTTTCTAGAAAAGAGCGCAGTGTAGCAGCATGTTTGGGCCTGGCTCTGAAACCTTTCAGTTTATCAGTTTTTCTTAGAAAAAGTGAGACTTAGCAAAACTGCCTTTTGTTAAATGGGCCTAGAAAGCTTGCTGGTTTGAAGACAACTTTTTGTAAATGTTTAAGCTGTCAGATGGAAATGTAGTTGTGGGCATGGCTGCCTGCGTTAGTCTGTGATAGGCAGAGGAGCAAGTTAAAGTTAAGAGGTCGTCACTGCAGAGTCTTCAGGGACTTGTTGCCTTCTGGTCTGACCTCCCTCATGGAAAGCAGGAGCTCCAGCTGATAGCCTGATCTTTTATGCAAGGGTTTGCTGCTTAACCAGGGGGATTTGCCCTGTATCCACATTCTCCTCAGAGATGTGAGTGAATGAGGGTCGTGTTGCTGCGCTGAAAGGGCTAAGAATGGTCTTGAACATGGGCTTTCTATTTTGCACGTGGTGATCTGGACTATAAGGATATGAATGCAGGCAGGTGAGTTGCTGTCTGAAAAAGTGCAGCTGATCACACTTTTTTCTCTGATGAGAAGAAGGAAACTTGGGAAGCAGTAAGAACTTGGCAGGAAGGGAGCTTCCTGTGCAGTTTGAGTTACCTGGGCATCTCAAGTTTGCTGTCTGTGTGCTGCTCCCACCAGAGAGGAAGACAGAGTTACCTGAATGGATCATCTGCACTGGAGCCAAGGACATCAAAGCAGCCTGATAACTTCCAAAGTTAGGATTGAATCACAAGGTGGAAGTGCATCATGTAAAAGTTGTGGTCAGGCAGCACTGCTGAGCCAGCTGGGCACTAGCTGAATGCAAAGGAAAGCACAGAAACCCTGGGATCAGTGTCACAACAGCTGCTGCTTTCTGTGGGATGGGATTCAGCCTTGCAGTCAGAAATAAACAGAGCTAAAATTAATTATAATTTTCCAACTGTTTTTGTAAAATGCAGAGACTCGTGGTCAGTTTTTTTATTAACAAAGCTGTGACTGGCAAAGACTGAAGTGACCTGTGCTGTTTCTGATAACTTTTAAAATTACACTAAAATTAAGAGTGAAGGTAGAAAGCTGTTTATATCAGTTGACTCTTTCTTTTAGAAAGGAGAATGCTGGGACATCTTTTTATAGTTCTCCTGCGAACTTTAAAGGCTGTCTTCTGGCTTTTGAGAAATCCTTGACAGCTCTGGTGGCACTTCCAACTTTCTGTGGCTAATTGCTTGTGCTGTGTGCAGCTTGCCTATAATCCCATGTCTGAGACAGCCTGCCTGGCTTACGGATCTAGTGCTCTGGTCCGTGTATGTGTGTGATCTGATCACTATTAACTTGTTTGAAAGGCCAGCACAGCTTCCAATGTGACTTAATCATGTTGACTGCTGACACTGCCAGGAGATTGTCAAAATATTGCAGGGAATATATAATATAGCTGCCAGGAACCTTTGCTGTTTTCAGGAGACTGGTAGAGCAGTGACTGTCACCCTGGTTATCAAGAGTTTTTTAAAGCCTTCTGAGTTTACATTCTTGTAGAGAACTTTCTCACACAACTTTCTGTAAATAACCTATTGTTTTGCATTCTTTCATAGAGGCGGAGAAATTTGATGTACAGGTAGTTTGTCCAGTGTCGTTGGAGAGGTGGCACGTTCACCCTCCAATCCACTGGCATCTTTTGAGAACTATAAAAGATTGGAGTCAGAAAAAATAAATTAGTCTCTTCATCGTGACCAAGGCTGTGGTGCGTCATTTTTGCTTGTGTCATTTGGTGACAAGTGACCTTTTCATGTGAATTTAAATTCTAGTTTAGGGGAAAAAACCATAGGGTTTTTGCTGAAAGCCAGCCTGGACTAAGCCATGCTCCTTCAGCCTGTTCTCAATGTCCTACCCCTTCCTGCTTTCCTCTGCTGCAGGTTTGCTGTGACTGGTCTCTGAAATGGAATGATCAGGCTTTACAGAAAGGTGTTTTACACCAGCATTGGGTAGGGAGCAAAAGACCTGTGCCATCACCAAAGGGGAAACTGTTCCATGTGGGGAAGGGAAGGAGAAAAGGAGCCCTGTGACTGGGCAGACAAGGAGCAGTAATACCTCATGTGGAACCTATCATGACTATAACTTGTTGTGCAAGCACAGCTCTGCTCTGCCAGTCAATGCCCCTTGCATGGACAGCTCTGGTATAAGCCTCACAGCAAAGCCACGGCTGCTGGTACTTGCCAATCTTTTAATATCCATAATCTTCTACAGTACCTTTGGGTTTGTGAAGGCATGGGCTGAAAGCCATTCTTTGTTGTAAATTTGCATTAAAATACCTTTGGGTTCTCAGAAATGTACCTGTTGCTCCATCCTGATTATTAACTACCTCTGCTTGCTCATTTGTGGGTTCTCTTTTCTTTCCAGCATTGTGGCTCTGTTTCCTTTCCTGCTTCTGTTTCTTTGCTCAGCAGTGATAAATGAATGCTTGGGGCAGTGAGCAGGGAAAAAGTCCTCAGAATTGTTCCAGCACAGCCTGAAAGGCTTCTGGAGTGCTGCAGGTGAGGGGAATGCCCTGGAAAATTAGTGTTCTTGAGTGCAGGTGCCTGTCTGCATGCTGCCTCTGGGAGCCTGTGTGTCCCTTGGGGCAAGCTGTGGAACCCAGCTGTGCCTTCACCAGCAGGTGAAGGTGACTTTCTTGGGAAGCAACACGCACAGCAAACAGCATCCCTGAGTGCCTGCCCTTAGGCAGCCAGGGTGGGCCAAGGCAGGCACTAGGAGGGAAGGATTCCTGGGTGGGACCACGGCCAAGTGCTGTGTCCTCCCTCCTGGCCCCTGTCCCCAGCAGCTGGGAGCTGATCTTAGTGCCTACTCCCATGTCACCGTGCCCAAATTAGGGGGGTTTGGCAGTCTGGAGGTGGCAGTGCCTTATCCAGTTGCTGCCACTGCGTCAGCATTCAGACACTCCATGGGCTCTGTCTGTGACCTGTCCTTGCTGCTGGGGCCGGGATGGCCAGACTGCTGTGCAGGAGGCGCAAAAAAGGAGGTAGGAAACACTTTCTCCGTGGCAGGAATCTCTTTGTGAGGACCCGGTGTGCTGGGCTCTCCCTGGGAGGCAGCTTTGGGAAGCTTTGTGCTGGCAGAGCCTTGCCTTGCTGGCAGAGGGAGGAGAGGATGTTTAGGTCCCATGGGATCTGGCACAGCTGCACATGGTCTGAAGACAAGTATGAAGGTTTTGTGTGGTTCTTCATGTCATGAGGGATGGGGGCTTAATACATAAATTTGCATTAATGTTTTTTTTCCATTTTAGTAAATTGCTCAGAAACTAGGTATTTTTGTTAGGAAGAGTAGAGATAATTTTTATGTTAAAATAAAAGTGTATTACCTTATTTGAACTTTTGGGAATACATCTAGTTTAGAATTAGAAGTATTTAGAAGTATTTAGGCTTGAAATATAGGCATTTAGAAGTATTCTGGCTTGAAATATATGCATCTTTTTTTTTCATATACCTGGGCATTCACTGCCCAGAGGAACTTAGCAGCTCTGCTCTGTATTTGCAGAGCACTGGAAGCAGTGATGCCCTGAACTCACTGAACACTTGGCATTCCCAGAATGACAGCACTGCTGTGATAATGAAGACTGCTACATCTAGAAATAAGGCTGGTAGTTCCTAAATAAGTCTGACTTAATTGAAGTTTAGACATTTATAGTCCTAGCAGGGTTTTAAAAATCAAACTTCAGTTTCCACATGAATTGTCTTGTGCCTCCTGGCGGCATCACAATGTAGGAGTTGTTGGGGTAAGAAAGTTCTAGTTGGGAATAATGCAAACAGGGCTGGGTAAGGCACATTGCTAGAGCTGGTTTGATCTGTTGTATGAGGCCTTCTTGCTCCCTGACTTTCAAGAAAATGAGAAGGAATACTGAAAAGGGGAACTTAAGAATTTCTGTACCAGCATCTTTATTCAGGAGGTTAAATCTCAGCCTGAGGATGTTGTTTTCTGTTTGCAGTGGGGAACCATGGAGCATAAACCATCAGGTCTCAAAATACAAGACTGGGGTTTATTGCTTGCACTCCATAACAAGTATTTTAGTGGTGATCGGTACCATGCTGTGAACCAGAATTAAGTAACCTCTTGAGACTGCAATGAAGAAATGTGAGAACTTGTTTTACGCACCTGTTTCAATTTTCTGTGAGGGAAGGAGTGGGAATTGCAGAGTATTCTTCTTCCCTATCCTCCTCTTTGACAGTAGGATCTCTGGAAGGGGCAGGAAAACAGCAAGTCCTGATGCAGGATTTTGTAGCCTTCACAGACTGCATGCTAATGTCAAGACTGTGGAATGTTTTTCTAGTGGGAAAGGGGAATAATGGCTGCTTTTGAAGGGGAGAGCTTGCAGGGATACTGTGACCATTATTTAACTGTTCCTCCTTTTCTTTCCTGAGAAAAGTTTGCCTAGCAAACCTTATTTATTTTGAAGTCCTTGCTTTTCCCTGAAAAGAGTGTGGGACCCCTCCCAAAGGAGACTGCACTACCACAAATGCTGCCACAAGTCATTTTAGTTCATGCTTACACAGAACTGTCACTGAAAATTTAGGGCTGTTGTGGTTTTCATGCCATGTAATCAATGTCATCTGAGTTTAAGGGGAGATGTGCCTTGGAGAATGTGGAAGCGTTACAGCAATGCTGGTGCTTTTCTTACTGGCAATCTCTGGGAAAATAAGAACTATTCAGTGTTTGTCCTCAAGTTTAGTTCCTTCCTAATGGCAGGATGCGGGGAAGTATTTTAACGTCCATTTTATTTATGAAGTGTGCTTTACTGAGCTTCCCAATGAGAGTTGTACGTTTAGGACAGCTTGAAGTAAAAAATTCTGATTTGTGTTCACCAGATCATGGCACATCTATTTATCAAGTGGCAACACTGGAATTAAATACATTTTCATCTTTATTTGGTGGGTCTGCCTGGGATCCTCTGAGGATTTAACAAGGCCAGTAGCAAGTGTTCTGCAGCTAGAAAGGGTGGTGATGAGTGGTGGCCGTAAGAAAAGGGGTTTGTTTTTACAGTTTGTCTGCTCTAGGCTGGGGCCATCCTGCAGGCAAAGCTTCCTCCTGGAGAAACAAGCACTCTGAGCTTGTTCTTACCACAGAATTGGGTTTCTTGCTAAAAGTTTCCAGCCACTTCTGTGGTGGCTCTGTTTAATAGGAAGCTATAAAAGGATGTTACCTGGATTTTATTTTCCACTGTGGCCGCAGTTCTTCATGCCATAAACTGTGGTCCTGTTCTGAAATGGATCTACCAGCTGTTGTTTGTTATGATGAACACCATCCCCAACCCCTACACATACACCAATTTTGCATTTATTACACTCTTTCTGTTGGTTTTTTTTTTTTTTTCTTCTATCCAGTGAGTGACCTCCAAGAAGAAGGTAAAAATGCCATCAATGCACCAATGAACCCAAACACTGTGGACATCCATCCAGAAGACACACTATTAGGTAACGTTTTGTGCTGCAGGGATGGTTTGTGAAGGAGGCCACTGTGGCCCACACAGCATTGCTTCACTACTGAGTGTAGATTGCCCAGTTGGAGCTGAGAGGATTGGGAGTGACAATTGAAAAAGGTTGCACGTTACTTGTAGACTAGAAATTAAAAAGGCTAAATGGAGTTTGAAGAGCAGTGCCAAGCAAGGTAGTTTATGCACTCTCTCCCATGTGCATCGCCATTCCCTCACTCTGAGTCCCTACAAGAGAAACAGCATAATTTAATAGCAAAATGTGTTAAAAGTTGTTGAAATGAACCACTTTTGTCTTTCCTGGCCACATGTCTCTCAATCTATGCAATTAGTTGAAGCAAGCTAATCAAACATCAGGACAAATAATAAAATAGTAAATTAAACCCAAAAAGTGTTATTCATTTGGATTTTCTGATTAGGAGAGTAGTAGGAAATGCAAAGTACTTTTTTCCCAAGATGTGGGAGAAGTGTTGGTTGCTCTGTGTTGATATGTCTAGACCAGGAGTGTCTGAAGTGATTTCTTCTGGATACCACTAAAGCTGGATATGTCTTTAGAAGATGCAGGACTGCTGCTGAAGGCCTGTCCTGCAAAGACATGACCACCATGAGTTCTGTGGTAAATCATGTTCTGTTATGGGTCAAGTCCTGTTCAGGGTTAGTATTTTGGGTGTGTAGTGGGTGTCACTTCCTTATGATGGACTGACTGGCTCACCCTAGGCAATAATGAGGAAGTAAAGGAACGGGGTGGGGAAAAAGGCAGCAAAAGAATTCATGTTTTACTAATTTGTGCAAATTTTTCAAGTGTGTTTAGGTAGCACAGCCTTATTTTTTTAATAAAAATAAGAGCCCTGGAAAATACTGACCAGTTAGGTACTGGTTACTAAATACTGTGTGGTCAGTCTCGTGTCCAGGATGTATCATGTTTCCCATCTGACACCAGTGAAGTCTGGCTCTGCAGTGGGAAGTTACTGTAGGCTGGTCACTGCCGGGTCACTGAACCCCTAAACTGTAGGTTTTAGGGGTTCACTGAGCAGTGTGACAATGGCCTGACCAACAGTGATACCAAAACCCCTCCTTTGTTATCCTGATAGAAAGAAAGAATTGAAAAATCAATAGGAAAATATGGCCTGTCTTCTGGCCATTAGAGAGCACTTCCCACACATCTCATCAGCAGAAGAAATAGAGGACTTTACACGTGTGAAATCTATTTTATATTCTTCCCCCATGTACCAGCACAGCTGACACAAAGTGGGGAAATTTTATTTCATAAGCTTAATCAAAGGTTGAAGAGTTCCTGCACTCAGGAGCACACGTGTGACCAAGTTTTGGGGAAACAGAGGGTTGAGGCACAAACTCTCAGGCCAAATCTCAGCAGCTGCACTGAGTGTAGTGCATTAAGCTCATTATATTTTTCCCGGTGCTGTAATTTGGGACAGGTGTTTTCAATTAGAAGTTAAATTCAAGTTCACTGTGGTTTGGGATGTGTTACTATGAGTGTGCCCCACATGAGGACAGGGATTTTCCTGAAGCATTCTGCATAGGGCAGGGCTTAGAGCAGGGGAAGGTTAGG
The DNA here is from genome assembly GCF_026979565.1 of Vidua chalybeata. Lineage (NCBI taxonomy): Eukaryota > Metazoa > Chordata > Aves > Passeriformes > Viduidae > Vidua > Vidua chalybeata. The sequence continues at coordinate 31,413,578 of NC_071534.1, forward strand.
GGAGGCAGTCCTGGTTTAGGAAAGTGGGGCTGTGTTGTCTTTCTGCATGTCTCTAAAACTGCCTGACACCGGGGTCATGGACATCCCCTGGCTAAGAGGATGCGTAGGCACTGCCATTTCTCAGTCAGCTGACGAGCCCCTTCATCATGTGGAGTTGCTGCAGTTTCAGCAGAGCACATTTGAAGTGGATCTCACTAAGGTTTTCCCTCTTACTTGAACAGAGGAGAATGAGGAACGCACTATGATCGATCCTAACTCAAAGGAAGACCCCAGGTTCAAGGAGCTGATCAAGGTAAGAAATCAATGTTTTGTCCTTCTTCAAACCTTTAACTAGCGAGCTGGAGTAATTTGCAAGCTGGTCACCCAAGAACACAGTTGAGGAATGGCAACTTGTTACTGGAATGTAGCTGTGGAAACTGAGAGGAAGGTCAACAACAAGGTAAGGCTAAAAGCAACAGGGAGGGGAACAAGGAAAGGCTGAATGTCAGGGTGCTCATGGAGTTACAGAGCTCCATTGTCCATTTCTATCCTTGTGATGATCACAGCAAGGATCAGTGCTTGGCTTGAGTCTGTCTGCAGTCCCTACACGTAAAATGTAGGTGCCTTCTGTTTCTGAAAACTGGGAAAGAGCTTTGCAAAGCTTTAGTGATGTTTCAGGAGAAGAAAGAGTAGGACTGAAATGTTAGGGGACAAGGAAGGGTTCTCTTGTGTCATGGGAAAGCTAGAATTGAGGTTCTTCTTGCCCTGTGTTCTGCCCTCAGTTTACCTGTGTGCTGGGTCAGGGGCAGGTGGTTCTGAGTCTGTCTCATCACTGGACACAGCTGCCCAAGGTGTTGATGAGGTGTGCCCAGATGTGCTGATGTTAAATGAGACTTCCTGGCTCAGTAGTGCCCACAGTTCCTGCCTGGCATGACAGAGGACTTGCTCTTGAAGGACTCGTGTTTAGGAGAACCTTTTCTGTGCAGGGAGTTGTTGGGGTTAACATAGTGCAAGCTTGAGCATGAAGAGAAGGGATGGCGAGCCTGAACAAGTGTGATCCCTTTCAAAAAAGGTATTTGTGCTGGTGTTATAGCTCCCACTACACTTTCCCTTCATTTCTTTAAAATCATTCTAAAAATAATTTTGTTGGAAATGACAATCCAGCTATATCTGTGTGGCTATGAAAACTTTGGATAGTGTATACCATTTCCTGAGAGGGGGTTGGGCTTGGGCATATTCCCTGCTGGAAACCTGATGCACCCTGGCTGCACACAGCCTGGCTGCTTCCCCAAAGTCAACTGCTTCAGCAAATGCCTCAGCAAACTGCTCACCTGGTACATCTTTAAATCAAGCCCAGTGATCTGTTATTAGCACTGCAATAATGTGTTTTGCATCACAAAACCACATCAGACTGAGCTTAGCAAGGAGCTGTGTTCAAATTTCTGTTATTCTAATTCACCTGGAGTACGTTGTGGTTTTAAATTAAGTGACTGCACATTCTTTAAGAAAGGATCCTAAAATTTAACCTAAATCCATGAATTCTCTCAAAGGTACAGTGGTCTTGCATCACCCTCTCAGAATGTAATGTGGTTTCTCTGCTAGTGGAGCAGTGATATTATCAGCTGAACAAGAGCCATTGCAGTGGAGGAACCAGAGGTACTCTGTGATTCAGGAGACTTGATAGGGAGACTGCAATTGCTTTTAAATTGTGAATTTTCCTGCTGAGTTTAATACAAGTTTGAGTCTTCCCCAGATGCTGTAGTCCAGTAAGGTTTTTTTTTTTTTTCAAAAAAAAACCTGAAAAAAAAACCCTGTAAATTCTAGGAGGAATGAAAACTAGGGCCAGAACACCACTTGAGGATGTTTGAGTGCATTGTAGAATCAGGTTCAGGGTTACTAGGCCAGTTCACGCTTGCACAAGGAGACAGGTTCCAATGGAATGGGATCACCTGGTGCAGGGAGCAGCATGGAACTGGAGACTGTTTCCTTGGGATCATCCCCAGAGGAGAGATGTGTTCTGTAGAGTGCCTGTGTAATTTAGGTAATTGCTAATAACTTGCATACCTCTCAGCAGTTAGTTTTTACAGAGATTCAGCAGCATCCATGTGAATTCACACTATGTTGCTGTCAGTCTGTAAGCCATGGGGAGGTTTGAAACTGGTAAAACATACTTTATACTACAGAGTTTGTATAATGCAAAAAAAAAAAAAAAGAGTAATTTATTCCTTGTTTTCTGTTCTTTGGTGGTTAATGGCATTTTCCTGAGCCCCAGTGCTGGATGACAATTACTGTGCTTTAGAAATCCAACCAGCAGAAAAGTGTCTGCCCCACAGAGCCTGAAAGAAAAGCTCTCCGTGGGCTAGTGAGGAGTGGGAACTTGAATAGATGGAGTTTTTTATAGTTCCGTGTGGTTCCTTCTCTCTCTTTCCCCTCAGACAGGAATGTGCCAATAGCAGCAGCAGATCCTGGTGCCTTTTCAAATCTGGCAATGGGACTCAGTTTCGTTGGGGCCTGAGATCAGGGAAAGAGAGATGAGTTACTGGTTTTATTTATATGTGTGTATAAATGTTGCATTCACAAAATGCTCTCTCTTTTGTGTCTGAAATATGTGAGCTTCTTTCACTTGTTGTCCAGTATTTGCTCATTTTCTGTATTTCAGTAGGAAAAATATGAAAGAGAGCTTCTGCTAATTGAATGCAAAATTTTAAAGTATCAGCTTGCAAGAATTGGGTCCTGTCTGAAAGTACCTTGACCCCAAGCAGCAAGCCACAGTTGTAAGGTGGTTTTCCTCCCTGCAAAGCTTTCTTTAAGATTGGCTTATAACTGCAACAAATTCCAGCCTTTAAAAGACTCATCTAAACTTTATAGAGATCCAAACACTGCTGCTCTGGACACTGCCTGAAAAGAGTAAGCATTATCATTTGTAGTAAAACACTCACTGTCCTAGAAGATACTGACTTTTCCCATGTCTGGTTTTATGTTTTTTTTCTAGATTTACTGAGGTGAAGAGAAAACCAAAATGAAGCCACTGCCCTTTGACATGTGGTTTGTCATGTGTGCCCAGATGAAACCGAGCTCCCTAAATGCTCTGTGATCTGCTTTTGGCTACAAGAAGCCTTCCCCTTGGTTACAGGATGCCAGTGCTTTGTGCTTAGCCACGAGGCCTAAATGTGAATTTTTGCTATTAATATTCATGCTCAGCCCTGAAGCCAGTTTCATACCTTTGATCTCTGCTTCCTAATTTCTCCAGAAGCTGAGGGGAAGCGGGTCATTGAAGCCAGGGTTTTCCTTCTGGGCTGTTTTTGGTGGCTGGGCTTCCCGTTTTCCCGCTGTGCCAGATGTGTTCATGTATTTTGTGTTGTTTTGCATTTTTTCTGCTACTGTACAGAAGTGACTGTGGGGTCCTTATGCCCTTGAACTCTGAATTTTTACAGCTACAAGTGCATGTGTCTGAGCATTTGGCCCAGTTCTAAAAGTTCTAAAAAGTGCCTTAAATGAGTGCAGATATGCAGGAAATGTCAGGCATGGTTGTGAGGACATCAGAATATCATATTAATTTTTTAAAACCACAGTACTAGCACCAAATATTACAGAAGGCTGTAGAAAAGCATCTTTTTATGAACCCAAAATGTAATATTGAGCTACAGCTGTATGAAGTGCAAGCACAGGAAGGAAGGAATGGGTAGAGGAGTGTGAGACCAGAAAAATCGAGGTTAAGCATCTTTTCATGCATAGGAAAAGCTCTTGTTTGCTTCCCACCAAGCACCAATGTGCCTGTGTCAGTCTGTTAAAATTTTGAGACATTCAGGTTATTGAATATTTCCTGCTTCTGCATTTTTATGAAGGAGAAATCACAAAGAACTGGAGGGAGCTGACATTCCATGAGCAGAGTCAGAAACTTTTTTCTGCACCTTTGTTGTTCCAATAAGCAGTGTGGTGTTTCCTCTGTAAAAGCTAAAAAAAAAAAAAAAAAAATCTGTGCTGAAAAATTTTCCCAGGTTTCTCATTAAGACATAATCAAGGAAGGCTAGGGATATTTTTAATTACAGTACTTTCCAGTCTTCAACAGCTGTTGAAAAAAACCACTTTGCAAGCTCATTTTTTCTAGTGGAGCTGAAGTTGTAGTCTGTATAGTAGAGAAGTTAGAATGTTTTTTGGGATATTTTTCTTTGATTTGGGTACTAAACTGTTAAAATAATAAAAGAATTGTGGCTAGACCTGTTTAATTTGTATTTTTTGTAGTTTTTTTTACCTAAAGTTTTTCAGTGCTAAATTTTTGTGAAACATTTAATTAGCACATAGTGTAAGTATTTTCCTTTTTTAAGACTGTAACGTGATTCCTGTGTATCTGCTGTTGGAAATGGGATGTTGGATCTTACATTTTATTCTTTTATTTTTAATTCCTTGGCAGTTTTTAGATTCTGACTTCAATACCATTCAGCACAGAACAAACAAAATATTTATTAATGGTTTCAAATAGTTTAGCATCCTGAGTCTTCCTTTAACAAAGCTTTTCAGGACTTCTTGAAATCCAACCTCTCCTTATAGGGACTGTAATGGGATCTGATTACTAAATATCTTCTGCTGAGCTTCAGATAATTTTTGAAAGTCTGTTCTGTAAATCTTGCAGAAGACCTAAACCTTTTATGATTTTTGATTTCTTCAGTTGATTTTTTTATGGATGTCTGTGTTTCAAGCTTGTATAATCATGGAATTAGGCAGTCACCTTTAAAAAAAATCTCTTTCTGGATGATGTCTTGTTATCTAGGACTGATTTTTCTGTATAACTGGTGACGTTTTTGAGGTGAAAAATAGTATTGTGCTTCTCACTGGCTTCCAGCTGTGGTGATCCTTTGCTGACTTGTCCTAGGGGAGCAATGGGGGGGTGATGCTGCTGCTGCAGAGCTCATCTTTGTGTATCCATATGTCCTCAGTCACCTCCCCTCTTCTTGTACCTGTGTGAGAGAAGATCACTTCTGAGACAAGCTGCGGATATTGAGTAGTGAATAACTTGCCATAAAACCTTTGTTTTCAAAGGCAGGTCTTTGGAAAAGTAATTTTCATTATTGAGGTTTTAATCCTTCTGGATAGAGGGCAAAGGTGATTTACCTAGGCAAGCATTGATGCTGATCCTTTCTTTCCATCGATTGAGCACTTGCCAAATCACTCAGCTAAAATTTGCTACTTACATACTGTCCCTATTTTTAGAGCTGTCTTTCAGCCCTGTGTATTTTCAGCATGCTTTGGAAGTAGTAAAGACATGGATTAGAGGTGCATGAAGCATTAGTATTTCTTGTTTGGGTTGTAAACCTTTTCATGGTCACTAAGCCTAGCCAAGTTTGAGGTTTTTGGGTTGAATGAACATCAGTAGCCAGGCTGAGTAGCCAGTGAGTGTTTTCCACTGCAAACCTGCACATATTTTGTTTATTTGCTTTTGTTTCATGACTCTTGTATAATAAAACCCCAGAACCTTCTGAGCCATCACTACTGCCAAGAAGAGGCAGAAATATGGGGTCTAAGCAGAAAGTGAATTTAAAGAATCTGCAACTTTATATGATGTAAATTAAAGATTACTGAATCTTTAAAGGAAGCTAATTGTTTCAGGTGCCTCTAGTCAATGGATTTTTCATGTTTGTGATTGACAGTACTCGTATCTTATGGAAATTAGGAAGCAGCAGGAGTTAACATTGTGTCTCTTCCTACAGAACTGTGTTATTTTTGTGAAAATAATTTAAATTTTCAAGTAATTGCAGGAGAATGTTACTACCAGCTTCAAACAGTCAAGGCTTGTTTTCCTGTAACTGTTCAGACATAATTGTCTTTGGCACCCGGGAAACTTAGCTCAGTTCCTTTTCTTTTTAAAGACTCTTTATGCTCATTCCTGTTTTTGGAAATAGTAACTTTTCATAGTTATGGTAGTCAGCATATGGGAACTGTTAAAATTGTAAAATGATTATCAGACCCATTTGACCAAGATTGTAATTCTGGACTTTTGTATTCTGCAATAGCTGAGGATAAAATGCCTTGTCCTGTTGTCAGGACAATCAGATTAAAGGCAATAGGGGCCAATCAGATGCTTTTATTCTTCTTTTTTTTTTTTTATTCAGGTCTCATCTCTGCAATTTGAAAATACATAAATGTACTTGCAGTTCACCTGTTTTATAGTCCTGATTACTGCCTTGAATGAAAGGAACGTATTTTGATTGGTTTTAAACATTTGTCTCCTTTTTCTGTGCTTGCAGGTTCTACTTGACTGGATTAATGATGTACTGGTGGAGGAGAGAATCATTGTCAAACAGCTTGAAGAGGACCTTTATGATGGGCAGGTGCTGCAAAAGCTGCTGGGTGAGTGAGAAGGTGACCCCAAAGACTGGGAGGGCCCAAAATTAACCTCTCCCAAAACTGCAGACTGTGCAGTAACTCAACATGCCAGGGAGATGGTTGATGTCACTGAAAGCTGCCTCAGCTTTTCCATCTGTTCTTCAGGCTGTCTGCTTAGAGGAGAGGAAATCCAGATGATTCCTAGGTATCTGTTTTGTGGACTAACTGTGGTCCAGCTGAAATATGGGGTAGAAAAGGAGTGAAGAGGTTTGTGTTTGTGGTGCCAAACAGAAGCCATGTGGTCCAAAATTTTGTCAGTGTATTTTACTTTTTAAAACTTTTGGGCTGAGAGCTGTTTTGAAGTCCTGATAGTATTAGTTCTGGGGGGAAAAAGAGGATGCATGGCAGGAGGCATGTGCTCAAAATATGCACTCCTGTGTGAATGACACATGAGGGGTTGCACTCTGAGAATTTGGGATTTTGCAGCACCCTTCCATCTTTGCAATGCATATGTTGGTGCAGGAAGCACAGTGGTGAAGACTCAGGATAATCCAGTGATTTATGGGGATGCTTTTAGAAAACAAAGAGGCTTGAGACTTCCAGTACTGTGTAAATCCACACTTTTTCTTAGCCAGACTGCTCTCAGCTCACTTCTCATGTGTTTTCAGGCTGGGCTGTGGGGGGTGTGTGTGTGTATGCCACAGTGGGGCAGGAGGACCTAGTGCTGCTGGTTCCACTGGTTGCTGGATTTTGTGCCATGATTTTCTTCCCTTAAAGGAGAGGTGTTTTGATGAACATCCACAAGCTTTTAAAATTACTTAATGACAATTAGCTTTGTGTGCAGTTGAAACTCCTCAAAAATAACTTGAGGAATGAAGCAAGAGTATTTTTAGCACTTCTGGGTTAGCCTTGAGCCAGGAGCCTCCAAATGTGGTGTGGATCAGCATTGTACAGGTAATTCTAACTGGGGAGTATTTGCTTGAGTCCAGTTGTTCTTCATAACTCTGCAGAGCTGGAGAAGGGGCTGGAGCACCAGGAGGGGCTGAGGGAGCTGGGGAGGCTCAGCATGGAGAAAAGGAGGCTCAGGGGGGACCTTCTGGCTCTGCACAACTTCCTGACAACAGGGGACAGCTGGGGGGGATCGGGCTCTGCTCCCAGGGAACAGGATGAAACAACCTCAAGCTGTGCCAGGGGGAGGTTCAGGTTGGACATTGGGAAAGTTTTTTGCACTGAAAGGGTGGTTAAGCCTCGGCACAGGCTACCCAGATGGTGTTGGAGTCACCTTCCCTGGAGGTGTTCAGAAATCATGCAGGTCTTGCACTTGGGGATGTGGTTTAGTGGTGAACTTGGCAGTGCTGAGTTGGTGCTGGGACTCAGTGATCTTAAAGGTTTTTTCCAGCCTTCCAAATGGTTCTATGGGTCTCTGTGTAGATCGGTCAGACTTAGCATATCTGACAGGAGGAAAGATGGACGTGGACATTTTGCAACCTGAGATCTTTTACTGCACCAGCTTTTACTCATTTCCTTCATTTTGGGCCCCTGATTGGAGAGCAGATGCATCTCCCCTGACCTGGAGCTATCACAGCTCAGCCCCAGTCTTGTGCTATTCTTCAGCAATGTCTTTGTACCTTCCCCCACCCCTTCCTTCCCCCCCCCTTCCTTCCCCTTCCTTCAACTAACAAGGTGTGGTCATTAAACTTCAAGTAGTAGTTAACCATTCCTTGTGAGAGAGAGGTGTTTTGTCTTGATAGCCAGGCGCAAAAAAAAGGATGAAACACAACAGCTTGTCACTGGGCTTATGCTGAAGTGGTTCGAAGTAAGATTTTAGTGAAAGACTGATGGAGGTGGAGCTCCTTTATTATGGCTTGGTGTTCCCCGGGGGTCCGTCTGGCCTCTGAGGCAGCAGCCGCCGTAGGTGTCCCGGATAGCACTGTGCTGATGAGGCGCAGCCTGCCTGGGCCGTCCGGCTAGCTCCGAGCCGCTGGCTACCTTGCGAGCACTTGTGGAGTGATTTCAGCACTTAGTGATTTCAACTCTTAGTGATTTCAGCTCTGTGCTCGCAAAGTGCCTCAGCAGATGCAGGGAAGGAGAGAGGTAAAGGCTATGTGGAGTTCTGTGGAGATGTCTTTATTGGCAGCTTCTGCAAAGGGTTCCAGTGACAGCTCTTCCGTCTGAACTGGGCAATAGTATGGGTTTATATAGGGTATTGAGGGATCAGGATTTGTCCTATGGCTGAGGTCAGGGAGCATACGACCGGTAGCCTTACAGAGAGATTAACCGGGGTCTGATGTGCGGAAGAGGGGTAGCTCTGTTCCACTCATCATGACTCTGCATTTCTTATCTTAGGCTAGTGACCGCCATGGAGGCCTTGCAGGGCCTCTGACTGCTACACTCCTTGTTTGGTTAATTTTGTCAAGGTGCAAGCAGTGCCACTCAGAAGCTGGAATAGCCTGGTACACAGGATGTTGGTGTGAAAGGAAATAAATTTGTTTGCTGACTGATAGGTAACCTGGGCTGAGAATAGGCAGGAGCCCTAACATGTGACTGAAAAATTATTTAGCTTGTTTTGATAATCTTGATAAAATAATATTGATTAAAAAATTCCCTACTTTAGATTGCTAGAAATAGTCAAGATGTTCAAAGTATTTGTTAGTTGATAACCTGCAAGTCTTTTCTCTTTGGGTTACTAGAGTACTTTTGTGCTACTCCCACTTAAAAAAAATAAAACTTTAGCTAGATAAAACATGCAGAAGAAGCATACTCTTGAATTTGAGAGCAGAAACATATCCATTGTTGCAAAAAGGAATTTTGATAACTCTGAAACATCTGTGAAAGAGTCTTCAGATTCTTTAGAACCTCGTTTTGTGCAAACAGTTTTGGTGAAGTATGTTTTTTTGGTTTAGAGAGTGGAATGGCATATAATTGGTATATGGCCAACCAGTCCTGGCCTCCTGGACAGACCAGTGCAATGAGTTTGGCCACATTATTTATGGGTGTGGAGGGAGAACAGAGATCAGCTGTTCCCATTGCTCTCATGGCTGGAGGACTCTACCCCACCTTCCTCAGCTCCCTGCTTTTTCTTTTTTTAGAGAATTTTAGCACCTGTCTCTTTTGCAGGGGTCACAACAGAGGAACAGAAGAATTGAGTTGTCTATGACTTTGGCCACAAATAATTATATTACATAAACAAAACTGAAATTTTAGTAATGGAATTTTACACATTTTCCTGCATTATTTCATTTTGGAAGTAATCAACTATCATGTGACAATGTCAACAACATGACAAGATTGTACCAACTTCCTTTTAAAATTAGTTCCACTGAGCTAATCCTGGGTCATATGAGTCTTGAGGGTTTGAGCATACAAAATGTGCTTTGGCTTAAATTCATGCCTTCAGCTAACCTGAAATAAGGCTTGTCAAGTTGAAGGAAATGTTCACACAAAATATTTCCCATTTATTGTCCTAAACTAACTTTAAAAAAGTCCTTTACATCTGTGCAGATTCCTTGTGCAGTGAAGGCTGTGTTGTGCCAAATGCTTTTCTGCAGTGAAAGAAATTGGGAGGTATAATTAATATTGCTGCTAGCTTGATGTCTAGCTGAAAGTTGTTACATATTTTGACACCTGATTGAAGAGCATGTTCAGTCAGACTTTACCAGTTTTGTCACATTTTTATTGGAACTGACACACTTTGAAAGTTTTACTTTCAGCTATTTTTCCTTCCAAGGAAAATAATTCTCTTAGAAAAGTTCTAGTGGACTCAAGTGATCTGTGCTTGTTATCTCCACATAGTTTAATTTGGTTTTGTCTGCCCTTTTTATTTATTTATTCTGTTTGTTTTTCAAATGCAGAAAAATTGGCTGACCGTAAACTGAATGTGGCAGAGGTGACACAATCTGAAATTGGCCAGAAGCAGAAGTTGCAGACTGTCTTGGAAGCTGTCCATGATTTACTCCGACCCCATGGCTGGACAATCAAGTGGAATGTTGACTGTAAGGACCCTTATTATGTTTTCTATCTCAGTACATGTGTTATCACCTAGGAAGTCTGCTAAGAGCATTTTCCCCCCAGTATCCTCTGGTGCAGTGAAAAGCAAGTGGTTAGGTGTGCCAATCTGTGATCAGAGAGGGTTGGGACTTTTAAGTTATGCTTAAAGGAAGGGCTGAATCTTGGCTTTGCTACCTGTGAAGTTACATTACTAATGTAATGATTAGTAATTCAGGAAAAAGAGGAAGGAGGATAAAAAGGCTGTGTTGACCAAAAGCATTTTTCACTGCCTTTCCCCCCCCTCAGAGCTGTTGGTTTAAAATAACACCTCAGTGTCCTTTCACTTGCTTCATTTCCCTTGTTCCCTGCAGCCATCCATGGCAAGAATTTGATTTCCATCCTGCACCTTCTGGTGGCTTTGGCCATGCATTTCCGAGCTCCCATCCGGCTGCCTGAGCATGTATCTGTGCAGGTGGTGGTTGTGCGGGTGAGTACCAGCTCCTGGGAGGAGCACAGGGCATTCTGCAGGGCTGGGCTGCTCCCACCCATTGCCTCCCATCTCTTGTCATTCACAAAATGTGAGTCCCATGCCTGGGAATGCATTTTTGGGTTGCATGTGCTTAAATGAGACCCCAAGGACAGCACATCTTTAGTAGGTTTGCCCCCTTTGCTATTGCAATAGCAAGCTCAAAGCATGCCATGGGATTTTGTATAAGGGAGCATTGGGCTTGTAATTTCTGTCACCCTGGTACAGGTTTTTTTGGCCATGCATTTTTTGCAGAGAAACCATTGAAACCTAAACAGCACAGGAAGGAGTTTCAGCACATAAAATCTCCCCAGTCTGGAATGCCTATTAGCAGTGTTGTTTTTTCCCAAAGACTTCATGTGCAGACTTAGACATGTTGTTTTCCTTGGCGGACTGATAGACTTTCATAATTTCTTTCACAGTCCTGTGTTTTTGTTAGCTTTCCTTAGATATGGGGAAGAGATCTGACCTAAGGAACTCTGACTGCTTCCCCCCTGCCCTAGATACTGCTCTGACTATTCCTTTCTCTGCTTTGTGTCGACCTTTCCCTCTACAAAGGCTCTACTTTCAAGCATCTCTACCTCTTCTTTTTCCTTGCCTTCTATCCCAGTGAAAGCTTTCCATGGGAACCCAGTTTTTCTCCCAGCTGCTGAACCCCAGGCAGATGTGTTCCAGCTGTCACTCTGCTCTGCAAGTGCCTGTTTACAAGTGCCATTTACTGTTCCAGCTGAGTTTCCTTTCAAGAATGAAGAAGATAAAGTGATCCCGCACCCTGTTTTGCAAACCTGGATCCCCTTACAAGAGGCAGGGTGGTTGATTAGATGAGCTTCATTTTGCTTTATATTTAAGTAACGGTGTTTTCCAGGTTGCCTGCTTGGGTGCTCTAGACATGCAGGGTGTGATGTAAATGAGAAACAGATGGATGCTCCCTGGTTCAAAATAAATGTGTGTATTATCTATAGGAGGTGATTTTGAACTGCTTTAGTTCTTTCAGAACTAAAATCAGAATTTAAGAACAGTGAGTTAGTTATAAAGTAACATGAATGTAAATAGGAGACTTATTTTTAAATTTCTTTTGTCTGTCTTGGAAAGATAAGGAGGAATATGTAAATATAAGCTGGTCAGCAGCTGTCTCACACCCTGATGTTGAAAACCTCCTTCTGCCCAGTACAGTGAAGTGTCTTCTATAACTGCTAAGGCAGAAAAAATATTAGGTAGAGAGGTAAAGCCTCCCTTTCCTTGTCCTTAGTTCAAGCTTCAGAACCATCCACCTCTACAGCAGAGAGAAGGCTGTGGAGAAGGTTTTCACTTCTTTTCCTGTTGGAGGGATATAGAGGAGACTCCATCTGGTTCACCAGAGTCCCTGATCTTGAGACTAGGATGACATGATGACATAAAGGGTGACAAGAAACTAGGCAGGAGAGAGAGCAACACCTGTGTCCCCAAGGAGTCAGATATAGTGGGAGTTAAGTCAAATCCTAGAGGCTGTTGCTCTTGGATCTAGAGCCTGGAGATGGGCATGGCCACAGCTGGCCCTGTGCAAGAGGAGGCTTCTCTCAGCCCCTAACCCAGTGCTAGGAAAAGTTTGCAACTCTTCAGCTTTGTTTATTTAAATGGCAGGCAAGGGGTGGTATGAAACAGAGCATGTTTGTTCTGTAAAAAGAACTTCTGCCTTCTAGTTTGGTAAACTGAATTTTTGTAGTTCAGCATCCATAATCTAGTCTAAAAATACATGCTGGTTCAGTAACACAGATCTCTTTAAATGGACTTTGTTTAGCCTCTGTTATACTAATGACAGACAGAATAGTGATGAGGAGAATATTGTTCCTAATCCAAATAAGAGAACTACTATCAAGAAGATGATCTCCACTATTACCAATTTGGTTTTAAGTGATCTCTTGTTATGTATCCCAGTAATGAACAGGGTTCTATCAAACTAGATCACAGTTAACATAAGGTGTTAATGGAGAGGTTTTCATTTCAATGCCTCTTTTTGCTTGGATATACATTTGAGGGGGTAAATAAACAGTTTAAGTGGCTTCTGTGCAAGTCTTTCAGAACTGACCCTGCAGCAAGAAAGCCATGCAAGATGCAGTTGGGAGTATAGTGCAGGAACACACCCACGCTGAAATTTGCAAAACTAGCTAAGTCTCATTTTCAGGGGTGACTTTGATTATCTTTATCCATTTGTTGAGCTGCCCTCACACTGTGCAGATCCCTGAGGTGCTTCTTCCCCAAAGGGACTGTGCTTACACTGTGAAAATGAAGTGGTTTAGCAAGTGATAGCTCAGCCAAGGTTTATGCATTTCCACAGCCCATCCAGAGCAATGCAGAACATCTTATGAGCTTGTGTAAGTGCTGTGGGCTCTTTTTTCTCTTACTTTCACTGTTCTGATCCATAAAGTGAGATAATATTATGACAGCACTGTGCTACATGGAAGGTGTTTATCCAGATCTCCACAGTTCCATGGTGATTCTACCCTTCCATTAAATTCTTCTCTTCCTTTAGCATCTTGACGTGACAGATTGAGACTTTAAAGTGTTGCATATGTTTCTTTTTAATTAAAAAGAATTGATGTAGAGTCTGAGAAATAGCTGTAGCTCAATCTGGGCCAGTCAAACAATGCACTATCCATTTTTGGTCTTGCACTGTTAGTTTGCTCAGAAATCCACAAGCATTTTAGAGATGACTTTCTGTTTTACCTTCCTTGGCAGGAAGAACCTTTAGCTATCTGTCTATATTTCCATATTATGTGGAACAACTACAAGACCAACCCAGCAGAAAACCACTCATGTTTTTATTATTTCATAATGGCCTCCATGACATAGCCCCTCTCAAGAGCAGAGTTCCTGAAACAGTTACTTGGAAGTAACTTAAAAGCCTTTTTGAAATCAGCCTCTAGAATTAGTTTTCTTGCTGGTTTCTTTGTGTGAAATAGGAAACTGGGGAACCATGGCAATGTATGCCCAAGTTACTCAAGAAGGGTCCTGGCAGAACAAGGGTTTAGGTGGGCTTTCTAGTTAAAATCCTGTGAGCAGCTACTCTAAGTGTCTAGGGTGATACACGATTTAATGCTGGTATCACTTAACACATGCCTGTCATTCCAGCCCTCCTCAGTGAGGGCAGGGAGGAAAGAAACTCTGTTGGTTTTGGTGGTGCTTCCAGTGATGACTGAAAATGCTGAGATTTTCCAGCTGACTTGACTGCCTGCTATTCTAAATGTAAGCTTGCATGGTGAAGAAATACCCTAATTCAGGAAAACAAAAAAGTTCTCAGAATGAAGTGGAAAACTTGTCCTTAAGGCTCACTGTACTGGTTATTTTTGCAAGGCTCAGGAATTTGTCATCTTTTATGCTTAGCTTGCCTCAGTCTCGTTCTTAAAATTGCCGCACGTCCCACCTTGGTGCTGCTGGGAGATCTGGGCTATTTTGACAGTAATTCCCTTTTAGTCTGAGTTGCAGACTGAAAGGTCAGAGTCAAGGCAGGAAGAAGAATAAATGTGTCTGGTGCCAGTGGTGGAAGGAATCAACATTTTATCAAGGAATGACATTTGCTTTTGGATTGCAAGGTCAGGAGACCTAGGCTTGCTGTGAGAGCAGCATGCTCAGCTGCCTGGGAGGGAGAGCAGTGCTTCCTTTACCACCAGCTGGGGAGCCAGTGCTGGAATCCATTCCTCTTTCTTATCAGGCACTTGGAGGCATTACTCATGAGTCATCATTTACTGAGGTTTTGTTCACAGGTTACGCCATCTTCTCCCTGAGGTTCAGGGTGCCTGGAAGGTCCCAAGCTCTGTGTTAATGAAGCAGAGACGTGGTGGGATGGAATAAAGACAGCATTGTTTTGTATGCAGGAAAACACTGCCCTGTCAGTTCCCTCCTCATTTTTCCATCCATGCTGTCATGCTGGCTTTTCCCTCAAAGCTCCTGGCGCCGTTCCCATGGCTCCCTTGGGGGAGCAGGATGAGATAGGAGTGAGATAGGGAAGTGAGGGCTGTGAAGATGTCACCAGCTGGCAGCACAAAGCCCAGGGCCCTGGCAGGCATGAAGCTGTAACAGCTCCCCCCATGCCTGCAGCCAGACTTCCTCCTTTCCAGCAGCTCTGCCTGCCTGCTGTTATTCACCAGGGAGTGGAAGGGCAGGAGTTCCTCTTACAGGTTTTTAGATTTCAATTCTCATTTCTCAAACTGCTTCTGGGGAAGGATGTGTTTCTCCTCAAAGCTGTTCTCCCTAGTAAGTTCTTGCTTGAAGTTCATCTGGTGAAAAAGATTGAGATCTGAGTACTGAGTACTGAGCTTGTGCCTGGGGGGTTGTTTCCCTTAACCATCCCCTAAGTCATTCTGACAGACCTGGTTCCTAGATGGCTGCTGAGATTTGAGCTCTTTCTGTCAGCTTTTTGAGCATAGGGAAGGGAGGAAAGAAACTCCTCCATTCAGGCATAGTTTTGAAAGGAACCCATGGAGATGCTAAGCAAGATTTTCACTCAGGTGAAAGTACTTCCACCCTCTGAGGTATTTGGAAACTGTCTCAACACATGCTGTTTCTCTTGGGTAGAGACTCCTTATTCATGCAGAAAATTATGCCAAGGAGAGACAACCTGGTATCAGGGAGGTACTGTTCATTGTGAAATCATTAGCTGAGCTTTTTGTGCTCCCTATGTTTCCTTGGAGGATGTGTGTGTCCCTGTCAGGTGTGTGGCAGTGGCCCCAGTGCCATGCCTGCTCCTGGAGAGCTGTGGCAGCACGCTGGAGCCTTGGTCTGGGAACAGCCCTCCGTGTCACTTCTGTCCCAGAAGAGTCAGGCTGCCAGATGTGCCAAGCTGCTCACATGACCAGCTGCCCTGTGGGGATCTAAGGTGGGGCTGACAAACTCCAAATTGTGTTCCAGGTATGGTGTTGACTGTGGTCTGAGGAGGAGTATTGTTAGTGAGGCAGTTAGTTGCAAATATATGTGTAAATACACATGTCCCAAACATCCCTTTGGCTGTCAGCCTGATCAGTGCCACTGTTCTGGGGGTGAATCCTCCTGTGTTGGCTGTTTCACCTCTGCGGTTTCACCTCTGCCTCTGTGAAACTTAGTGAATTCATCCAGTTCTGTCCTCTGGTGCTCTGAAAGATGCTGAATGAGCCTCTGGTGAGCTTCTCCTTTGCTAATTCCATCTTCCTTTCCAGAAACGTGAAGGCCTCCTTCAGACCACTCATGTTTCAGAGGAGCTGACGACCACAACAGAGTAAGCACAAAATGCTTCTGTGCAGGATGTGAGACCATTTCTAAGCATGAGAGAGAAGTTTAATCATCCCTTAACCTTGTTAAATTAATGAAATCCTTTCATGTGGTGCTTTTTAACTATATGGCAATTACTTGGTCTCTGAAAATATGCTACAAGGGAGAAGTGTCCTCTGGAAATTCTTGTGTCTTAGAAGCTTTTAACTGAAAGTGACTTTTGTGAGCCTTTCCCCCCCCCACCCCGCCTACTGGATGTAACTATATATATCTGCTTTCTGCTTAGTGCTATTTTCTCTATTAAGTGAAGGGCTAATGTAGATATTCTGGGGGAGAATGAGTTTGAAAAAAGGCAATTCCTCAACATAGCTCTCCAAACTGAGGTGATACAGTTAAAACTGTAAGGAGAGAAGAGCTTGGCAAAAATAAATAAATAAACCTCTCCCCTCTCCAGTTTTTGTACCAGCTTACTTTGCTGTATGTTTTTACAGTCCTTTTTATAAGGAGTAGGCTAGACATGCATTTTGGCTTCATCTGAAAGCTGAGGTTTTCCTTGAAGGCAGCTTTTCTAAGAGGGGCTTACATAAGCCCTCCCTCAGTTTATCAGTGTATTGGCTCCCTGTAGAGTTGGCTCAGCTTCCCATGGCTTTGAAGATAAATTAAGCACATGTGGTACTTAGTGGGGAAGATTTTTCAGATGGAAGCACTCAAAAATGAGATCATAATGTCTCTGTGTGGACATTAAAGATCTCATAGTGGTTTTTGTAGGATCAGAGCTCTGGCTCAGGTTTGTAGGCCAAAATTCCTCCCCTCAAGGAGAGACCTTGAACAATGAAGTGAGCTTGTGCTGTCCTCCAGATGTGGCTTGTAAGATATGATCTGCAGGCTGGGGCTTGGACATTTTTTAGCAAGAAAGGTGTTTGCAGATTTGCATGTGTGTTTATATGTATATTTTATGGAGCTAATTAATATTACACATCATTAAGAGGTTACTGCTTAATGTGTTGCATATCCAGACACAAATACACCTATGGAAAATGCAATGATCAGCAGAATCCAACATTCATTGAATACTTTCCAGTTCCTCTGTGCAAATCAGGGCCTGATTCTCAGCTGATAAATATCTGCATATGTCTGATGATGTCACTGGCTATGTATGTATTTCATATGTGGCAGTTTTATTTACATAATATTCACATAGAATGTGTTTTCTTCAGAGAAAACAGGTTAAAGTGAGATAGATGGCTTTACTTCTTGTAAGGTGTGCGGTTTAGATTATATTTGTGGAAATACACACACAAACACTTTTAGTCATTCACTCTTCATCATAAAAAGTAAGGCTAAGAAGTCATATTTGTGTGCAAAATGTAATTAGGCATTTCCATTCATTTCAAGTGGATTTCCCTGACATCACTGGTGCTCTGCTGGGGGGCTTTCCTGCAGTGTGTTGGGTCTGGTCTGTGATGTGCTCAGAGCCTTGAGTTTGCACAAGTTGTTTGCCCTCTGCATATTGAAGGACAGCTCCTTTTAGGACCATTCTCCTGTCTTCCCAAACTGATTATTCGTGAACTAACTTCATGTTTTTGATTTCTCTGACTTGCAGGGTGATGATGGGAAGATTTGGTAAGTAACAAACTTAACAAATATATATTTTTGTTTTTGTTTGATTTGTGTCAGGCACAAAAATCTGGTCATTTTTCCTTTCAGAAGACCAAGACAATGGGTAGAGCAATTCCATGAGGTTGGAATGTGTTGTGGGGGCAGGTTTTGTTACTCCATGCAGATGTGGAGCATAATGGATAGGACCAGATCTAATTCCTTTGCATGGAGAATCTTATCTCCTTTGTATTTTCTAGACTTTGAAGTTTACCAACTGTATGTCTGGTCTTCTAAACAAAACCCATTTCTTTTGGTGTTGCTGCCAAGAGATTACCCTTTTTGCATTTATTTTTTTTTTTAGTGGCATTAA
This sequence comes from Vidua chalybeata, assembly GCF_026979565.1. Classification (NCBI taxonomy): domain Eukaryota; kingdom Metazoa; phylum Chordata; class Aves; order Passeriformes; family Viduidae; genus Vidua; species Vidua chalybeata. The sequence continues at coordinate 31,431,580 of NC_071534.1, forward strand.
GTCATTTCTAATTTTAAGATGTATGCTCCTGTAAAGGATGAAAAGAAGTAATTTATTTTCTTTATTTGCCCATTATAATATGTCAAAACTATAATTTCTTCTCTTGCAGCATATCTACATTAAATATTAACAAGGCACTGAAAAATGTGAGGGAGCTATAGCGGCTAAATGATGTATCTTCAGATACCAAAGGAATTTAGATAATAAATGTTTGTTTATTTGACAGTAGAAAACTATTAAAATGTGTTCTGTAAATAAAAAGTTTTTGATCGTGGAAAAGCTGTTAAAAAACTATGTTGAAAACAGATTTGATTAGTTATTGATAGACAGTGCTTTGAAGGTAGAAACAGAATTTAAATATTTATGCTGTCTGTAGGCTTTGCTCTTCATACACTGCTGAATCAGAATTCACTTGAGTTCGGTTCTAAGCTTTACTGACATCAGGGGTACTACCAGTAATTTTAAATTAACCAAATTAATGTCTGAATTTGACACTGCATGTGGATGCAACCATAGCTGTTTAACTTATGATTGGGGTATAGTCAGAATTTGTGTTTAATTTTCATTTTTCTTTCACCCACATATTTTGTGTACCAATTTTGAATGGCAGAAAAGGGAAATCGGTGAATATGTTTGTTTTCACTTACCTCTAAAATTCCCAGGGTAGTTTGCTCTGGCATATAGCCAGACACCAAAAGAGGGTGCTGACTTTTAGCTTGGGTCTCTGTTACATGACTTTCTGAGAAGAAAAACCTTTAGGTTATGGACAGGAAACCTACTTTCCACACTTGTGCTGTTGGAGGTGTTCTGATTTTAATTTTTTTTCCCCCAAACCAGAGCGTGATGCCTTTGACACGCTTTTTGATCACGCACCAGACAAGCTCAGCGTAGTCAAAAAGGTAAAAAGTAAAATCCTAACTTTATTTTCCACATTGCATTTTTTTTTGTGCTTTTGGAAAGAAATTCAGAAGCATCCAGCAAATAATAGAAGAGGAATTTGAAGTAGTGAAAAAGGTGTTTATCCCCAAGGATCACTGTGTCAAAGCCAGGTGATTTCCAAACATTAAAATGTGATTCAACCATAAAGAAGTTTGCTGAATACAAAGCTTTTACAAAAGAGCTGCTTTTGCCCAGGTGCTAAGCACTTATTCCTATGGTCCCTTGGTTTGTCCTTTAAGGCTGAGCATCATTGCATGACATGTCCATCCTGATATATTCTTGACATGGTTTTGTGTTAGAGCAGAGGGGTAATGTAGCTGTTTATCTCTCTCTGCCAGCTCTTGCTGCTTTGGGGGAATATATAAGAGACTCCATGTAGTTCCATCAGATAGTTCCAGCCTGGCTGTTAAGCTGCTTATTAGGAGAGCAGTACGTGAAGATCAATGCTGTAAATTGTCCCTTCCCCTTGTATGGAATATAGGATGTGTGCTTTTAAAATAATGCTTTAAAGTCTTGAAGTTTATCTTCCCAGCCTGAAATGTCTTTTAGAAAAGTCCTTTTAAGTGGATAAAGAACTAACTTAACTCTTTCCACACAATAAAAGTGGTGACACTCTACTCCTTGTCCCTTCTCTAAGTGGTGTAAGTGGGCTGACAGATCTCTGTGCTTCAATCCATTAGCACAGGTCTGGTTTGTAATGGCAGGATTTGCATCTGGAATAGAAATCCCAGACCTGGGCTACATCCTGGCTGTAATCCGTGTCCTGACTGCACACATCCCTTCAGGATCAGAGTTGTGTGCACACCACTGTGCTGTTAGCACTTTCAAGAACCTAAAAAAAAATAGTGGGAACAGTAAATGCACCTACTACTCACTTCATCTTCCAGCACTGATGTCATTGCAGTGTTTTCCCAGGCCACTGAAGTTTGCTTGATGTGCTGGCAAAGCTGCATGGAACAGCACCATCTGCTGAATTCTGGCATCTGGTGCAACAAACTCGGCACTCCTGTGTACTTATTGGTGCAAAAGCAGGCAGCAAACATGCCTACTGTGTTTTTAAAAACGTCTTTAAAGGTTGTGTTAACCCTTTCACATCAGCACTGTGTATAGTGTCTGACATTGCTGTTTCTGCTGGTTTTTTTAATAGTCTCTGATCACCTTTGTGAACAAACACTTGAATAAACTGAATTTGGAAGTAACAGAGTTGGAAACCCAGGTAGGAGACTTTGTCTTCTCGGATGTAATCTGTGTAAATTGCAAATTTTCAGACATGGGCTTGGCTAAGCAGAAGCAGATCTTCTTTCCAGAGTTTACTGAGCTGTGAGAATGGTTATCTTGTCTCAGCAAAATGATAAGCCACAGCATCCAGAGAATTATACCAGGAGTATAATTCATTTGTAATGAATTACCAGGGTAATTCATTTGAGCCTGGCTTGGTGTAATACCAGTCATTAATTCACTTCTATTTTACAGCTTCACTGAAACAATGGGCAACTGGATCTGATGTGTCACAAGAAATTGTTGCTTCATGCCTTAGAGATACCGAAGAATTTATTTTTTAGAGGATGCCACATGTGCCATATCAGGATCACAAGTGGGAAGTCTTAGAACTGCATAACATTATCCCCCTTACCCAGTCACTAGCCATCTGGTCTGGTAGGAACATTGATTAGAGCAGCTGAAAATATGTAGGATTTTATTTTGTATTTGCTGAAACCATAAACAGTCTATTTTGACTTGGGTGGAAAAATTCTTTTATGAAATTCAACTTCGTATCTGTGACAGGGGAGACTTATTTTCAAGTTTTGATTAAGGGAAAAGATTTGAATGTCTAACACACACAACTTAAGAGGGATTGTGATTGAAATGACCAGATACTGTAGCAGTAGGACTGGGGTTATATAATTTGCCCCAGGAAGTCTGGGGTTTTTTTAACTACTGCTGTGAAGTTGGCAGGATTCCTCAAGCGAATTAAATGAAGATGAGGAAAGCAAGAACAGACTCCTGAGCCATCTCACACTTCTGTGCTAGCAAATAAAAAAATACATAATACATAATTTGGGCCAAGCATTCTTGTTTATGAATGCTGATTTACAAATAGATGCTTTCTCCTCATATTCCTCTTTAGTTTGCAGATGGTGTTTACTTGGTTTTGCTCATGGGTCTCCTTGAGGACTATTTTGTTCCACTTCACAACTTCTACTTAACACCTGAAAGTTTTGATCAAAAGGTGGGTAGAAACTCCAGGTTATGTTCTTTCTGCATTATTATCACATGGGTTTTTTTTTCCAATTGTTTTCTTTTTTTTCCTTGTGCTAGGTGAAACAGAAGCTGGTGTATTTTCTTAAGGAGATCTAGCAAAGAGGCTGTGGCACTTGATGGTTAAAACCAGTAAAAATTGTGAAATGAATGGGTAAAATCCTCATAGTGAGGAAGAAAGGTATTCTATTCCTGGCATCAGACAAGACATAAAGCTCACAAATATCCAGGATGAATAAATACAATAATTAGTGCTCTGTACTGTATAGTACTTTGCATAACTGTTATAAATGAAAAATGATCCAGCCAAATTACAAAAAAATTATTTTAGCAATAGAGATCTAACTTAGCCAGCCACAAGGAAAAGGACAATGCCGAGCCCGGGATCAGCGCTGGGTGCAAGACACAGAAGTCAGCCTCAGCAGAGGTTTCCCTCTATGCTCCCACACCACCATCCTGGTAGAAGTGATTTTTATAGGGAAAATTTTGCCTGAAGCCAGGATTTCGGCATTCAGTCCTTTGTTTCATTCAAAGTCCCATAAGTTGATGAGATTTCCTTCTCCGCGACAAGGTAGAACAATTTGAAGTCCGGAGTCGTTGAAACCCTTGATGAAATTTATGGGAACACAGTATTCACATGTATCAGCCCGGGGGATTTTCCTGATGTCCATCTCGGGTCATTCATGCGATGATCAGCGCCTGCGTGTCTCCATATCGCCTCAGATAAGGCCCATCTCCTGGCGAGCCACATCCTTTTGCTTGTGAATCGGGTTTCAACATACACCTGGTTTTGCCTGAGAAGCGCGGGGGGGGGGGGGGGGGGGGGGGGGGGGCGCTTCTAATGCAAAAGGGTACATTCTAACAACTATTTAATATTATATATATCATGCTAAAAATGGTGCGAATTATACCTGTTACATATAACAATAACCAAAGTAATTTTTTAGACTGTAGTACTGCCTGAAGCGTTCTTGTGTGTAGGTCTCTTGCTCTCAGCCCCACACTTGCTCCATTGTCCTGGGTCCCTCCTTATGCTTACAATGAGAAAAGTGTTTAGGTTGTGTTTTGTCACAACCAAAAGTTGCCTCTGTCTGCAGTTGTTCCCAGACCTGCACATGCATCTGTGTATATATGGTGATGGTATATCAGAATTCCCTGAGCCTGGTCCTGCTGCAGTCCTGCAGGTGCCCCCTGCTTTTCATTCTGCCAGGCTCTGCAGGGCAGAAGACAGGTTTTGTGTTGGCTGAGCTGCAGGAGGAGGGGGCTAGGTCAGCAGTGGAAACATTGGCTGAAGTTAAAATATGGAATGCTTTGTGAGTGCTGTTTAAAATGGGGTTTTCATAATGGCTTCTGCACAGGTTGTTGCTGTCAGCCCCACAGCAGAGGTACATCTCTGGAAGGGATGGCTCTCTATTACATCTCACACATCCTTTATAGCTTTCTCTTGCTTCTTTGTCCCATTATCTTCAATTTTTGTTCTTGTAGAAATGTAGGATGCTGAGTTGCAGCAAGCATCTGTTTGGTACGGTTTTATTATTAATGGTTGGAATTCATAAAGATAACTCAGTATTGCTGAAGTCACAGTGTGGTTTTATGTGGAGACAGCCTTGAGGAACGAGGATTTGTAAATTGAAGAAGGAAAGGTAGGCTCTGTATTTTGGGGGGAAAAAATGCCACGTTGAAAGTGATTGGTTTTGTCACAATGAATGAGGAGGAACTGCAGCAGGCAAAAGAGATTATTAATAAAGTCTTGAGTAATAAGCTATGTATCTCCAGAACTGTCATGTGCAGTGACAAAACTGCACAGAATTCATAATGTTAGTTACCTTGCCTAAATTTCAGTAAGTGTGGACAAGAAATCTGCTGTGCAGATCTCTTTATATTGCAATTTTTTGTTCCTCAAAGGAGTGAATAAATGAAGACACCTACCTTCTTTTGCTTTCCCTTTTTGCCAATTTCTTTCCTCTGAATATATGCTCCTGTGTGATCTCTGGGGGCTTGTTCAGAAGCTCTTTATGTACAGTTGTGCTTAGCTTATTTTTCAGGTTCTCTGCACAGCCTGCCAAGGAACTGCTGTCACCAAGCACTGTATGGTTCTGCTATGCTTAACCATGTAAATGTTTAATATTGATTTAAATAGAATTATCAAGTCCGGAGAGAATAAAGCATCTAAAAAAAATTGATTAAAGGCTTTTGATGCCTATGTAACTCTGAGATTCTAAACCCTTTACCTCTTTCAGGTGCACAATGTTTCTTTTGCTTTTGAGCTGATGCAAGATGGAAGCCTGAAGAAGCCAAAAGCTCGCCCTGAAGGTATGGATGTGGCTTTAAACTGTGCATAAAGTCATCAGAGCAGGTGTATTTCAAGTGCATTCCATTCAAAGTAGCAATAGTACCACAAAGCCGAGCTGTGAATAGGCCCCTTGAGGGTTTTCCAAAGGATTCACTGTCTCTGCCTAGGGTATATCCTGCCCATGCTTCTTGTCTGAAACAGATTCACTGAGGTGTCCAAGTGGAGCTTTAGTGAGTCATTCAAGAGCTGTTCTGTGCTAAGTGATAAATTCAGCTGGCGTTTTCAATAACAATCCAAGCAGAAAGCTTTTCATGGTCCAATTATTGTAATTCTTACAGCTGGTGCTTAGTCTGGGCTCCTGTGATTGGATTTCAGTGACAGATAACTGGAAGGCTTTAGGGTTTTTTTTTAGGAGAACCAGTAGCAAACAATCTTGATCTTCCACATGTGGAAGTCAGAACTAAGAAGTGTAAAACCCAAGTTTTCCCTTTAAGTCTCAGAACTTTAAAATTAATTATTGATGAGGTCTGCATTGCTCCTTGCACTGGGGATAAAAAGAGGAATTAAAAGTTTGACTGCTAAATGAGCAATTTTTATTCCTGGTGTTACACAATATGTGTGTGTCACAAGCTTCTGCAGAACAAAGGAAAATGAGGACCCTCCCAGAAACATTTGGTCTGACTTAAAATGAGAAAAAGTGGTGATAGTAAATAGCGGAGATGGTTATAGAGGGGGAAAAAGGCAAAAGACAGTATTAAATGGCTTATATATGCTGTCAGTACATTGTTGTAAACTGGGGGATGAAAAGTGCTGAGAATTCTGAAAAGAATGATGAAAACCAGAAGAGCTTACCTTTTCATAAGGCTCTTACATCCTTACATGATCATGAATGGTAAAACACTATAGCAGATCTTGCTTGTGGAGATTCAATAAGGAGCAAAATATGCTTTTAAGTGTTTTATTGATTGAAAATGTAATTAATACAAGCTGGAGAGCCAAATTAACTTGTACAACATGCTTTTTGCTGCTGCAAGATGTACCATCTCTTGTGTATTTTCCTTCCTCTTCTCTGTGTGTGGCCATTCCCAGCAATCCCCAGCTGTTGGATGAGTGTGCTTGTGGGATATCTGTGACACTAACTGTGGCTCCTGAACAACTGCTCCCTTGGAGAGGACAGTCACATCTTGGGAGCGGCTTGTCATCATAGTGTCATTTGTAAGATCTTGCCAGTCATGTATTGCAATACATCTTTCACAGAACAATAATTCATTTTGACAGAGAATCTGAAGCTCTGCAAAAGAATTCTGTGTATAGTTCTGTTCTGTTAATGCCATACTCTGATCTGTTGTTTGTTCATCAATAGGCTGGGAAAGCTGTCATGTGAATCCATTTTCTTTAGCATGAATTGGGTAGTAAATGTTGCTTGGATTAGAATCATAAAATTGTTAAGGTTGGAAAAGACCTCCAAGACCATTGAGTTCAAGCATTAACCCAGCACCATCGTGTTCACCTCTAAGCCACATCCCCAAGTGCCACATCTACACAGCTTCTAAATTCCTCTGGGGATGGGGACTGCACCACTTCCCTGGGCAGCCTGTTTTGATGCTTGCCAACCCTTTTGCTGAAGAAATTTTCCCAATACCCAGTTGGGAAAACCTGCCCTGATATAACTTGAGGCCTTTCCTCTCATCCCGTCCCTTGTTCCCTGGGAGCAGAGCCTGACTCCTCCCTGGCTGTCCCCTCCTGTCAGGGAGTAGTGCAGAGCCACAAGGTCGCCCCTGAGCCTCCTTTTCTCCAGGCTGAGCCCCTCCCCCCTCTGCTCCCTCAGCCCCTCCTGGTGCTTCAACCCCTTCCCCAGCTTCGTTCCATTCTCTGGACACGCTCCAGCCCCTCCGTGTCTTTTCTGACGTGAGATTTCCAAAACTGCCCTCAGGATTTGAAGTGGTGAGCCTGGCTGTCCAACCAGTTGTAGGATTTAAAGAAAAAATGTTGTCTAGAGCATAACATAATTTTTATCCCTATAGCTCATGCTTTCTGCAGTGCTTGCAAGAAATAGGTCTTGTTAGATCTTGTAGTGTGTCTGTGTACAGGTGTAAACAAAAATAGGACCATATAGGTCATCTCCTCTTCTCTGTTCTTCCAGCCAAATTCAGTGGATAGGGCCAGCAGCAGAACTTGGTGCTGAGTTATTGCAGCAAAGCTACGTTGTGGTGGATTAATGTAGCATCCTCTAATGAGGTTGTTATGGACCATGAAAGTTTTAAATTAATGGGATATTTTAAACTACTTTTAGAGTGTATGGCCACTTTCAGTTAACATTTTAATAGTTGTTGTTGGTAATGTTATGGCTGTGCATGTTTTGTCCTATTAGAAGAAGCAGCAGGCTGAGAATATGCTTATTCTTGGAAATACCTGTTAGATACTGCTCAATAAGGAACACTGCAGCTGCCCACACAGGGAGGATGCACTGCACACTCTGTAGTCTTTAATGCAGCAGACAAATACATAACAAGGTCTGAAAGTTAGGAAAATGGCAAACTGGAATTACAGTATAACTTTTGCAACAGTGGTTATTAACCATTGGCCTGCATTGTCAAGGAATGGAGATGGAATTTCCAGCACTGGCAGATGGGAAAAAAAGAAAAAAAAAATTAAGAAAACATTCAATGTTAAGCTTATGTTTTAATTTGTATTGGTTTGTTTTAATTTGGGTATCAACTTTTTATGATACCTGGAAAAATTAGAGGTTTTGTATTTCAGTTATTACATTAGGACATTTCTTTTTTCAGGATGTATGACTTCACAACAATTAGGATCTTTCTTTGGGGCAGGAGGAGAGTCTCCTGCAAATGCAAACTGAAAATCATAAATTAAATATGTAAAATAATACAGGCAAAAAGGGTAGAAAGAATGTTTGAGAGATTACTAAAAATACTAGATGAAGTGTGGGAGTTAGAGTGGTGTCTAGTGTGGGGTGGGAGGGAAGGGTGGAGAGCTCCTGGCAATGAGTTTTCAAAGCAAACAGTGGGGGTTTCCCTTGGACCTCACATTAATTTTGCTTGGTCTTTTAACAGTTTGCCGTCTTCCTAGGACTTCTGATGACTTTTTAATTATCTGTTCTTCCTCACTTTTGCTTCCATACATGTTGTTCACTGTATATTTTTTGCTTCTTTCTACTAATTTCTGACATGTTATATCCAAACTTTCTTTCTACCTCTTCAGCCTTCTCTCTGCTGTACCTACCCCCAGAATCCCTGCATTCTTGGCATTTTATTGTAGTATAGGTGGAGAGGTGCTAACAGGAAAGCTTCTTCTTCAGAGCTGTTCCAGACTCGTTCCCTGGCCTAGCATGATAAGAAGAGTTATTAAATAATAAAAAGCTTGGAGTCTGTTAAGGATTCAGGCTTTATTAATTCATGGATCATATCATTGCAGAGCTGTGGATGTGGTTCAGTACCTCAGGATGTGTGTGACTGCTTGTTCACTGCTTCTGTGACCGGGGAAGTCATCAGGAGTGTTTCCCAAAGCCTTTATCCCCGGTCTCTGTCAGAAGCAGATTTTCTCAGTTGCCAATTTTAGCTGGGGAAGGGAATGACTTTCTGTTTCCCAGAGAGAAGTTAGCTGTGACTGTATGATTGTAAAGCTGTTTTGAAGCACATCGTGTGGGACATTTAAAAGGCTTGGGGAGATCAGAACTCTGTGGAATTTTTTTTTTTTTAATTCACAATTCCATCAGCTCAGAGATGTGGGGACTTCTGTTCCTGCCAGGATAAATGAGGGAAAACATAATTCAAATCAAGGATTTCTCCTTTTCTTCCACAGATGTTGTCAACTTGGACCTGAAGTCTACGCTCAGGGTTCTGTACAACCTTTTCACAAAGTACAAGAACATTGAGTGATCCTGGAAGCTGCTGAGGTCTCTTCATCCTTCAACCTCCCCAGTCAGAAGTTACAATAAACATGCCCTTTGCATGCTCCCATTGTGCCTTATGCTATGTACTTCATGCATTCTTCCTACAGCTGATGTGTTCTCTCTGTAGCTGTTTGTATGACAATCCCACTAAAAATGATGCGTGTGTATTTTAGGTCACTTGAAAATATGTAGGTATTTCACACTTTTGCCAAAAGGATCTGTTGTTTGCTATAATCCACAAATGTTCTTTTGAGAAAGGAAATATACCACTAACTACTTTAAAAAGCAGGGAAAACATGAGACTTTCCTCATGGCTCGAGATTATTTGCTTCTGCAGGAGACTTTCTTTTGCATACTCCTTGGTTGCAACTGGCATTTGATGATTTTCCAGGCTTAGAGTGTTAACAATAGAAAATCACCACTGGAATTTATTTAGAAGCTGAGCCTTTTCTATTAAATAAGGGTTTGTGTATTCTGTTGGGTGGGTTGGGCTGAGGAGAATTACAGGCACTGTCTGAAGCTAATGGCAAAAGCTTCATTTTTTGTGTTCACCTCTTTCTACTCAATGTTACTTCCATTCAGTGTTTACACAGAATAAGTCTTGCAATGGGATGACCAGCTAATCTTTTGATGTCTAGTTTTTATTTAATCTCTTTTCTAGGAGAAATTTGGTTGCTAGGGCCACTGTCACTCATTAGGCAGCTTCAGTCAGGTTGGTCCAGAGCTGGTCACACAGGCACAGGCTGGATTTTCCCAGTGCATTTTCCCCTGTCCTTCCTGAAACTAACAGAGGGAATGTGCTGGAACAGGAGCCATCTGAGTGGATTTTTGAGGAGAGCTTTGTGGAGGAAATGGGATTGGCATTTCCAGAGTAAATGATATGTGGAATATGTGTTCAATATCACCCTTTGAGCACATAGAGGAGAGATTTGATTGCTGCTTTTATGTATCACAGGAGCAACTTTTGTTTTATGGGCAGCCATTCTTTTGGCTGAAACACTAGGCAGTGTGCCCTGAAGGAGAGCAGGTAGAATTGCTCTGCTCCATGGGCTTACTTGAGTCCTGTTGGAAGTCAGCATCTTCTTTCCCTAAAAATCAATTTTTTTACACCAAACATTATTTGCCTTTGAGCTCAGATTCAAGAGGAAACATGCTATTTGAATGGTATAATTTTACAATTGGGATTTTCTCCTTCCTTTCGCAAACAGTTTTTCATCTCAGAGGGAAAGAAATTAGCTTCTGCTTCTTTGCTTTGTATTTTTGGGTTCTGAGTTCTAGTATTTGGATTACTTGGATTACCTCCCCTCACACTGAAATGAACAGGGCTAATGCCTTTATTAATGTTCAGCTCTTTATTCAAAAGATCAGCTGGGCAGGGGGCTCGACGCAGAGCTCGCCCCGCGGTCGTAGCTTTCCCAGGCAGCCAAAAGGAAGGAGGTGTGCAGAGTCGGTCACTGGAGTCCCGAGCAGCAGCTGTCCTTTCTCCTTTCCTTGTGGCACATCGGTGGCCCGAGGATGAGGAGGCGTGGTGTGCAGAGTCTGTTGCTGAAGTCCAGAACAACAGCTGTCCCTGCTCCTTCCGTGGTGGCAGCACCAGGGCTCCCTGTCTCTATCTCCCTGCTTCTCAGAGCCTAATATAGTCTGTTCTTTCTTAGGTGATGGCGACGGTAAAAAGCCAGTCAGGGGATGTGTTTCCCTCTTCCTCAGCTAGGGCATTTGTCTAGACTCCTCTATTGTGTTCAGTTTTTGATTTATATTCATTTTTATCTCCTAAAAATACTCCCATGATCCTAAGGGGTTTTTATTTGCATGTTAGTCCCAGAATGGCAGCGTGGAGGGGTGGGAGGCCAGGTAGTTTAGAGAAAACAAACAGAGCAATTAGCTAATTAGCATTTCAATATCGGTACTTAGCTAGAGTTAGTAGTTTTCTTTTAATGTTGCCATGGGAACTAGGAAAGCCCTGCCCGCGTCTCTGGGGAACACCTGGAAACTGTTCATAACAACACCTCTAAAAAATAGAAATTTTGAAAAAGAAGGAAGTTGCCTTTTCTTTGCATGAAAAATTCAGATCTCCTCTGCTCTGCAAGGCTCTCTGGGGAATCTTTGCATGCCTGTACTTTAGGAAGGAGCTGACCTCTCAGTGTTTATATTGGGCCTGGAACAAGGATGTGCAGTTCAGACAGGGCCATTAAATTCTACCACAGCACCAACAGAGGAGACTTGCACAGCTGCTGAGGCCTGGTGGGCAGCTCTCCTGGCAGGTGAAGGAAATTGGTCTAACTTTTGTGCTGAGAAATACAGGTATTATGAGGCTGGAAGATCACTGAGCTGAAAGGTCTCTCAAACTTTTAGTTTAATGCAGAGTTATTTGCAGGAAGCAAGTCTGTTAGAGTTTTTATTCCATGCCCCTTTCTTCAGGTGATGTGGAGGTGCCAGCTCTGTTTATATTCTCTGAGCTGCTGAGAAAGACCTCCAGAGAGTATAGTTTTTGGAATTGCAATCAGTATTAATATGAAAAGCAAACAGAAGATAAAAAGAAGAGATGGGTGGGGGTGATGTGGCTTTGGAAAGAGGAATGGCTGTTTCTGAGCTGGGATCATAGAGCTGGCATCTTCAGGGCACATAAGCAGAGGTGGGCAGGTTATGGCAGGTTATAAAAGAGTGTCTGTTTTGTTGAATTCTGTTTCTGGTCCCCTTGCTACAACCATGGGTCTCCTTTAGCATTCCTTCAGTTGATGTCCCTGTCAGCCAGGACTGCCACCTGGATCAGATGTCGCAGCCTGTTCTGTTGTGGTCCTGTTTCTTGGTAGATGATGCACAGGGAAAATACTTTTTTCATTCCTTGGCTCCTGGCTGTCTGGCCAGCTCACTGTTCTGTAAATACTGTATTTATTGTTAACCAGATCTGTGAGCAGGGCAGATTGAACTGAAGTGTGGCTTCATCCTAGTCAGCCCAGAGTCCAGGAGGAGCCATTAAGTAAATCTTCTCTGAAAGCCTGCCTTTGTCATGCCTTTCTGTGACACATGCTCCGTAATTCTTTGCTTCTCAGAAAGTTGAGTCAGTGTTAAAAATGTTATTAATGATATCTTTGTGTTACTGGGGTTCTACATATGGGTACCAGTCTGAATCCTGTTGAGTTCATCTGGAATGCTCTGCAGCATTAAAGCGCCCACGTTTGTAAGTACTTAATGAATGTCTATATTCTCCAGTCCATACAACTTGACTTTTAGGTGCATTTACTTGACACACTCAGTTACAGTGAGCTGTATTACCACTGAAAAAGCTCAGCTAGTCCTCAGCTGCATTCTGTTTTTCAAGATGAAAAACTGACAGTGGCAGATTTTTTTTAAAATCAATTTAAACCTTATAGGATTTCTTACTCCTCTTCCCCACACCCAGTGCTTCCAGTATTAATGTGTTTTTTAAGAGTCTTTTCTACTGTTTTTTTAACAGTGTTTACTCTGGATTTCTAACTACTAAAAACCAGCCTTTCAGGTAAAAATCTGGACTTGGCATATGTTGGAAACATCCATCTTAGTGATAAGAGTTGTGTACTGTAAGCAAGTTACAATGCAATGCTATGTTTGCTAAAATTCACAGCAGGCGCGTTTATGCATGGTTTTGGACAGTTGTACTATTTATTCAAATAAACAAATAATAATCACTGTTTTCTTTTTTTTTTTTTCTCAATGGAAAAACCTGTGGGAAGAACTGTGGGAAGAATGGTGAGCTTCCCTTTCCTCTGGTGTGCAGAGAGTGTAGAGTGGCTCACCAATACAGCAGGGCCATGTGGAGAAGCAGGAAAATGCATTATCAGAACTTGTTATTGCTGTTGAATCCTTGAATTGTTCTTCAGTGGCTATTTTCATTTGGGGGCCAGGTGTTTGTGGTGGGGCTGTGTGCATGAGATGTGCTTTGAGAACTTACAGGAACACCCACTGTGGGTCAGTCCCTTGGAGCTGGTCCAGGGACTTCTTTGCCCTATTTTCTTGTGATGTCTCCTCAGATTCTGGTTGCAAAACAAAATTTCCTTGTTAGAGGCTCTCTTCTTGAGAGTAAGACTCAACAGAATTTCAAGAATGTTAAAAGAATTTGCTTATTTCTCTAAAATCTAAGAGAAAGTGTACGAAAATTCTAGGAACTATATAACCATGTATTAACAGTCTGCAAAGCTAAAATCACATGAAAAATGTATAAAAAGGAAAAATCTTCAGGCATCATAGGCATGAAATCAATTGCAACTCATACAGGATTGACTACTGCTGTTCTACAGAAGTCTGGATACTCCATGCACTGGTCACTGCATCAGGTTTTGGAGGAAAATAGGTGTGTTAATAAATGCAACTCACACCAGGGAAGGTGGTTTCTGTAGGGAGCTCTTCCTCTTTAATCAGTTATATGAAAGGGGAGGAAGAGAAGCAGCACTGCCTGCTGGAGATAACTCTTGTCTCACATCAGGGTTTTGGGCCCTGGTGTGGCTAACTTCCTCTCTAAGGACAAAGGAATTAATTTTCTAGGTTTCTCCTGTCAGGTAGGTAGAGTGGTCCTGATCTGCTTTATAAAATACTTGAAGGAGCATGCGGAAAAAATGTATTGAAACATGATCTTGTCTGCTCTTGGCTAGGTTTTTATTACATACAAAGCAAAAGTGCTCTGTGAGTCAGCCCAGAGGCAGAGCAGCCCACTCACGCTGGGCAGTGCCATCCAAGAAAGATCATACCTTTTTAATATTTTCTGGTGCTTCAGGAGTTGCACGGCTGCATGTTTCCTGCACTTGTGTTCCTGTTTATCTCAGTTTCTTCAGCAGGGACCAGCACACAGACAATTCAGTTCCGGATGGGACCATGGTTTCGTTTTTAAGAGCGGAGCACTGTGGCATGACTTCCCCTTTGCTTTGTGTGCTTTGTGCTGCCCTGCATGGGAGATCTGAGAGCCTGGGCTCAGCCCTCTCCCCCAGAAATTGCATCCTGACTGCTGGGACAAGGTCTTGGAAGAGCTTCTGGAGAGTTACTGAAGGAGAGAATAGTAAGTTTGGAAAATGGGACTCCTTTGGGCACTTTTTATCATAATTAGTGTTCTTAACTGGAAGATTTTCTGGGTCTGTGTGGATTGTTCTTGCTAAGATAACATCTCTTCTGATGCTTATGAGCAAAGATGGTTCCTGAAAAGTGGCACTACACAGGGAAGTGAAAATAAGTTTTAAACTGGGTGGAAAATGTGCATTCTTTTTTTTTTTTTTCTTACTTATTTTCTAATTCTAGTTTCCCAAAGGTGGAGATAATAGTATTAACATTCCTACTTGTTTTTTTTCTCCTGCTTTGTGTGATCTACTTAGGAAAAGTGTTTGAGCTAGGCAGAGTAGGGCTTTTGTCTTTTTAAACAGGAAATAAAACAGGTGAAACATTTTGGTAGCATTGGAAAGTGCCTTGTGAATATTCTACAGCTGATTTGTAAGCCAGAGACCCCATTAGTGTTTTGTGTGGTACCTTGGGGATATCTGGGAGCCAGATTCTGTGAAGACTCATGGAGGAAAAGTGACCCTGAGAATTAGTTGTTTATCAGTAGTTGTGACATTGCAAGTTTGTGCGGTAGCCTAGCTCCTGATCTAAGAACTTTCTTGGCAGCCACTGCAGGTGGCACACAAGAAATCAAACATCCCTTGGGTTTAAAGCAAAGCCTGTACATCCATGGCATTCTCAGAGAATGAACATTTCATTCAGAGAATGGCATTTTCTTTGAATAGCCCATAATTAAGAATCTATTTCGTTTAAAGATGCCATAATGAAATGCCTGTACAGTCAGTATTCAAGTTGTCTCTTACTGAGACTTATGTATTCCAAGTACTGATAAAAAAACTCATGCAGGAGAATAGGGGCTGGAAAACCAGGATGTCAGTCACAGCTCTGAGCAGCACATTTAACTGATGGGTGCCAGGGGCTGCTTGCAGCAAATATGGAAATTTGTGTATGAGAACCAACTCTTCTGACCTTTCCTGTTTCTCATTAAAGAGCTCACCCACGGAGGTGTCCCAACCCTGGCATGTTCCATTTTATGTTGTTTCTCCAGTATGTTATTCTCTGAAAGCCTGTTGCCTGGGACCAATATGCTGCACAGCCACATGAAGGACAGCTCGTGAATGCTAATTATGAGTAATAAGCAATGAGTCTATTAAATGCTGGAGAACTGTAGTTCTCAGGCTCTGAAATGTCTGTGGGAAATCAATACAGATAAATATGAGCTGAAATACAATAAATTATGGGCTCTCAATAGTGTGTTGCTATGTATAAGATCTTGGAGATCTTGGAATAAGATGTATAAGATCTTGGAGATCTTGGAATAAGATCTTGGAGATCTAATAGATAATTCCCAATAAAGGGTCAGCAGTGATGAAAAAAGCAAACAGGACTTAGGAGGAGAGGAGCAGAGACCACTGTGAATGCTGCAGTGTACCTTTCTAAATCTGGGCAGGTCTGGTTCCTAGCACTTCCAAAAGGCTGTGATCATGCTGAAAGAATCTCAGAAAACAGCACTGAGGATGAGCAGCTGGTTTTCCAGGGAAGAGTAACTGTAGGCTGTCTTTTCTCAGTTTTGGAAAGAGATGGACATGGAGGCTTTGGGGTTAGTAGGGCAGGATTGACATGGAGCCATTAACACAGTGGTGTGAAAAATGTGGATCAGTTGCCCTTTGCCTGGTGCCTTCAGGGGAAGCTGGTGGGCCAGAGCAAGAAACAGGAGACGGAGCTTCAGGTGATGTAAACTGCACCTCCTCACTGCTGAGGGGTGAGAGAGACAGACACATGTTCAAGGGGTGAGTGGGGAGTTCATGGGGAGTAAATGAACTCCCCTGTGTTGACAGCTTCCAGTGACCAGGCCCCCAGCTTTGCTTTAGCAAGGCTGAACTGCAGACTGTTAAAGTGTTTTGGGGAAGTGTCTCTATATCCTTGCACTGCTTATAGATTTTGGGGTTCTGTTTTTTTTTTTTCCCTAAGGTACTGAAACGGGAGGACTGGATACCAGGCAAGTTAATCTTACCCTGGGTAGCAATTTTAACTCTAACTGACATACAGGACTGAGGCTCTAGAGGGTATTATGCTACCTTATTGCAAATTCTGAATTTCAAGCCTTTTCTTACAGGTTTCCAAATTTTAGAGTGGCTTCTGATGTTCAGGTTCCTTGACCAAAAAGAGCCCGGGGGTGTGGCAGGCAGCACACACCACTTTGATAGTTGAAGGAAGTAAGAGATACACAAGTTGAATCTTGCAAAGCTGAGTGAGAGTAAGTTGTGTTTTACATAGACAATTTCTGTTATAAGCTGGACTTCCCCAAGGCATCACAGCTGTCAGAAACCTAATTTAAAAGTAAGTCATCCTTTGGGTTGCTCCCTGTTAATTAACTTCTCTCAGTTAATTTCATCTGGGCAGTCTTATCTCACACAGTTCAGTTGTTCCTCAGGCACTACATCAGTCAATTTCTCACCTTTTTACAGATAGCATTCAGTTTTGCCACCGCCATAATGAAATGAATTCTCTTGTGACCTTTCTCCTAGTGCCTTGCTGGCAATTTTGTACCAAATTGTTTTACCAGATTGATGTGCAAAAGCATTCAATTGCTATTTTCTACCAGTATTCTCTCAGCTTTGGCAAAATCTGTGTTAAAATACATGCTCATAGCACACTGACTGGAGCCAGTAAGAAATATGTGAAAGCCTTCAGAGCAGCACTGTGCTGTTTGGGGTATAAAGCTATCAAGCAGAGAAATGTCACTTTGGAGATCTTCTGTGCCCACAGCATTTTCAGCAGGTGCCTTTCTGGGTGTTGGGAGCATCTCACCTGCAGCACCAGCCAGGGCTGTCTCTGGTATCAGAATTGGAGGGAACTCCATTCCTAAAACTAGGATTAGCTGCTCATTTAAATGCTCTGGATTGTTTTTGAAAAGTGCCATTCCCACTCATTTCACAGGAAGCCTTAGGGCTCCCAATGTGGGCACCCTGGGTAAAGAGTGGGAGAACCCTCCTGAGGGAACCTCTAATATGGAGCATTTAATTTTCTGTTAAAAAGAAAAAAAAAACCAAACCAAAAAAAAAAAAAAAAAAAAAAAAAAAAAAAAAAAATCCCACAAAACCAGTCAGTATCCCCTCTTCTACAGTGGCCCAGCAGTAAAAGTCTTCATGGTCATCACATCTGTTCTGCTCTGACTTCCAGAGATGGGATTGTTGGGAAGGATGAGTTCTCTTACTCATGCTAGAACCATAGTCTGCTCTAAGTGTCTGGAGCCCTCATCCTCCTATAATTTCTTCCACCTCTGCAGGCCACAGTACAGTTGCAGTTTGTAATTCTGATTTCTGGCACTTAAATCAATGTGCATTTCGTTTATGAAGAACCATTTTGCTTCTTGCATGTCTGGAACACTGGGCCCAGGGAGCGGTGGGGAATGGAGTCAAATCCAGATGGTGAACAGTCCCAAGGACTCAGGGCTCAGCACTGGGGCCAGTCCTGTTTCATGTCTTTATTGATGATCTGGACAAGGGGATCAAGGGCACACCCAGTCAGTTCATGGACAGCACCCAGCGGGGTGGGAGTATGGATCTGCTGGAGGGCAGGAAGGCTCTGCAGAGGGATCTGGACAGGCTGGATCCATGGGCCCAGGCCAGTGCTCTGAGGGTCAACACAGCCAAGGGCCCAGTCCTGCCTTGGGTCACACCAACCCCCTGCAACTCCAGGCTGGGCAGAGGGGCTGGAAAGCTGGGAAAGGCCCTGGGGGTGCTGGGGACAGTGGCTGGACAGGAGCCAGGTGTGTCTAGGGGGGCAGGAGGCCAATGGCACCTGGGCTGTGGCAGCAGGGCCAGGGCAGTGACTGTCCCCTGTGCTGGCACTGCTGGGGCCACACCTCAGATCCTGGGGCACTTCTGGGAACCTCAGGACAAGAAAGACATGGAGGGACTGGAGCTGGGGAAGGGGCTGGAGGGGGGCTCAGCCTGGAGAAAAAGAGGCTCATGGGGGACCTTGTGGCTCTGCACAACTCCCTGGCAGGAGGATACCACTGGGGGGGATTGGGCTCTGCTCCCAGGGAACAGGGACAGGACAAGAGGAAATAGCCTCAAGCTGTGCCAGTGGAGGGTCAGGTTGGACATCAGGAGGAATTTTGTCATGGAATGGGTGCTCAGGCATTGGAAGGGGCTGCCCAGGGAAGTGTTGGAGTTACCATCCCTGGAGAGATACAAAAACAATGCAGGTGTGACACTTGGGAACATTAGTGGTGGGTGAGCAGTTGGGACTCAATGATCTCAGAGGTTTTTTGCAATCTAACTGACTCTATGACTCCATACTAAAACTTGTTAAAGAGACTATTCAGATGCCAATAGCTGTCCTTATCTCCCCACATCTGTACCAGCTGGACCAATAAAGGAAGCTGCTTATATTTAATAACTTGTCTCAGTAATTTAACTACTGGGTTCTTGATTTAATGCTCTTTAAGTATTGGTAATTTTTATATTTTCTGGCACATATACATTAATACCTAGGGACTGAAACCTTCTTTTTCACTTCAGTTGAAATAGGGTTTTATTTATCTAATGCAGGGAAAATAAAATTAAATGTAATTAAAGCAAGTTTTAGTTCAGATCATCAGGTCATTTTTCCCTACATTTTGATGATTAACACAAAAAAATTAAAATTGTTTTAAACTTTTTTTTATTTGTACACATTTAAATATATTTTCAGATTTTTTAAAAGCAGCTAGTGATGAAATAATAGCTGATAAACAAACCCCTTCAGGTTTTTGTTTTCTTAGCACTAATTTTGATCGTTACATGCCTTTACTCATGTTCCCTTCCCCCCAATGCTTTTTACCAGCTTACCAGGAGTGATTAAAGACAATGGATCCAGACTTTTTAAATGCATTTACACAGCCTTCTACACTTAATCGATCCCTAACTGAGGATGTCATTGCTAAAGGTATGTGCTTTATGAACCAGGACAGAAAAAAGGCCAAAGAACCACCTAAAGGATCAAACATAAAATGAGCTGTACAAATGAATTCTATATTTTTCAGCAGTGATCCCATGGCTGTATCAGAAATGAGTGTGTCCAATTTGGCTTCAGACTCTTTGGGGGCAGATCATGAAGAAGCAACACAAAGTCCAGCTGGTTCTTTAACTGAAATTTAAGTTTCACACATATGGACCTGACAAAGTGTGTTTTCCTCTTTCTAAAATTGTCCATCTAGATCTTACTCATTTGAAGTACACTGAAGCATCATTTCCAACAGCAGACTTAGTAGTCCGCTACACCAGTTTCTTGCTCATAAGGAATTAGTTAAAATGAAAAATAAATCTTTCTACATCGGGCAATTAGCCATATTGGGAATATCAAACTGATAGCAGAATTAGCTGCACACTTGCCTTAGTCATATCTGATAACTGTGATGGATCTTGTTTGCTTCCTACCACAGGCGAGAAGAGGAAACTCATAAAACCAATCTCAAGCAACAACCCCAAACTGGAAGAATTGAAACTGGTACCACTTTTTATTGCATAGTTTAACCCTCACCTTGAGCTGTGCTAAAGGAAACAAGGAACCTGGTTCTTTAACTTCTTTCAGCCCTATAAATTGCCCAGCTCTCTGACCCCAGTCCCCCACTCTCTACTGATGGGAATAAGTTCTTCTTTTGGTGTTTGGGCTCCAGACAAGTGAAGCCAAACAAGCTTTTGTTCCAGCACAGCATCAGGGAGGCTGGGGCCATCCAGGATCAAGATTCCAATGTAATGAGCACTGCTGGGTGTGGAGTGCAGATATAAACCTGAGTGACTTCTGATGTGACCCCTCTCCTAACCTGGGCTGTGTGGGCGAGCCACATAAGAAGCACCCAGTTGCTCTTTCACTGTGATGGTAACAAAACAGCTACAAGAATCCAGCCAAAACCCCAGGCTGGGATCACAAGGAGACCCATGTCAGCATTTGCTGTGACTAAGGAGAGATATGGTACAGGTTTGCTGCACTGATCCTATGGTAGCTTTTATGATTGCTCTACTGATTGGCAACAGCCTTCACCAGCAGCTGGCTCAGCTGGCAAGGTTAGCAGAGAGCAGAGGGGGATGGGAAGAAGAGTGTGCAAGTCACCAAGAATTCAGGATGAAAGCTTTGTACTGTTGTATGGTACATTACCTTCTTGAGGTAACTGTGAAGGATGAGTCATGTTCCACAGGCAAGTACTTTATTTCCATCTAATTTTGAAAGTCTCCCCAGTGTGTTCAATCAGTGTTTCAATTTCTCTAATGGCACAGTTCACGTAATGAAACTTCCTGGAAGAAAAGTTGCATGTGTCTCATGAGACCAGCACTCCTTGCATTATAGAGGTGCTAAAATTGTCATAAACATTATGAAAAGCAGCTTAAGATATGTGCTGTTGTTTGTATTTTGTAGCATTTATAAACATGTAGGTAGGTGTGTTTCTATATTAGGTATTCATACACATTTGATCAAAAAGATTTGATTTTGTGTCAGGTTTTCATGATGTTGCTGTAGAAAAGGGAAAGTCTGAAAAGTAGTGCTGCAAAATGCAATTATGTTGTCTACAGAAAGACTGGATTTGTTATTTTGAGATTGCCAAAACTGAAGCGTTTTCCTCGGTTGTGAAAATTTCTGTGGGCTTCCGTGCTTAATCCATTTCCTGTTAGAGATTCCTGAAATTATGTTAATCACTGTCTAATGTCTTTTCCTTGGGTGATGAGGAGATGGAAATTGTGTCCTGAGGGAGACAAAGTCCTCTGCGTTCCCATCAGTGTCCCTTGATTGCCTTAATCTAAAGATTTGATGGCTTCTCTAGAGAAACATTTGGGATGGAGACAGGGACAGGGAGGAATCTTCAAGGGAAGAACAAGGCAAGCAAAGAAACTCACTGGGGAGACTTTCACTGCATTTTCATCTTGAGGTGGCTTTGGACAACTGAGAAATACGAAATGGCTCCCTGTAGTTGCTATAAATTTCCATCTGCATGTAAAATAGGAGCTGGTTACATTCAGAAGCCAGCAGCAAACTTCTCAAAGTATTCCTTTTCTACTTTCCCTGTTTGCTCATTTTTAGACATGAGGCTCTGCTCTGCAGCTGAGTGGGCCCCCCACAACTGGGCAGAAAGCAGAACTGTGTGAGCTGCAGGCTGTGGATGTGGCTGTGTTGAGCTGGGAGAGCACAGGAGGGATGCCATGTGCTCAGTAGTGCTTGCTGCTTTTCTGACTTCCCTCTGGCTGGACTCTTGTGTTTGGAGTTCTGCTCTGCACCCCTCACACATCCAAAGTGTCACCAAGCATCAGCTGAAGAGCACAGCTTTCTTCTCTTTTTACTTCTTAGCTGAGGATGCATTTTACAGTTTGACAGCTTCCCAGTTCAGGCTTTTTTATTTCTTGTGCAGTTTAAAGCTTCTCAGAGACTTTTCTTTTCAAACCCTTCTTACATTTTTGTTAATGTTGGCGAGCTTACAGGAATCTGGTACGAATTTTCTCCTCTGTTTACAGCAAGTGAGAAGGAGCCACTCCAGACACTCACTCCTAACAATCACAGCAATAAAAGCAATACTCTTCCCTCTTACAAGAGGGATGTTCATGTTGGCAGCCAGCTGGAGCCACTGCTTTTCTGTTCTGCTTCACCAGGTCGTCTTCCCTTTCCCTCAACACATGTGGATAAAACACATGCTTGGAGAAGCACTGAGGAACTGCTTTGTTCTCCCATCTAGGAGCAAATGTGGTTCCTCTCCTTCTGTAGCCAGACCTTGGCTTCCTGAGCAGCTTCCCCTTTGCAAAGGCAGGAAGGATATTAGAAGGCCAGTAGGAGGACTGCCACGTAAGAAAGTTCCAAGGAGGTATTTGGGGATTGAGTGGTACAATATTGCAGAAAGAAAAACAAAACAAAACCAGGAGATGAGAGGGAGGAGTGCTAGTAGTGTGGATGAGTACAAGAAACTACACACAGAATGAACCAAGCCTTTTTTCTTACAAACTTCTGCCTGGCAGTTGAATTTGTGTGAATTCTGTGATGTGGGATGAAGGCAGGGGATGGGAACTGTACTGTGCAGGCTTTTCCCTGGTGGAAGTGGGAAGAGGGTCTCTTTTCCCAGCTGTATAACATAATTCCTTGGAATATAAGTAGCAAGATGTCTGTCTCACTTGAAAATTAGGGAAAACTAACCCTTTAAAAAATAACCAAAAAACACAAAGTGGATATTGAAAGCAAATCAAGATCTGAGATACGGGGCTGAAGAGAGAGGCGAAACAGAATATAGCCCTGAGTGCTGTGCTGTGTGAACAACAGGATTATAATTGCTTTGTTTCCCCCTGCAGTTCTTGACTGAGTGGATCAACAGAACTCTGAGAGAGGAACATATAGTAGTTAAAAGTCTGGAGGAAGACCTGTATGATGGGCTTGTACTTCATCATCTACTGGGTGAGCTGCTCCTTTGAATTTAGTTATTGCAGACATCTCATGGAGGAACTTTCCAATCGGAGAATAAACCTCAGGAATCATGGTCGCAGGGACCTGTCATCACTTCCCACTACACTGGGGGCCAGCTGTGATAATCACAATTCTGAACAAATTCCCACTATTGTTTCACATGATTATTTTACTTCGAAGAAATTCTTAATACCTGCAATTGACATAATGAAAAGGTTTATGAAGTGTGAAATTCAGTGCTTCTGAAATGAAGGAGAGTTTCATAAACCAGGAGCACAAAGGTGGCTCGTGGTGCTACCAGAAACATTGGATGGAATCAGCACTGTCTGTGCTGAATACTGCATATGTTTTCCTGCCTTTAAAAAAAAAAGAAAGAAAAAAAAAAAGAAAAAAAAATTAAAAGCTCTACATCCAAAGAACTGTTCTGCTTTGGAACTGGTAAAAATCTAAGAGGATTTTGGCACTATGTGGTGCTTGTATAAAGATGTGACCTCCTGGAGCAGCCTGTTATCTATTTCTCCATCTCTCCTGTCCCTACTAAATTTTTCTTTCCCTTTTCACTCTCTTTGGAGACGTCTTTTAAATCTATCTCCTTTCCACCTAGGCTGAGAGCAGCAGCATGAGCAGGACTGGCTGATTTTCATAGTTTACTTGCCTGAACAATGAGCTCAGATTTCTTCTATATATGAGTTGATATCAACTTTGTACATTATCTACAGGAAAGATTCACTCTTTGGATTTCTGTAGAAGAAATAGAAAGAGCTAGGGGCTGAGGGATGATGCTACAAGGAGTGACTTGAGTCCTCTCCCTTTTGCAGAGCTCTAAAATGATATTGAACATTTAAAACAGGACTTTGTGTGCTTTGCTGTCATTTTATGTTTCTAATTGGTTTTTTTTTCCCTACAATGATGTTAAAATACATCCTTATTCCTATGAACCCTCTGTAAAAGAAAACTTAGGATCTCTCAAGCTGGATGTTGAGAAGATTGCACTGACAGAAAAAAAACAGCGACAGAAACTCTCTGTGATTCTGGAAGTTGTGGCCAAGTGTTTGCAACTGGAAGAAAGTCAGCTGAAATGGAGTGTGGAATGTAGGTGCAGAAGTGAAATTGAAGAAAATTTTCCATCACAGGCTTTCTGTGCTATAAGGCTGCTGTGAGGCAGTGTGCTGCCAGAACAGTAATTAAATTAAAACCTGTTTTCAACTACTAGTTGAATCAAAAGTGAGACAGAAATATCTGGGCCTGCCTCCTCTAAGTGTGTGGCTTGTAGATCACTTAAGAGCCCTCAGCATCCCTGTATGTCTCACTTTTAAGCTGTGCTATTGCTAAATTTTGATATTATACAAATCCCAATCTGGTGTCCCACCTGTGTTATGGCCCTCCATGATTTTGGGGTTCTCTGCACAGGGAGAATTCATGATGTTGGAGGGAAGTTCACATTTTTTGCACACTGCGCATTGTTTTCTTCCTTTACACTCAACAGCTATCTTGGCAAAGGATTTACTGAGCACACTGCATCTTCTGGTTGCAATAGCAAAGCACTTTGAACCCACCCTGGCTCTGCCTCGTAATGTTCAAGTGGAGACAATCACCATCGAGGTATTTGTAGTTTCAGCATTTGTTACAGTAGATCCTAGAGTCCTTTCACAAGGCTAATTTGCTTAGAATTAGGAGCAATGTGTGTGCAGCTGTGAAAGAGATACTCATATTTCCTGTGAACCACACCTTTCAGTTTCTGAGTTTGTTGGGTTAGATTGAGCATTCAGTTTGCATACGTGTCTTTAACAGGGGAAAAGCACTATGCTGTTTATCTTCCTCAGCCAAACAAGGGAGTGGTCCAAACTGAAAGCAGATATTGATCTCTGTAAAGAAGAAAATGAAGAAATTCTGCTGTTACTGTCTCTAAATATTTTAAAATAGAAGATTGTATTCATAAATCATGAAGGTTTTTAATGCTGAATATTTCTTTTTTTAGGTCATGGGAGTTTTTACTCCCTTTCCATTGGGGTCACATTTTGGTATTTTTCTCTACAAGCAGATATCTACATGCTTTCTTCCTCTATTTTGTTTCTTAAAGTCAATTCTGAGACTGTAGGAGAATATTGAATATCCTAAAATTTGGGATAAAATTGCAAAAATTAGCACCAGCAGTGTATGTAAACACAGAATGTTTTCACTGCCTGAAAGGGAAGAGCAGCAAACACCAAGGACTTCCTCTGATGGAGAAGTAAGAGATTTCCTCTTGGAGACTGAAGAGAGCAGAAGGAAGCAGAAATCTCTCAAAGTACCTGTACTAATTGTACTGGAGTTATTGAATAAATGCCCTGTGATAATTATTTAAGGTAGCAAACAGGTCATGAAAGCTTGTTTATGGAATATTTTGTTTGTGTGACAAACCCAACATTGTTTATTGTCCTTTCAACAGACCACCTCCAAAGGATTAAAGACATCAAATGCGGTGGAATATATCACAGAAAACAAGTAAGAGGGGATATATCTGGTTTTTACACTGTCAATCAGAAAAGAAACGTTGTGGGTGTGTGCCCCTTACAAAAAGTAGCTGGGATCGTGATGATGAAAAAGGTGTAAGTCCAGGCATGCATATGCATGTGAGTTGTTTCTCTGATTTCTTCCCTTTTTTTTTTTTTCTGTATTCCCCTCTTCCTCTTTGGCTTTATGGTGCAATACCTTTATTTATTCTATATATAAAACAATATGCATGATTATTTCTTAAGCTTAGCATTTCTTATTGCCATGAAATTTCATAGCAAATATAGTAACAAAATTCCAGTACTGTAAATTTACCTGTGCCAGACTAAACTGGAAATTTTCTAAAGCCACAAAGGTTTAAATCTACTTTAAATTTGCTGCTGTTTTGTTTTAAAATAAAGAGAAAGGAGGCAGTTCTTTTCTTATTTTACTGTGAAAGGAATGTTTTAGCTTGCTGAGTGTGTGAGGTACTGTCATTAAAGGAGTTTAATTGGATACAATTTATATACCAAAAAAATATGCACACCATTCTAAGAACTAGAAACAGATTTTCCTACTATCATTTTTTATATGCCAAAACATCTTCAAGCTCTAATATCATGAGCAGCTTATTGGAAGAGAATATTGAGGATTGTGCTTGTAAAAGAAATGGTCATTGGTGTGTGGGCCAGTTAAAATCTCATATGCTTCCAAGACCCTACACAGATATACAATCTACTTAAAAATGTCTGTTGGAAAGTCACTCTGACATAAAGGTAATGCCACTTTGAATTCTATCTCCTGCTTTACAGGATAGCAGATAAGCAAAGCTTATGAATAAGATCAGCTCTGCTGAATCATTTTTCTAATTCTTGCTTCTTATTGCACTTCCAGAGAGAATATAGAAGCACAGTCAAGTAAGTGCTGGCATTGCCAAGTTCAGTGTTTCATTATGTGCTTTTATACACCATGTCCTCATCCATTTTTACCCCATAGTAAAATCAGTACTCTCCCACTAAAGTTAATAGAGATTAATGGATTTTTTTCCTGATGTTTTTCTCCAAAAGTCTTCTGTTAATGCCTGATCAGACCAACAGAATACAGCTTGGAAAATGGGTGGTCACTTTGCCTGTGGGCTACAGGCAACAGATGGGAGGGGAAACAGGGCATGAAGGTGGGTTGATGACCCAAAAAAGAAACCTGGCAGGGGGCAAAATGCCAGCTTGGATTTGTGCACGGACCATGTTCACTGTTGGAACTATTTATAAAGGCTTCAGAACTGTGCTTCTCTTTGCTACCGGTTTTTGTACTCTCCTTCCCACAGTTTGCAAATGAGATTTTGAAATCCAGTGGTACTGGGTTGTGGATGGCAGCTCAGTCAAACAAAATCCCCAGAGCTTTTACCCTTAGGGCTTTTGAGGGCTGGGAAACACTTGAGGTGAAAAATGTCCCCGTGTGCAAAGCCTGCAGAAGGTCTGGGTTCAGTGTGAGCTGCTCTTCCCTGCTGCAAAGGAGCACACAGAGAACCAAGGCAACAGTTTGAATTCTCTGCTGTGTCCTTTATTTTGGCATTTCCATCCTTTGCAGAGGTGCAAACTATATAATTTAATATCTATTTATCACTAATTCCACTGAGTGCTCTATAGTGTGGGCTGAGATTGTGAAAAAAACTCCAACTCTCACCCTCTGCCCCAAACTAAAAAAAAAGAGAAAATAACATTAGAAAAAAAAAAGGATGAAAAAACCCCAACCCATAATTAGGTGTTTCTTGTAGTGGGCTGATTCTGCTGGGAAGAGAAATCTGCAATTCACTCTTCAAGATACTCTCTCTCTATTTTTGACACAGCTTTCTTAGCAAAGAGAGAAATCCCAAAGTGTGGCTCCAGAAGAGGGCTCTCTATGATTTGTTTGATGGATTCACCTATTACCTGACACTGCTCCCGCAGCAACCCTCAAACAGGCAGAACAGAGAAACCCGAGGAATCCCTTTCACAAATGAGCCTTCCCTGTCACTGTCTTTTGGGAGGAATTTCCCTTAAGCAAAGCTGCCTTTGCTTTCCTGTGCTGTAGAAGCTGGTTCTCCATTTAACTGAGCTGCCAGAGTGCCTGTCGTTTCTTGGGTTGTTTCAAATATTTTGCTCATGCTTGAACCAGGGCTGGGTTGTGGCTGGGTGAGGAGATGGATCCTGCCTTTGCTGCATCTGGGTAGAAAAGGGAGGAGAGGGTGGGACTCATTTATTTTCTCTTTATTGCTAGAATGGATCTCATTTCCTTGGAAGTTTTAGACTCCTGCTAGTTCTTGAGCACAGTTCTGCTGGCACCAGCTCCTTGTCCACTTTAAACAGGGTGGCAGAACTGGCTAGTTTGGAGGTCTCTGAGTTTTCAGAGGAAGGGCAGCTTCTCCATATCTTGCTTGTGGTTTTTTGAAGGAAGGAGGCTGGGGTTTTTTCTCCAAATTTGGTGTAACTGACATTTCTGTTTGAGGAGAACAGTAAAACATACAGCACTTCTGCTCCCTGCATTTTATCCCAGAGGTTCAGGGTTAAAAAAACCTAAGTGGAAAGTGATAAACTGTGGTGATGTGAAACATAGCGTGTTCAGACTGGTGGCAGCACAAACTGAGAACCTCTGCAGGTGAAAATTACAGAGCTGGATGAAGTAAATAATTTTCTCTGATGTGGTCAGGCTGAAGGGAAGCCTGTCATCCTGTTCTCTGATAAATATAGAAGGATCATCTTTCTCTGCCTCCCTGTTACTCTTTTCCTCCTTGGATTGTAAGTTGCAAATACCTTTCTCCTTCTGTAGCTACATTAAAGCTCTGATCTCTCAGTTATTAAAAATGAAACCAATTAATGTTGTTTTGATACAGAAGATGATGCCTTTGAATTATTTAGCTGTGCTCCAGATAAACTAGATGCTGTAAAAAAGGTAATTTACTTTTTTAGTAGACATCAAAATCTGTTAGGCTGAGCTTAAATACTGAAAAAGTTATTTTTTTCTTTCCCCCTTTCTTCTCTTTCTTTTTTTCTTTAGGCACTTTTGCAATTTGTTGACCAGCATATTGGAAAATTAGGATTAAATGTGAAAGACATCGAATCTCAGGTAGTGTACTCCAAGCTGCATGTTACCCATGTTTTGTCAGCCATTGGGGTATTTCTTCTCACCATTAGGAATTCTCCTTTTTATTACAGTAATTTGAAATTTGGCAACATAATGATTTCCAGGTTTAAGCTTTGGTCTCTGAAGTTTCTGAAGCTAATAATTAATGCAAAAAACCAGCCTTTGTATTGAATGCTGCCCTTGTAATGCTACAGGGAGTAATTTTCAGAGTCTGCCCAAGTCCTAAGGGTGCTTTCTTTGTCAGGATGGAAATAAAGGTGTCCTGAAGATTAAAATGAAAGCCAAGTTGTTTGCTGTATTTAGTGATTGTTGATGCTGCATTTGCTTTATGGTATGAAGGCCCTATTTTCATCACATTTCAAAGTCTCATCCTCTGAATGTAGAGCTTCTTTAGAGTATAAAATTGCAAGAGAACTTAGGCTGAGCACCCTGGTTCTGTTGAACAGGGTGCTCTTCTGGATTTTTCCAGTGGGCAACTGTAAGAAAAGAAGGTTTTCAAGTGTTTTGTCATACATAACTAGGCACAATTTTCTATTGTTTATAGTTATGCTCATCTGAAGTGTTTTCCTATTTGGAATAGTATGTTTAAATAGCTGTCCTTTTACAAGGTTGTATTTTCACAAATATGAATTTGGGAGCCTTATCTAACTAAATATGAAGTTCACTGTGGAAGAGGTTGAGGGAGCTGAGTCATTAGACTGTCTGCTTACTTGAGTAACATTTAAATTCTTTTATTGCTAGAATGGCATTTACTGGAATAGTTTACTAAAGCCAAATAATTTTCAGGTAATTCTTATCTAGTTTTCAGATGGAGTTATCTTACTTCTCCTAATTGGACAACTAGAGGGTTACTTTCTGAATTTAAGGAATTTCTTCCTGACTCCGGCCAGCACCATGGAGATGGTAAGTTGTTCTGTAATTATTTAGAGCTTCAGCCATCAAACTGTGTGTTCTGCCTCTTGCTTCCACTGCTGCTGCTGTGTGTGAAGTCCCATGCCCACAGTGTTTGCAGGAGAGGGGTTTGGGGCAGTTTGGCGCCAAGACAGGCGCTCAATGCTGTCAAAATACCTCAGAACAGGTCGGTGTCCTCTTCAAAATTAGCATCTCATGGGAGGCAAACACATGTTACGTGCACTTGTTTGGCATGGCCATGCTTCTGCAGCCTTCTGATGAAATTCAGGGCTCTGTGTGCTGGGGAATGGGTGTGTTCTCTTCTACCAGTCTGTCCTGCAAACAGGATTTGAAGAGGTGACATGTCTTCCATAGCAGAACTGGATCCTTGTGAGTTTCTTTATGCTGCCCTAAAAATATACCTTAATCAAGACATGGCCAGAACATTTTGAAGGCCCTTTCTGTGTTTGGGTAGCTCTTGAGAGTTTACATCCTTTCCTCCCCCGAGGCTGGGGGCTTTAACATACTCAGCCAGACCTGCTTGGCACCTTTTTCCACATCTACCAGGCAGATTTCATCTTGCTTTAAAAGTAAAAACTGTCACAGCCAGAAGGAAGTGTGTGCTGGGCTGCCTCCTCCACAGGTCTGGAATGTTGATATATTTTGAGATATTTGAGGTATTTTCAGATTGTCTCTGGTGTGGGTAGGCTTTTATTCATTTGGGTCTCTGAGTAGCTCTGAAAATCTTGAAACTGTAGCTATTTTTCCTGGTTTGTGCTCAAATCTCTGGAAGTGAAATGTGTCAGATCTTTTTTGCTTGAGAGCTGCCAGAGAAGAAAATTTCTTCTCTGGCATGGTTTGCATTACGGCTTCCCCGTGCAGATGAAGCTTTAATCTTTTTCCCAGCCTTGGCAGAGTTAATGCCCCTGGGCAATATTTATTTGTAACAAAAGTTCTCAGAAGTCCTATATTAACAAATAAATATTCCCATGGAGCTTTTAATCAGAAAGTTTAAAAGCACAATTGTTTCACACCTAGGTTCAAATGTGAAAATTTCATCGCTGTCAGTTGGTAACTGTTACAAGTATTAGGAAAAAAATATTTTTTTTTTTTTTAATCTAAGAACAGGGAAAATATATTTTGAATGGTCTAATCAGACATAATCAAAGCATTTCCTTAGAGTTGTTTTTCTTCCCTTTCTCTTCCACTCAGGTTTCAAAATTGTTTGGTCTGTTCACATTGAGTTGGACAGAAATTTTTAACATTTCTGTTAGCTTTATTCAGAGGAATAAATGGAATATTTTCTTATTTAAAATTTCATAAGCAACCATTTTATTTTTGGTTCAGCCCTATTCTAGCCTCACAGATATCTTTCTGGAAATGAGAAAGCCCTAAAATTCTGGTACAAATCAAAGCTCAGACTTCCTAGTTCTTACCCTGCCTGTCACTTGCATCAGAGAAGAATAGAATGGGGTTGGGTACTGCTTCAGTACAATTCTTTACATAAAATGTACTACATTTATAAAATGTAGTCATTTCATTTTAGCTAAGTTGCTCCCAAGGACTGGACTTGCTGTTAAATACTTTGCCAAAGTGGTATTTCCTATTTATTTCTCCTCTGATGCTCATTACAAAATGAAAAGTGGGATGACAACTAAAAATATCGATCAACCATAGTTCAGCTGTCATTTGTACACAAAGTGTGTCTTTCAATTACCCTGTGCTTTCTAACTCCCTGTCATTTTAGTCATTAATTGGTGCAGTAAAGTATAAAGACATAGCCTCTGCTGGGATTTAAAAGATCTCATTTGTTGTTGGAATAGTGCCAACTACACGCACTATTTGGATCAGTGTGGTGCATCCACCTTACAGTTCCTTCTAACCAAAACCATTTCATGACAGAAATTTAGGAGGTGATAAATTTTGAGGTGCAAAAAGATAACACTGCATGTGGGCAGGTTTGCTGCAGGGTTTTTTGGGGTGTTTATTGCCAAAAAAGGCGCTTACAAGTAACTGTAAAGAAGTGCAGCTCTGGGTGCTCATGAGTGTAGAAAGGTGTGTGTTTTCTGAGACAAAGAATACGATCACAAAATAGTTCAGGCTGAAACTAGGGGTGATATCTGTGCAGTCAGGAGATGAAGAAGATGATGATAGAGGGCTCGTGTGCTTGTCAAAACTGTGTGATTTTGGTTCTTTTGCCAAAACAGGCCAAGAGCTGAAACACCTCAGATGTCCTGGCTGCTGTCCAGTGATAAGTTCTAGAAAACTGTCCAGCTCTTTTGAGTCAGGAAGCACAGTTGGAAAAAGCATCTTATTTTCTAGGCTTCCCTTTCTTGGGTAATTATTAGTATTTCTGTCTGAAGATGCTTTTTGAAATGTGCACGTTGCCATTCCTTGAAAATCCCCTATGCATTAGAGAGGGAAATGTGCCCTTTTAGCCTGTGCTGGCAACGAAGGAAACATTTGATTTATTCATTCCGATCAGCAAATTGAGTAGAACTGCATGTTCTTAAGCTCTCCTGTCTGCTGACCATCAGAGGAAGGAAACAAACCTGAATCCAAACAAGCAGACTCAGTTACCTGTAAACCAGAGAACCAGGTGAAACATAAATCTGTTGCTTCACTTCAGAGCACAGGGGTTTTGCTTGGCTTACGCAGGAGGGACTCCTGTGCTTCTTGTCATAACATAACAGGGAACAGCAGCCTCCAAAAGGATAAATTGCCCAGTAGCTCAGGGAAGGCAGGAAGAGACAATCTGAAGTTCATTCAGGTCTTGTTACTCCTTTAGAGGAAGGGAATTTGCTAATTACCAGCCAAGTAAACAACTACCCTTAAGCTGTTAGAAGGGGATATTACTTTAAAAAAATCAATTACAACTACTGCTTATGTGTGTGGTGCTGCTTTTATGTGGGGAAGGGAGATAAAAAGCAGTGAGGAAAAATGAGAAAAAAACCCTCAGTCTTCATTCATAGATGTGGGCTTAATTTCTGATGAGTGTTATTAAGGATATCATCACTACTATTAATGTGAATAGATATTTTAGAAGTACAGAAGAACCTTCTAGCTAACAAGCATACCTGATCTTTGCAATTCTGAAGGAAATATAGAAAACTTTCCCCTTCTCATTTGTTCCAAGTGTGGTAAGCATATGGGCATTGTTTAAAAATACCCAGAAATAAACTCCATGCATCCATTAGATCCAGTTAGGAATCTAGCCTGTTTTTCTCATTAACACAAGTCTTTCACATGCAAGGTCTATAAATGGATTCTTCTGCCTACCTCATGGGATATGTTTTGCTGGAAATGGATTTTACATCTAATTTTATATGATAATTGGTAAAAATTCTGAAGAGCACTTAATCAAAACTAAGGAGAGGAATATAAGTACATATTTATGAATATTCCTTTGAATCATCTTCAGCTACTAGAGAAATACTTTTTAAAACCTTCTGTTGGTTAGAAAATATTGTCAGCTATACTAATATCTCTCTAACAGCTCCACAATGTTAACCTGGCACTGGTGTTGCTAGCAGATGGAGGCCTTCTGAATTTTCCTGTGAACTCTGAAGGTGAGTCATGACATGCAAACTTACCTGGAATAGAATTGCTAATATCCCAGCTTAGCAAAAGTTTGGGTAATTGCAGGAAGCAGGTTCTGGAAATGACACTGGGGCACATTTCATTATATGGCTGCCCTACAGCTCCTCATGCAGAATGAACTGTAGAGGTATAAGACCTTCTTTTTGAAAAATCATTCTTTCTATACTAAAAAAGTTGGATTGTTATAAGTTTAGTAACTTTACACTAAACTTAAACTGTTTAGTAATTCAGTATTTGTTAAAATTTAAACCAGTGACAGCTCCTAGGGAAATTACAGCAGCCAAGCTGGAGGTAAAGCTATTTTCTTGTCTCATAAAAACTTTCAGTGCATTAAAAGCAAGCTTGTTTCGGTGGGAAGATACCTTGAAGAATTTCTCTGGAAAATCAGAAACATTAATCACTCTATTCAAACTCAGAAGAGTTGTGGGTTAGTCTCCTGAATATGAAAGTCACAGGTTTTTAGTTGCTGTTATGCTTGGTTCAGACTTGGGAGCTGAATTTGGATCTCCTTCATTCAAGTGAATGCATGCATGCTCCTCTTTCTTTCTCCACCACAAAAACAAACAAGCTCCATTTGGATGAGTCCAGTTTTCCAATTAAAATTCTCGACAGAAAAATCTGGTGACAGCTCTTGATGGGAGAAGGGATGTTGTTAATTAATGGGTGGTGCTGTGGTTGCAGTCTGACCTCTTGCAGGGCACATAATCCTTGCATTCCTCTACAAGCTTGTGGCTGAAAAAGGAAGTCAAATCTTTATTAAAAATAAAAAGTATTATTCCAGTTCTAGCTCCCTCTTAGTTATTTGAGAGTGGGTGCATGTGTTGGGGACATAACACATGGTATCATGGAGAGGGAAAGAGAGGATTTAGGCCTTCTTTTGTTTTTCCTTTTGTTCTCTTTTCCCACTACTGCTTCGGTGATGTCAGCACTTTGCATGCTGGGCATTCACGAACTGTGGTCTTTTTGCTGTGCTGCTCAGAGCTAGGAGCCTGGAAAGCTAAAGTGCTTTTATTTATGTTAACATTAACAGAGTAGTGGGAATGGGCTCAGATCTCCAGGCTGAGATCCACCTTTTCTATGAAAAAAAAATAAATCTGTGCTTTCCTTCCTCGCCTCTGGCTGCTCTGCACTGCCTCAAACATAGAGCTGATCAGTATAAGAAATACTGGTGCCAACATCCTCAAGTCCTTTACCTTCACTGGGAAAATCCTCAGCTAGTGAGTGAATTTAATATTATTTAAGAGTCTTTGCTAGAGTGACACTATTTAGACTCTTCAAGGATTTCATTTTACTAGTGTTTCTTTGTTAGTCTTTCTCCCAGTGATTTACAGCACCATAAGAACAGAAACCCCTCTGAATCCATTACCCTCTTCCACTGCAATTTTAAAATAAAAGAGCAGTTTATCGAGCGAAGAAGAAAGAAGCTGAAAAATAAATTAAAACAAAAACAAAACAAAACAAAACAACAAAAAACCAGAGCTTCAAAAGGCAGCAAAACATGATGGAAAGTGTCAACAAAAAAAGTGTACAACAAAAAATAATGATTCCTGACATAGAATAATCATAAAAACCTTAAGATATAAAGCCCTATTAAATTATCTACTCTGCTCTTTGCTAGTAAATTTCTTACTCTGCATTAATTACCTTTATTTGTCTTCCAGCAACAGAGTGCAGCAGAAGTCCCTTTTCTTCATGTTAATTTAACAAATTATTAGTTTCTACCTCTGTAGTTCCTATTTCACTTCTTCTTCCAATTCCATTGTCCAAGTTCACATTATAATTGGGGAAATGTGGGAGACTGTCTTTGACAAGTGCAGACTCAGCCAGTTCCAGGGATTGCTAATACTTCCCATCTGGTTTTGTTGTCTCTGGTTTGTGTATCCACAGATATTGTGAATGGAGATACGAAGGCTATAGTGCGAGTTCTGTATTGCTTGTATTCCAAATACAGAACCAAAGAAGCATGAAGAGCAAGGCCAAGAGCTTGAGATGCCTTTTTTTTTGTTTTGTTTTGGGTTTTTTTTGGATTTTATTTTGTTTTGTGTTTTGTTTTGGTTTTTTTTTTTTTTGGTTTTTTCTTTGTTTTTTTTTTTTGTTTTTGTTTTTTTGGGTTTTTTTTGGTTGTTGTTGTTTTGGTTTGGGTTTTTTTTTTGGGTGGTTTTTTTTTTTTTTTTTTTTTTTTCCTAGCAGACCATGGTGTGGTTTTTGGATTCCCAGCTCTGTTTGCTACTGCTTCTGGGCGTTCACTGGTGTTTGACACTTGCTATGTTAACACTGTATAGCAAATATGTTGTTCATGCAAGGTTTCACATACATAGCCTGAGCAACTGTAAATGTGTGTCCACAGCTGGAGTAATTCTAGGGCTGCAGCTCTTGTTCCAGGTCCTGCCTTCTGTATTCTCTGAGCCTCCCCTCACTGCTGCAAAGAAATTAAATGTGTGTTTATTCTGGGCCCTGCATTCTTTGCCCCTGAAGGTGACTTTGAAAGTTGTTGCATCCTCCTCATTTTCCTGCTTCGGGAAGTCATTTGGGAAACTAGAGAGGAGAAAGACCCACCAGAGTGGGAGGGCTGAGACACACTTGAAGTTCAAAGCCTGCTTTAGAGAGGTGGACAGTGCTGTCAGACAAGAGGATATGAATTGGATGCCAAATTAATAGGTAGCAAAAATGAAATGTGAACTTACCAAGTGTTTTATACATGTTTCAGTGCTCATTTGCTTGAATATGGAAAAGGCACTCAGCACAATATGCTGGTGTGAGACTGTGCAGGAACAGGGGGTTCTCCTGCACAGCTGTAGAAGGATGCCCTTATTTCCTTGCTAAGCCAGTGCCAAACTATGTCCAGCTCCAATTGAAGCCCTGACACCAGCTCTGGCCAGCAGGGATGCCAATCCCTGTCCAGCATGTTGTGAGAGGGAGTCACACATCTGCACTTTGTCTGCAGTAAGAGGTGGGCTGCTGGCTGAGCTCTGCAGCTGGTGGAAGAGGCCACTATGGGTGGGAGCAGTGAATTCAGCTTCCCAGCACCTCTGACAGCTGAGTCATCTCAAATTCCTCAGGCTCTCCTAGGTGAATTTGTCCACCCTCCATTCCCAGCCTCCCAGCAGTTTCCTCTTGGTGCATCAAGGTAGACACGATTTATTAACGATCACGGGGGATTTAAATCAGAACTCCTTCCAAAACTTCCATCTCCTCTCTCAACCTTAAATTTATGTCATGTTGCATAAAACTAGAAATATAACTAGAAAAAAAAACTTAAGTATTTTTTTCACTTCCATGTAAATGGAATAAATTTCCTGCCATGGGTAACTCTGACATTTAATCTCTGGTCTGATCCTCCATCTGTGTGTTAAGGGGAAACCAGAGCTCACCGGGTGCGACTGCTGATATTTACAGAGGAGAATTTGTTGTGTGTACCTCTGGATCATGCAGCCCAGGGAAGATCCTTAGATAGCAATGCTGATAAGGCTTTTGAAAATGGTAACACTGCACAGCTGCTGGGGTACAGAGCTGTACAAACTGCCCTGAGACCAATCCCTTCTGTACCAAGAATTAGCTCGTGACATTTTTACAGAGAAAAATGCAATCTTTGGTGCCAATGAGCTACCAAGATCAGTTGATTCCCCAGCAAATCTTAGTTGTGTGTGCTGATCTGGACAACTTAAGTAAAGAATACTTGGTTCTTTCATTTGCAAGTGCCCATCAGCACCTTGCTTGATTCCTTAATTGGCTTCCAAGAATCAACTGGGAGACCTGAGAATTTCATTCTTGCTTTGCAGAATTTTAGATTGCTGTAACACTGCACATAGAACATGCATTCATTGTAGAATGAATTGCTATTGAGCAGATAAACCCAGGATATGGCTTGTGGAGAGCAGGGGTGAGGGGGCAGCAGGGCCTGGGCAATGATTTGGTAGCAGTGTGGCCTTTTCCTCCTGGGAAGCTGTCCTGAACCTCTTGCCTTGTGCTGGTGATCAGAATTCAGTTCCAGTGTGTGACTCCAAGCATATGACCTGGGCTAGGAAAAAGTCACCAGTGCTGGGAGGAGTAGCTGGTGCTGCCCTGGTTAGATGGTTATTACTGCTCAAAGAAACTGCTGGATTTTTCTCTGTGTGCTCTGAGTTTTCTGTTCCACTCCTCTGACATAAATAAATCTAGTGCTTGTACTTCCAACAGGGGAAGTCTAGATCTTGATATTTAATAAAAGAAAAGGTCATATTCCCTTTCCAACACCAGGTTGCCTAAACCTGTTATAAACAAGTCATTCTTTTGAAAACATACAGGGGAAATAAGATGGTTAATGTGCTTGAATCAAAAACATGCTGAGACTAAAAACTAATTTTTAATCTGCTTTTTATGCTGAGAGCAAATTTATAATACACTTGATGTGCCTGATCTCTTTGATAAAGAGACTGTGTTTGATATCTAAAACATGCTGTGGAATTTTACTAATCCATCATACAGACACCCTCTCCATTAACTGGTATAGCATACAAATGCACTATTTACATTTGATATGTAGCCGCAGCCTTGGCACTGTTTTCATAATAAATATAAAGTGACAGAGCTAAAAAGAATATTCCAACACCTGGTTTAGTGGAAGGTGTCCCTGCCCACATAAGGGGTGTGGGAACTGGGCAGTCTTTAAGGTCCCTTCCAAAGCCCTACAGGAGCTTCTGTTGCTTTCCCTCTCCCACAGGCCAGTGGTGGGGTGGCTTTGGGTCACAGCAGGAGCTGGGAAGTGGGACAGATCTAAAGGGTTCCCAACTCCTGCTTGCTGTCATCTTTCCATCATCCACTCTTTCCAAAATACCCAGGTTCATCCATAAAAATATGTATTTCTAGAGGTGGAGTGGCAGGGCAGTGGCAGTGTGGAGAGAAGTGCAAGTGGAAGGGGCAGAGTTACCAGGGTGACTTTAAGGGAATGCAGATACGCAGTTGTTTTCATTAATAGGATCAAACCACCGATTGAGATTGGTCCTGTAAACCCTGAGACAGGGAATTGGAGAGCTGTCCCTGCTGTCAAACCTCCTTCCCCTCCTTGGGAACTGGTCCTGTCAGGATTACATTGAGATTTTTTTCACCCCCTTCATGTGGCTGCAGCCCTGGCACCAGGCCCTTGCTGCCTTGCAGTGGGGCAGGGGAGCTCCAGATGGAAAATTCTGGCAGCCTCCACCTGCTTGATGGGTGGGAGTGCCAATTCTTAGTGTTTGTCCTTTCCTTTTCCCCCTTCCTTTATTCTTTTCCAGTGGTTTCTATTGTGTTGTTTCTTGCAGGGAGCCATCCTCACAGTGGCTGCTGTAAGTCTCTTTGGCAATGAGGCTTTCAAACCATGAAAGCAGCTCATTCAAATTCCTCTTCTCCATGAGCTCTCCATGAGCTGTGTTTGTGTCTATATGAAGAGATCTTGCTGTTCTTTCTCTTACAGGCTGCTAAAATTTCCCCAAAGAGTAAAAGCCATTGTCAGCTTTTCACAAGTGTGTTTTTTTTTCTTGTTAATTAATATTTTAATAAAGACTAGATTAAAGTGTTACATTGGAGGAAACAAATAAGTGTATATGAGCCTTTCTGCTCACTGTGGAGATGGATGGGTTTCCTTTGACATTCAAAATTTTCTAGGATGGTGAGACTGTGAACAGGATGTAAAGACTAAGGTATGGAGAGATGAGTTTTGAGATAAGTGATAAGGACAGCAGTACTGTGGATTGGCACATCTCTGCTATTCCATCTTCTCCATCAACCAACTGTACTTTCTAGAACTTAAAAATAAAGGAACAAACCCCCAAACACAACAGATCACTCTGGGTTTTTTGCGTTTGCATTTTGCTGTCAACAAAGTGCATCAAGGTACCTTTGCCATTCCCTTCTCCCCTTAGTTTTTTCCCTATGTCATTCCTTTACAACCAGAGTCCTCCAATTCATTCTGTTCTAGCCACTGGCTAAAATTAAAGGTACTAAGGATTTTTTCCATTGATGCCCTCTCTGAGCCTGCACGTAACTCATTTCACACCCCTCAGCAAGGAACAGAATAGCAGCTAAATATTAGAGGAGAATGGAGTAGCTTAGTCATAAACTGATTAGTTCTATCTGTAGAACTGTAACTGGATGCTCAGATGGGAGCTCCCCAAATCTGCTGTCATTAAATGCTGGGGAATTGCAGTTGGGGTGCTTCATGCTGTTCCCTGCACTCTATTGCAGGTGCCATTGGGATTTACCTACTCCAGAGAGCTGCAGCCTGCACTGAGCTTATCCTAGGGCTGCAGGGAGCACACACCCTGTGGCAGTTGGGTGCTTCAGCTTCCTTTGGGGAATAGAGCCCAGCTACAGGGTTATGCCCATGCTGGTAAATGGGAAGTTGAAATATATAAATATATGATCTGAAATGGCAGTGGTGTAATGAAAATATGTTGGTGGTTTTTTGTTTGTTTTTTTTTTTTTTTTTCCATTTTTCCTGGGGGTGATGAGATTTGGTTTGTCTCTGGGGTTAGATGTATTTCAGGAACACCTGTCACATAATCCAGTTGCCAGCCCCAAGAGAACATAACAAATATGTTAAAATCTGTAAACACAGCACTAGTCAGGCTTTCAAGGATCAAAGCCAGGAAAAACAAAATTCACAATGTAAAAAAGCCACAAGTACCGAAGTAGTTCTTATCATGGATTTTTATTTTTCTAGAAATACTACTGCAAGTGTGTGATCTGACCCTAAACACAACTGAAGAACACAATTCTATTATAAAATAGGAAAAAGTCTGGTACCATAGTAAAATAAAGACTCCTAGTGGAGTCAGATATTTGTATTTTGTCAGCTATTCTGCAGACACACCAACTAAAATTATGGAAGAAATTAATAAACCTCAATTTACAGCTTCATTCTAGCATCCTAT
This sequence comes from Vidua chalybeata, assembly GCF_026979565.1. Lineage (NCBI taxonomy): Eukaryota > Metazoa > Chordata > Aves > Passeriformes > Viduidae > Vidua > Vidua chalybeata. The sequence continues at coordinate 31,471,397 of NC_071534.1, forward strand.
TTTTCTGTGTGCTTCCCCCTACATATTTCAGTATTTTGGTATTCTGACTCCTTGTCTACCCCAATTTCCCTCCCTTCTTTACTCCCCTTGTGCTGCTGACATAGGTGGTCCAACAGCTACTTCCCCTCTCCATACTCTGAGCTGCCAGGATGTCACAGGAAGGTATCTGGTAGAGAAGCTGTATTTGAAATGCAAAAAACTCTGTGTAAAATGTGTAAAAAACTCTACAAAAAATGTGTAAAAACTCTGGAAATACCAGCTGGCTGCTGTGTATAAGAATTTAAAATGTTTCACAGTGGTGCAAGAAGAATTTCTTTATCCTTCCTCCAACATTAAAAAAATATCAAAGATAGCAGATAACATTTTGACTGAGCCACTCTGTTAGGGATGCAGAAGTACAGCCAGATTCAGTAATGAGCTAATTTTCCTTCCCCCTTTTACCTTTTGATGCAAGGCAGCTGGGATATGTATGTCTGTCTGTGTGTAGTTTTCCTGGCTGTGTTCCCTTTTTTGGCAGGAAAATGTTGAATAGGGAGGGTTTGAAATTTTTGGAGTGTTTGAGAACTCCAACAGGTCAGTCTCCTCTGGTGCAGTTGTTGTATGCTGAGGTTTTTTTGTGGTTGTATAGGGGATTTCTGGATGCTCATGGGTAGGAATTGTATGTGCAGCAGTGTAGCTTCTCCTGGGTGTCTCAGGTTGGCAGTGAACAGGTGGAAATAGGCTGGGGAAAGGGATTTTCCTGGATTTCGGACATCAAGCCAAGAGGGCAAGAGCTGTTGATAGAATTTCTTGTAGGGGATCCCCACTATGGAAATGTTGACTCTGGCTCGCTGCTAAGTTTAGAACCATGTAAAACATGTACCCTGGACTTTATGCAGAGCAGATGGTGCAACAGGCTTTACTGGTTAGAGTGTGTCATATAACAGATTGTCTAGAAAAGTTTGCTTGCTTTTGGCAGACAATTTAATTCAGCTCATAGCATGTTACTGAAGTTCACTGTGCATCTCTGAAGAAGTGGGCAGCTAATACATTTTGTGTCATCTTTTATACCAAAAGATTTTTAAATAATTAAAAAAAAAAAAGTAGAAGTTGTATCCCTACTTGTTCTCTTGAGTGGAGGTGGGAAAAGGCAGCTCCAGTGTGCGAGTAGAAAATGAAATCCAGAAAATTGATTCATATTCCAAAGCCACAATCTCCTTCCAGCTGGTACAACATTAATTTTTTTTATTCTGTTATTCTCTGTTAATATGTCCTTTGAAATAATTCCTACCTTTGTTTTAGAATCAGGAAAACATAAAAGTGTTAGGCTTTATTGCAAAAAAAAAAAAACAAAAATAGATTCTGCAAACTTTTAACATCTACACAGAGTAGGCTATTAAGTGTAGTACCAGCTATCACCAGGTTCAGTAAACCCAAGTACTGTTTAATGCGAAGTGAGCATACACAAACATGAATGTTAAAGTAGTGATAAAGCTACCAGCTAGATCATATTAAGAATGATCATCTTGTTAAAGGTTCCTTAGAAGAACTGGATTCTTCAGGTCCCTTTAGGTAAAAGTCATATTTTTGTCTTCTTTGAAGCAGTTTATTGAAAACATTGTAGTGTAATCCAGGCAAAAGTACCCTGTTGATCTATCTCACCTGGACTGGTCTGTCATGCTCATCAGGCAGGGCAAGGCTTTACACCCAAGTGATTTTCTATGGCAATGCTCTTTTAGCTTTATCAGATGTGTGACAGTGTGAAACTACTGTCCAGTTACCTCCTTGCTATTTAGCTGAGCTAATACATTGAACACCCCAAAGGCCTGGCCTGAGACAGTGTTTACAGGTGATACCTGAGGAGCATAAAGTCCTGCAGACTGTGCTTGTATGTGATCCCAAGGGGTGGCCATGTCTTCAAAATGGCCTTTTTCTCTAATAAACACCATATCTGTAGCAGTGAATGTCCATGTTTTACACGTCAGTGCCTCATTGCACATCTTGCAGGTGAAATCCCTTTGCCAAGGTGTGTCTTCTGTGAACCCATCTGTGCCCAGCTTAGGCTGGGAGTCAGTAAGATCAGTGAGTTCTTCAGTGTGAGCCCGAAAACCCAGTCTTTTCCCTTCTGCAGACGAATACTTCAGTGACTGCCTTGTCCAAATGGGTGGCCAGCATAGCCAGCAGTGTGTCAGGTGCTGTGACTGGTCTGTAGGCGCAGTGTGGGACTTCTGTTGACAAGGACAAGGGTTGGGGGGACGCCCTCACTCTCCATAATTCCTGTGCATTTTTCCAAACCCAGACGACAGCAGGCTCCCTCAGTGCAAATCCAGCCCTGCTGACAGACCACACTGTTGCCAGCTGGCATGGTTTCATTATAACTTTATTATTAATCAGGGTTTGTCAGTTTTCTATTGCTCAGCCTGTCTCATTCTCAGCAGTGGAGCTGCCAGAGCCCCCAGTGGGGTGAGGGGACTATAATTTTCTGTAGCTCTTTTCCATAGTCATTTGCTATCTCCTGGGGAGAGCAAATCCTGCACAGAGCCTCCATCGCCATGGGTGAGGGGATGTGGCAGTATCTCTGAGGAAGTGACCTGTGAGGAGGGGCAGCAAATTCACAGAATTCACAGAATCACTAGGTTGGAAGAGACCTTCAAGATCACCAAGTCCAACCCATGCCCTACCACCTCAAGTAAACCATGACACCAAGTACTACATCCAGGCTTTTTTTTAAACACATCCAGGGATGGTGACTCTACCAACTCCCTGGGCAGAAAATTCCAGTACTTTATCACTCTTTCTGTAAAAAACTTTTTCCTAATATCCAGCCTACATTTCCCTTGGCACAGCCTAAGACTGTCTTCTCATTCTGTCAGTTGAGAACAAGAAAGAGAGGTCTCTCTGCCTCCAGAAAGAAACAAACCCACTCCTGACTACAACTACCTTTCACGTAGCTGTAGAGAGTGATAAGGTCACCCCTGAGTCTCCTCCAGGCTAAACACCCCCAGCTCCCTCAGTCATTCCTCACAGGGCTTGTGTTCCGAGCCCCTCACCAGCCTCGTTGCCTCCTCTGGACGCGCTCAAGTGTCTCAACATCCTTCCCAAACTGAGGGGCCCAGACCTGGACACAGCACTCCAGGTGCAGCCTCACCAGTGCCGAGTACAGGGGGAGAATGACCTCCCTGCTCCTGCTGGCCACACTGTTCCTGATACAGGCCAGGATGCCGTTGGCTTTCTTGGCGACCAGGGCACACTGCTGGCTCATGTTCACTGCTGGCTTATGGGGGCTGTCGACCCCATGACAGTGGTGAGTCGTGGTAGGGGAAGGAAGGAAGTGAATTTGAGTTTTACCTGGAGGAGGAGAGCAAGCAGGTGCAGGTAGCCTGGAGGAGGAAGAAACTTGGCTAGTACTGGGGGGACAGTTGGAGGGTGCACAGGGAAGGTTTATATTTTCTCAACAGCCTCACAATTCTCCTTGTCTTACCCTCCAAGAAGATGCTGACAGCAGAAGGACAGAGTAACACAAGCAAGAAAACACAATCCTGATGGATGCTTGAGAACCTTCAGGTCTGTGTCCCTTAGAGGAAAGGGCTCAGTGACCAGCAGGCTGAGCGTGGTGTGCTTTAATGGCAGCTCTGAGGTCCCAGTTTGTGCTTCTTTTGCTGATGCAGAGCCTGAGACAGGTGGCCTGAGTCTCTGCTGGAGCCCAGCTGCACGTAAGCTGTCACATAAATGCTCAGGACAGTACCCACTGGGGAAATGCTGGCAGGCAGACAGTACTTCCAAAGAGACTTTTTTAATGGCTCGGTAATCAAGTATATCAAAATCCATCAGCAAACAACCTCACTGCCATGCTGGAAAATTCTCTGCTCTCTGACTTCTCACTGCCATGTTCCTGTGAGGTTATTCCTACAAAACTGGGTATGAAATGCTGCCAGCACTGGTGGTAATACTCGGGTGGAAGTGACCACACAGTTCTGAGGGCAGAAGAATAAAGGTCTCTCAGAGGTGACTGTCTGTGAGGAGATGTGGAATGTGTGCCAGGCAGGCAGTGCCTTCCCTCCTACCTCCTCTACCCAGAGGAGGCATTGATACTGTCCAAAAATGGCACTTTCTCTGGCTCGTGGGTGTTCTTTTTTGAAGACTCCCACCACTGACTTAACTGTGAATTCAGTGGGAGTTAAACCAAATTAGAGCCTGTTGGAAAATCCTTTTCAAAATACATAGTCTGCCATCGTGGGGATGCTGCATGGATGCCTTCCAGAGCAGCTCCTAGACCAAGCAGGATCGTCACAGAGTGCTTGTGAGAGTGACAGACTCCACCCATGGGACACAAATGGAAGGCAGGGTGGGAGGAGTGTGGGCACCTGGGTGCTGACCTGTTACAGGGAGAACCACGGACACACGTCTGGGAGGTGATCCCACCTCCTCCTCCTCCTCCTCACAACTTTCCTCTGGAACAAAATCTAGCACAAACTTGGCGGCTCCAGAAAATCTGCTTGGTGCTGGCTTGGAGCCAGTGCAATCAAGAAAGACTCCTTTGCAATCCTAGTAGCAGCATGAAATGCTCACTCTGGTTTTGCTCATAAACTATTTTGGATTAGCTGTAGATAATTGTGCTGACTGTTCAGTGGCAGCGTCTCTACATACTTAGCCATATTTGCATGTAGCAAAGAGTATTGGACCACGAATGAGCATATTTTCTTATTACTTTCCAAAATCTCTGATTGGCTCTCATCCAAGCACTGAAGCAAATCCAGCATGAGTGGTTTAAGAATTGTCTATCGGGGAGCTGAAGCAAGTTTATGGAAATCCTGCTTGCATTATCTTTGGAGAAATGGCTGTGGATAACCAGTAGTTTCCAAGCAAGGGGTTTGGTTTTTAACTGATTACTAATCAGGCATGGCAAAATCCATCAGCAAATAGCCTGAATTAGTGTACTGGAAAATTAACTAATAGCTGGAGGTATGCTCCTCTCTGAAATTATTCTTTCTGTGATTTGATGGCTCTAGCAATCCAATTGCTGTGAGTTTTATTTCATATTTATCTTTCTGTAAGGATGTGTTTTAATGCTTGTTTTAGCTTGCTGCCTTCTAATGAAGATTATTTATTTAAAAAAAATAAAAGGAGGGTGCTTTGCAAACTAGATTGATAGGAAAGGAAAGCCAGAGTGAGGTGCTCCTCATGCCATGTGCTAGAAGTAGGGGTGGCCAAGGGTGGTCTCCACAGGAAAACACCCCACTACCTACCCATGACAGGGGCAGGCACTGCTCCTGCAAAGGAAAAGGGACTCTGGGGAGATGCTGCTGCATAACCCGTTTTTCAGGTTTTTTTAGGCCCTGTTACTTTTCAATGCAATTGAACAATTCTACAATGCTGTTTCTCAGCTCTCTGTAGTTTCTGACTGTGTATGGAGGGTTTGTTTGTGTACTCATCTGCCTTCCTGCATGAGAAAATCTGTATAAAATTCCCTTTCAAGGTGCCCAAATGAGTATAATGACTAAATGGTGAATAATCCAGTAAATGAGACTTTTCAGGAATCATTTTAAGATATGAGAAGTTGAAAATCTGAACAAATACATGCTAAATTAAAGAACTTTCCATGAGGGTGGGGGTTTGCCAGAAAGACTATAGTTAGATGCAAATCTGCATTTCTCTGTGATTACAAATCAAGGCAGAGATATCCTTTAATTTGCAAAGGGAAAGAAAAAAACATTGATGTAAACCAACACCTCTAACAGAGCTGCTCTGTGCTAGAACCTTGGAGGATGGCTCTGCTTAGGTAGAGTCTCCTGCCCGGCTGTGATGGAGTGGCTGTGCTCTGAGACATGAGACCACCTCATGAAGGTTATTTTTTTTTAAGGCACAGTGGTCGCACTTACAGCCTTTTTTTCTATTTCCCAGATTCCAGTGTCTGAAGTATATTCCTGACAATTACCATGGGAAGAACCATTGTGATAGTGGTACCTTTGTATTCCCTTGGGGAAAAAACATAGCCAAAACATAGCCAAAACAAAGCGGTGACTGAGTTGTATTTTTTAATTCTTCAATGATTGCCTCAAGTAGATGAGAGCAAATCTCAGATAATGGGTCTAGAAAAATAATGCTGTCAAGGGCGTGCTCTCTATAATTCCTAACAGAAATATTGAGGCTTATCTGATTTCAAAAGGATACTCCACTGTCTTGCTTTTTAAACAAAGAAACAAAAAAAAAAATGGTGTGGAGCTGCCAACCTTTCTTTTCCACTCAGATTCTAATGCCATTATTAGTTATTTGTATGCCATTTTTCTCCTTTCTTCTGGGCTTTGTTCCACACCCCCCCGCCCGCCATTAAGCTTTGCACTTAATCCCACACCATGTCAATAAATACACTAAGATGCAGAATCTGGCTGCAGATCTTTATATTTTTGTCTGGCTTTGCCTTCTCCTTCCCTCTCTGGTGCTCTGGGAAGGCTGGGGCAGGGGAAGACAGAAATGTGTAAGAGGCATCTCTGACATTGCTGCTCTTGTGAACTTCTCCCAGAGCTTTTGTGGGTCTGAAGAGAGGCAGGTGCCTTCTTCATGCCTCTGTCAGTATTTTTAAGGAGGAATTATCCCTCCCTCCAAGTGTTCTAACCCCAAGTGCTGTGGTGTGAGTGGAATGAGGAGTTCTGTCCCTCTGCTCTCATCCTGGCTGATAATAACAATATAGGTGCTAGAACACAATGAGAAGACATGAAAGAAGAATTTATGCCTTTATTTTTAAGTGACAACCCTTGTGTAATGCTACATAAAATAATTTGTTGGAAGGACTCAGTTGTGTTGCTCTCCTTATTGGTCATAAGGTGAACCTCAGGTGCTGGAATTAAACCCTGCAGCTGTGTATTGGAAGGGTGTTGGTGAGACCACAGAAACCCAAGCTGTCCCTGTCTGGTCTTCATCCTCCAGGTTGGTGAACCCTGGCCTGTGCCACTGCTGACATGGCATGAGAGAGGGAACAGCCCATGGCTTCAGATGAGTATGTCACCACAAGTGTAGGACAGGGCTGTACCACAGTGGCTGGTTGCGTGTTCATTCCAAATCTGAAAAACTCCTAAAAGGCTTTTACCTGCCCTAAGATTTTGCCATCAATTTCTGCTTTGGGTCAGCAAAAGGTGGCTTGACAAGAACTGGCTTTTTTAAAGACCTATCTCTAGTCATAGGGCAAGTGTCCGTGAAATTGGTAAGAAGCCAATGGCATCCCAGGTTCTGTCAGAACCAGTGTGGCCAGCAGGAGCAGAGCAGTGATTGTCCTCCCTCAGAGGGTGCCGGTGAGGCTGTACCCCAAATCCTGCATTCACTTTTGGTCCCCTCATTACAAGAAAGACATGGATGTGCTTGAGTGTGTGCACAGAAGAGAAATGGAGCTGGGGAACAGTCTGGAGCACAAGTCTGATGAAGAAGGCCTGAGGGAAGTGGAAGTGTCCAGCAGAGAGAGAAAGTGCCTTGGGGAGACTATATAGTTGTCTACAGATCCCTGAAAGGAGGTTGTAGCCAGGATGGGGTCATTATACTAGCCCAGGGAACAAACAATAGGACCAGAGGAAATTACCTCAAGTTGCACCATGGGAACTTTAGATTGGACTCTTTCAACAATTGGATATCAAGCTTGGTAACAGGCTGCCCAGGGAAATGGCTGAGTCACCACCCTCAGAGAAATTTCAAAGTCATGTCGATGTGGCATTTGGGAACCAAGCTGATTGGTGGAGTAGGCAGTATTAAATTTACAGTTGGACTGTGTGATCTTCAGGGTCTTTTCCAACCTTCATGACGCAGAGATTTAACTGTACCTCAGCACGGAGTCAAGGCTTAGACTCAAGGGTGCCTTCCAAGATGAGTATCTATGAGATTGCCAATGGAGGGCAGCTGATAAGAAAGACAAGAGAAAGACCAAGAGAAGTTCTTTGAAGAAGATTCACTCAAAGGCTGCCTTAGCCAGTACCCCGGGGCCACTCTGACAGGCTGAGCTGGGGTGGGAATAAGGGTGGGGCTGGGCTGACTGTGGTGTACTGTGACACCCGTGACATCATGGGGGCCATGTCACAATGGGGGCAGCTGTAAAAGGCCCCAGCAGGTAACACTGGCCCTGTATTGCTTGGGCAAGCAGTGAGTGCACACATGGCGGAAGGTCGGGCTGGTGACAAGGGTGGGGCAGAAACGCTGCATCCAGGGCTGGCTTCTCCTCCTGCATGCTGGGACAGCCCCTCATGGCAGAGCCTTGGGCAGGGCACTGTGCTGCTGCTGCTGCTGCTGCTCGGGCAGTGGGACAGACCTGGCTGCTTGCCGGCTGTTGGGGGCTCTGTCCTTCCTGCTCCCAGATCCCTGGGATTCCCATCCCTGCTGCCCCCACTGCCAGCTGCCTCCCTTGCAGCACCATTCAAGGCCTTCTCTCCATGCTCCTGCAGACCATGGATACCTGGGTATTGTGGTTCTTGCTCTTGCAAAGTGTAGTTCAGTACCAAGAGCCTGCGGGTGATGGCTGGGATGAGGTGACATGTCTGCGAATGGAGGCGTGTGCCAAGCTCCAGAAGGAGGAGAAGATTCGTCTGGAGCAGGAGGTGGAGCAGCTGGCCCTGAAGCAGGGTGTGTGGGCCTGGGGAGACCTGCTCTGCTCTGCCTGGCAGCACTGGCAGGTCTGGGCTCTTGCTGGGCTCCTGCTCCTTCTCTTGGCCCTGTGGTATATCTGGAGGAAAAGGAGCCGGAGGAGAGAGCAGCATGAAGAAGGAAATGATGGTGTAAATGAAGAGGAAGTTGGAAATGTAGATGCAAATGAGGAAGATGGAAATGAAGAAGAAGGAGACAATGACGTGGATGGGGAGGAAAAACAACAATAACGATGGCAATGCACAGGAAGGCGACAATGCTGCTGCGAATGAAGAAGGTGATGTTGAAAATGAAGTTGGCAATGAGGCTGCAAATGCAGCAAACATCAATGATGTTGGAAATGAAGTGGAAGAATACCATGAGCATGACGATAACTTTGGAAGACTCATAATGGAGCGCATACAGTGGCCTGTGCAGGACCTGCAGAAAGGATGCAGGTGGACAAAGACCCTGATGGAGCATCTTGTAATTTACTTTCAATGGGTCTTGTCCAACAGTTTCTACCCAGCGCTGCAAGAAGCCATCGGGGTGGGCAGTGCCTTCGAAGATTGGAGTCCGCGTGAGCAGGATGTTGTGTACCAGGTACTCATACCTATGACTCCTCCCCAAGGGCACAGCTTCCACCTAGAGCCGGGCACTGCAGAGCAGAAGCACTTGAGGAACTTCCGCATCTGCGTGCAGCAGGAGTGCACCTGCACAAGGGAGCAGCAGCATAAGAACATGCTGTGCTTCCTGCACCATCCCGAGGAGCAGCTAAAGACGTATCAGGATCCCAGCCTCCTTCATACCCTGTGCACAGGCTCCTACCTGGACGTGGAGAAAACTGCCCGCTGCTTCTACCAACTGGTGAGAGCAATCTGGCCGGCTTTGCTTCAGTCACACAATCGGCATTTAGTGCTGCTGCCCTCCAGACGCTCCTGCCAGTTCAAGGTGACCAATGGCAGCGAAAGCTATCGGATTGAGATGCTGTTTGGGGTGCAACAAGGCAACTCAGATGTTTTTGTAAGCAGCCAGCCTAGGCAAGCCCACACCCCAGGCACCATCTGGCTGGAGAGCTACGCTGTAGCCGACATGAAGTTCTTCAAGTACATTGCCAGGTGGGCTCCCCCTGACAGCTTGCACTTGAAATGCCTGCAATTCTTCAACCCATCTTCAGCTGGGCTTAGGCTTCTCCACCTATACCATTAAGACCATTGTTATGCACCACCTGAGCGTCTTACCCGTGTCACAGTGGCGCAGGAGACATTTTGTGAGGCGGCTGATGGATATCAGTGAGACCCTGCACAGGTGTGTGGAAGTGAGACACCTCAACCACTTCATTGTGGGCAACCAGAGGCTTCCTGAGGGGATCAGTGTGCCCCTAGAAGTCCTAATGGCCAGGTCATGCAATCTCTTCCATGACCTGGTGATGGGTCCGGTTGCCCACTCCCAGGTGATGAGCCAGTACGTGGATCTGCAGCGGTGGTTGAAACGGATCCTTAACAATTAACAGTGAAAGAGGTTCTCCTGCACAGAGCTGTGCTTGTGAGGCTCACACCTGGTGGCAGAGAACCACCTCTCAGTAGATGGAAAAAGAGAGGAGAATGAGGGCTACAGAGAGGGAAGAGAAAATGCTGCCTAGCAGCACTATGCCATCAGAAGCAGCAGTGTCGTCTCAACAGCCTCCCCAGCACTGCATCCAGCGATGACCAGGTTGGTTACAAAGATCAGGGACCACGCAAGAGGAAATGCTGTTATTCCCCCACTGCGGCGTTCTGCTGTCTCTCCTGGCTCTGGAGCAGCCGCCGTGCCCGGCGGGGCACCGCGGCTCCTCCGATCCCGGTCGCGCCGCTGTTGGTCAGCTGTTTCTACCGCCGCGCGCAAGGGACCTTGATAAAGGGGGTGAAGGAAGGACCAAATTCCCCGCAGCAGGAGCTGAGAGCATTTTATTGGTGTGTTCCCAGCTTCTGTGTTGGGGAATATGGCTGTGCAGCCCCAGCCGCATGGGGCTTTTATTGGGAGTGGAGCGGGGGTGTCATGTGGTCTGGGGAAGCCAATAGGGACGCAGTAGGGGATGGTGCCAGAGCCCAGGGAGGTCCTGGAGCGGTCCCAGGGCATGGCGTGGCCTGGGGAAGCCAATAGGGGCACGGCAGGGGTGGCGCTGGGGCCCAGGGCAGCCCACGGCCGTGGGGAGTGTGACATGGCCCGGGGGGTGCCACTGGGCATGTGGCCGGGGCTGGCACTGGGGCCGGGGCGACCCTGGCCACAGGGGAGGGGTAATGGCAGGAAAGGACCCACAGGAAGGGAGAGGGGGGATGGGAGCCGGGCCCGCATGGTAAGGCAACCTGGGAACCGGTTACCGCAGTGGGGAGAACCGGGGGGATACTCAGGGGTACACAAAATCTGCTAACACACATCAGAACTCCGATCTAAACCCAAAGTCCAGGATGCAACACCCCACCTCTTTCTTAGAGTCCATTTTCCCTCTGAGAGCTTCACCTTGCGCAAAGATGCCAATATCAGAATCCCACATGAGGGAATGTTTGAAAGGACCACTGGTGGTATCATTTGGCCCGAGGGTGCTCCAGCCATGTCTTCCTGCAATGCCAGGTCTTCCTGCAATGCTGTGCATTACAAAAGATTGTGTTCTGATCAAGGTTCTTGACTCTCTCTGGGGTGAGAGATTCCACAATCCCTGGGCAATGCCCAGGATGAGTCAATGGATGGTGTTTCTCCTTGTTTCCGCATCAGAAACCTTTAAGTCAACACTGTACCAACTGTGTTGCAGCTGACCTGAAATTTTGTATATGTAAGGATCTAGATTTTTATTTAATATATACATATCTTGTGTATGACAATTATATGCTATAAAGGTTATCAATTCTCATATATAATTGTACAATATAAAAAAGCAAAACAATTTAGTAATATAAATTATAAGGAAGATATGAAATATGTAATTATTATATAATGATGAAAAATGACTGTAAATTATTGAATATGTATTTTTTTAAACAATATGATATAGTTAATATTTAGTGTCACTCTAAGTTGTGATACATATTCATGTATTCATGTAGAGAGTTTATACCTGGAAAGATTTTCATAAAATACATATATTTATAACATACATAATAATTATATCTTATATATAGCATGTAAGAATTTTTTTTTTTTTTTTTTTTTTTTTTTTTTTTTGTATAAGCAAAGCCATAGATCATGTCTTTGTCTGCTGGGGACACATAATTATGCTCTATAGATAGTGCTATTATGAGTGACAATCTGGAGACTGCTTTGCTCTTGCTTCAATAAACCACAATATTCCAGAGTCTGGATTGTGCAAGACATTATTGCTCCCAACCAGACCTAGAGTATAGGTAAATGTCACAAGTTGTGAATCTTGGCTTGTGAAGAGTCTCCTTGAACTCAGCCAAACTGGCAGTGCTGCATTAGTTCTAATCAGAAATTAAGCCCAGCTGCCCCTGGTCCTTGTGACCACAGAATCACAGAAGAGCTTGGCTTGGAAAGGTCCTTAAAAATGGTCTTGTTGCAAGCCTGCTGCCAAGGGCAGGGACACCTTCCATAGGTACTTATAGAATTACTTATGTTTCAGTTGTAAAGTTAGGATTAAATAAAACTGTGGGGCCTTCAGGCCAGCTGTTGGCCACCCCAATACCCCTCCAATATGCTCCCTCGGATTTATGTATTTATAACCCTGCAGAAGGGTCATGCAGGGAAGGAGACGTGCTGGGGTCACCATCTATGTAAGGGGGGGGTTCCAACTGTCTAGAGTTTAATGATGGTGCTGATGGGGTTGAGCATTTTTGGGTAGGAATCAGGGGGAAGGCCAACAACACCAGCCTGTGACTTTGAGACGGCAGTTCATCACTGCAGTCTGTGTAGCTGTGCCTGTTTATGCACAGAAAGACAGACCAATCTATCTGGAACTGGTCACACAAAATACATCCTTCTAATGCAGAGCATCTTGTAATTGTGCTGGGGAACTCTTTCTGGAGCAGAAAAAATGAGCACTGTTCCAGTGGCCTGGTACGCCAGTGGTTGTGGGAAAGCAAGAGGATACTTTCATGCTCATCCTTCAGAAAAGCAGCAAGCCTGAAAAACAAAGTGCACCTTTTATAGGCAGTAGTAGGCAATACTGCCATTTTAGAGCAAGGGTGGAAGGATATTCTTGTATTTATGGATGCATATCAAATGGTTTATTCAGATTCTTTCTAGGTAAACTTACTTTTTTGTCTGTCCTGTTGCAATTTGCTTTTTAGATCAGTTAATTCCAGAGCTATAATGCACAAAAGAATGAAGCCATAAGCCAGTTTAATCAAGCATAGCAAACTAAACTGCTATATCAAAAATAAATAAAATACCCATAAACCACTGGAAAAGAACAAACCTCTCTTTTCATTGATCTATTAGAAGCAGAAATGGAACAGTTCTTCATGAAAGCATTCTGAAGGAAAACTTACTTTGAAATGCTGTGTCTGCCTATTAAAGGAAAATTAACGTAAAATCATGCAAAATAGCTTTAGTTTTCTCTTTGCACACTTGTCTACTTCCTCTGCTTTTTTTCCTCTTCTCCACTTCCTTTCCTGTGGTAGTGCATAGCTACGCAGAAGGAGCAAATGCTTTGTAAATCTGAAGCTGGAGTTTCAATTCTGTATTTTTTCGTGTATTCACCCATCACCCTGAAGCTATTCCCATTGGATTTCACCTGTGATGTATTTAGACTGGACTCTTTTCTATTGGACTAACCTTATCTCTTGTATTCCCTATAAAAACTGTAACCCAACCCCAGCGCGCGGTCCCTTGTTCCTGCAGTGTTCGAGAAATACAACCTTTCGGATGGCACACAAGTGTCCAATCTCTTGAGTCTTTGTCTTGATTTTAGTCATGCCCCCAGAGCCGCTTTGTCCGTATCGAGCCAAGAACAACAAGGTGGTTGTTGCTCACGCACACGGCCGCTCCCAGAAGCCACTGGTCGGCATCCGGGAAACAGAAGCCATGTGGGAAACAGGAACAGAAAAAGGCAACACTTTCCCTGAAGAAAAACCCTCTTCCTTATTGTCTGTTTCCTTCATGAGCAAAGTGTTTAATACAGGGGAATGAAGGCTTTTGTTTTCAGCCCCCTTTCCTACATGAAAGGAGGACTGAGGAGAATAAAGTCTTTATTTTTTTGAGGCAGTTAAATGCCTGGTCAAAAATATTTCCCACGGGGATTTTACTGAGGGGCAAACAGGAATTTTTGGGCCAGTTTCAGTGGTGAAAGGGCAACTTGGAGGGGACACATCTGATTTCTCAGCATCTCTGGATGGATTTGCAGATGACAGCTATTGAGGAGGAGCAGAAACATCAGTGATGTCTGGGGAAGGGGCTGAGAGGCTGCTGCTCATGGAAGGACTGATGCAGAGAGGCAGCAAATGCACAACTGAGTTAATCTCAGTAAACTCATGATTGTTACATAACAAATGGGGTTCCCCACCTTGTTGGACACAGGGAAAAATCCCAAAGAACAGTTAGCTGCAACAAGGGATTGCAGAATCTCTTCTCTTGGGCTACTTTACTGCCAGAGGGACTCCAAGAGTTCCCTACCAATCCAAATCCTACCTGTGGAATGAAAGCCACCTCTTCATTACTGAACAATATTCTCCTTTTCCTGGGGCACGCAGCATCTCCTGGCAGAGCATGAGGCCAATTTTCCAGCCATGCTGTGGCAGCCACCCAGCCTCACATCACTGCTCCCCTCTTCTGTTACAAGTGTGTTCATTCACTCTCCTATCTACAAGCTTTGTTTTCGGGATGTGAATGGCAAGGATGGAGGACTCCCTGTGAGTGTTTAACCACTGCCAAGCTCCCCATTGTCATCTATATTTGTTTGGTGGTTCCCGAGGACAAACACATTACAGAACATATCAATTTAATTTTTTTTTTTCCTGGGGCTCCTGAAGTTCTTCAGAAATGCCAGTGAGCTGATCTGCAGAGTTTTTTTTGTAAGGTAGGTGTGCACTAATTTGGGCTGGCTTGGGTCTGGGACCAATCCTTCGCAGTTTGGATTTTTTGGAGGTGGCTGCCCACTTAGGGCCACAGGCCCCTGAACTCAAACACTGGCCCTTTTCCCTGTGAAACAAAACTCGCCAGCCCAGGTTCCTGATGTCAGTTTGCAGGGCACGCTTGGGACTGTCAGGGCAGCACAAGTTTGAGGTGGTGGCAGGTTGGGTCTGGGACCCATCCTTCGCCATCTGGAATTTCAGTAGGTGGCTGCCCACTCAAGGCCACAGACCCCTGACTATGAATGCCAGCCCTTTTCCCTGTGAAACAAAACTTAGCACCCCAGGTTCCTGATGTCAGCTTGTAGTGTGCACTTGGGACTGTCAGGGCAGCACAAGTTTCAAGTGGTGGCAGGTTGGGTCTGGGACACATCCTTTGCCGTTCAGAATTTCAGGAGGCAGCCTAGTTATCTTTGCAGTGGCTCATGCATGTTATGTCCATCTTAGGTTTTGGCAACCAATTGAAGAAGAAGGTTTGTTGTACCCTCTTCTCCCTTTCCCTTTCATCCAAGTTACACTGAATTTCTGAGCTAGCCCAATGAGGACCCCTGCTTCCTTCTCACTGAGCTTACTACAAGGCATTTCACCTCTGATCGGGGCCTGCTTAGAGAATTTCACCACAGAATGAAATGATACAACACACACTCCCCATCCATATCTTTCTGTGTATTATACCCTACACTGGCAGAATTGTTTTCTGACACAGCCTGTTGAGTTGCTCTGTGCTAGAGGTTTGCAGCAGAGGTGGCAGAGCCATTCCAAGGGACAAACGGCACCAGTGGTCTGTTTTTATTGAATATTTAATCAACATTTTCTTCTGCTCGGTTCCATCCAATGTTCCTTCTTTGCAGATCTCCAGTTTATCTTTACTTTTACATACTCTTTAGTTTTTCTGGGGCCAAGCCAACCACATTTAGCTAGCCTAACTTTTCTTCACCAACTTGCCCCTTTCCTCAAAACTTTGTTTCTGTGATTTCATGGATACTTCACAGGCAACTTTGTACCTCAGCTGAGTCATCTAAGAACTGGGAAGCTATAACAGCTCTGCTCACCAAAGAGGAAATATTAAGTTACACCACAGTGGCAAGAATCGCTCTGAACATGTCTCTGAACTTTCATTAATGACATGTTGCAGCACAGACCCCAGGGAACAGCATGCTAAGTATTTGTGCACCCATGGGAGGGGTACCCCCATGGTTTGCCCACAACTTGGGAATTGAGCTAGTGGGGAGGCTGGGATATGCACACAGATGTGGCCAGGAAGTTCAGATCCTTACTGTGTTACTGTCTCCTTCCAGCCAATGGAGAAGGACTCACTGGGAGTCTTAAAAGCAAATGAAAAAAATATTCAAGGGAATGTTTCTTTTTAATGGAATTTTGTGATTGACTATTTAATTAAGAAATTAAAACTAATTTATCTGGAAATGGGATTTTGAAGTGAATTGCTATAAGATGACTTAACACTTTAGAGTGGATTAATCTTTTACTAATTTCTATTCTGGATTTCTTTATTTTTGTTAGTGCAACAGAAAGCTAAATCTCTTCTGTAGAGAGAAATCACCCTGACAGTGAGGCTGAAATGTACCTGGAATCACAATACCCTACTATAGCTGAGCTAATAGTGGTACATTATCAAATTTCCCATGTAAATAAATTTTTTCTGCAATATCTGTTTGAAACAAGCTTCTGTGCTGATTGACCACAGCATTAGCAGAGGCCAGGGTAAAAGGGATACAGACATAACCAAAGCAAATTCTGCCTGTTTGATCTTGTTTTCTCTGGTGCTCAGCCTCTGAAAGGAAAAAGGTATAAAAGGTCTTTTTCAAAACCTATTCACTCTCAAGGGCTTAGACACTGAGTTCTTTCCAGTTCCTTTCCTAATTTTCACTAAAATAGTGAAAAAAAAAAATCCAAGTACATCTGTTTCCTTAGCTTGTAAACAGATTAATTTAGAGGCCTTCCAAAAGGTGTTAGCAATTGAAGTTGCTACTTCTGAATTTTTTGAGATTTTTCCGGGTAACATCAGAAACTGTTTACATTCAGTTCACTTTTTGTTGGTTTGTAGGTTTCCAATTTCCACATAACTTGAATAACACTGAGGGGAATTGTTGGTGTTCAATAAATGATTGCTTCTTCTCACTGCAGGACTATTCATCTCCAAAAGGACACCCTTCTGAGTAGATTTAGGCAGGAATATGTGCTAAAGCACGGCTTTGGATGCCTCAAACACTTCACTCCCATGCTATGGAACACTTCCAGCTTGTTGGCGTATGCTCAGTTGTAATCCAGGGAAATCCCTTCAACACCCAAAGGCATATTTCCATGATGATGCCTTATGCCTTAACAAGGACAATCCTTTGGAGTGCTCTGTGAATCTGCTGTCTTATGGAACTTAGTATTTATAAACTTGCCACAGAAATAATATCTCGATTTGGCTCTCTTTTCTGACTCACTTCTGCTTTGAAATGGCTGGAAAGGAGGAATGAAATGTTTGCATGCTGACAAATACCATTACAATCTAAGAAGCTCCAACCTGTGAGCCCCAGGCTTTTCTCCCACTAAATTCTCAGGATCTCCTCAGTGCTGTAATGACTGGTAGAAATCTCAGGCACTTGTGGTCAGTGTGGCAGTCATTCTGCGAATCCTGACAGCCATCCAGATGACCCCATTCCTAATCTAGAAACTGGGGTGAACAGAACCCTGAATCCATGGCATGCCCTTTATGCAACTAGTGTGTAACTAAACATGGATTTTAATAATTTATTTATTTATGCTTGTGTTTTGCCAAACACATACATATGTGTGTACAAATACTTCACATTCATATTTTATGTCTAAAATCAAGGTCATTTTTTCCCCTGAATAATAATTGTGAAAGCAGTGAAATTTTGGAACAGATGAAGCATGTTGAGCTATGGAGGTTCAAAGAGAGGCAATGATATTCAACTTGGTAGGAAAGCAAGAGTTTTTTAACTTCAGCTTTTAGAGTTGTATCTAGCTGTTCTTTCCCTGCCTGCCTTCACACCGAGTCTGTGGTTGCCTGAGGCACAGAAGAAAGTCTGAGTATCAAAAACCTGTGCTGCAGGATGAGGACGATGCTTTGATGGAGACATCAAGATATAATGCCTTCTTCTTTTGCAATTTTGTTGAAAATTGATAATTTTTTTAACATCCTGAGAATTTCCCATTTAACTTTTCCCCATAAAAATGACCAATTGCTTCAAAATCAAACTAGCCAAGACCCTTTATTAGAAATAGCTGAGTTCATCAGGAAGATGCAACCAATTGGAAAGAACAATGTATACACACAAAGTAGGTTTTAAACCAAAACCTCCTAAATCTTCAAAGTCAGGGAGTGCTATTGTTTAGGAAGCTTGCTCAACTAACACACTGGCTTCTGCATGCAAACTACAGAAAGCCATAACCATCACATCAGCATTTTTCCACTTTTTGTAATATGTGTGGATTCTGGCCTTTTCCATAGCAAAGCTCTGAAAGACCATGGTTTTCATAAGTTTTGAAATTAAACTTGCTGACTTCTTAGTGCGAAATTATATTTTTATTTAAAAATTGAGTAAGTCTTAAAGACATTTAAAAGATCTCTAAATTAGTTATTCTGCTTTAAAATTAAACAATTTTTTTCCTTTGTGAAAGAAACAGTGAAGGTTGACTGGAAATTCATTTTTTATTGTTGAAAAATTTTATATAGGTCTTTTGTTTGTTTAAACCTGTGTATAGAAAACATAGCTCTGGCAACTAAGTTGCAATAATAGTAATAATAACAACAATACAGAAACAGCTTTCCTTGCTCACATGTGTTCCCATCTGATCCCTGGTCCTGTAAAACCAGCTTTTCAGTGGTGATCACTAATTACATCCTCATCTGAGATTTGGGTATCTGGACTTGCATGTGACAGAACTGTCAGAACACTGACACACACACAGCACAACTGGAATCAAGCTAGGCTCTGTGTGTATTCATTTTTGGTTTTGATCTCAGGGCAGAGGCTATTTATTTAAAAATATGTACAGTACCATTGGCAATAATGTCACAGAGGTGACATTGTGAAAATTGTGAAAAGCTAATTGCTCTGGTTTTAGAAGAAATGTGAGCAGCAGGCAGTAAAGAGAGATGGGGACAGAGGAAGCAGAAGGAGGAGGGCTATCCATAAGGGGTGTGCAGAGGCCTTCCAAGGCACCCTGTGGAAAACCTGCCTGTGTCAGATGTTTAAAAAGTGTGTCTTCATGTATATGTGTAAGGGAAATTAATACAGATCCCTCCCCATGCCTTCAATTTTACACGTCCCAGTTGCTGGCTGCCTGCTGCTCTGCATTTGATATGCTCTTTTAGTATGTTTGTGTGTGTTACCTGAAGTTGAGGGAAAGAAAATCAAACTGGAGAATCACAGAATATGCTGAGATGGAAGAGACCCACAAGGATCATTGAGTACTCCTGGCACCAAATAATCCCACCCTGTGCCTGAGAGTGTTGTCCAAACACTCCTGGAACTCTGGCAGCCTTGGGGCTTGTGACCATTCCTGGGGAGCCTGTTCAGTGCCCCAGCACCCACTGGGGGAAGAATCTTCTCTGATATCCAGTCTGACCCTCCCCTGACTCAGCTCCAGCCGTTCCCTGGGTCCTGTCCCTGTGTCCCTGGTCACACAGAGCAGAGATCAGAGCTGCCCCTCCTCTTCCCTCACAAGGGTGTTGAAGAGCACAGTGAGCTCTGGCCTCAGTCTCCTCTTCTCCAGCTGAACAGACCAAGTGCCCTCAGTTGCTCGTCACATGGCCTCCTCTCCAGACCTTTCAATATGCCCGTGGCCTCCTTTGGATGTCTTTTTTACATCGTGGTGCCCAAAGCTGCCCCAAAACTCGAGGTGAGGGTGCCCTAGTGCAGAGCAGAGTGGAACAATCCCCTTCCTACTGACTGTCTCATTCTTATCTACCTCATCCCAGTCTCCAGATCCCAGACTTCAGATCTGGGATGTACAGCCTGGCTGTCCTCTGCCAAGAGGTGTGAAGCCTTTCCGAGGTGGGAACACACTTGGTGGCACCAAGCAGATGGTGAGTTTGTTGGCAGTTCAGCCCTGGCAACTCTGCCAGACAAAATGAAGCTGAGGCTTCGGTGATTTTTCAGTTCTCATGTTGTAACTCCTCTGCTGATGGCAAAAACAATATGGGATCATGAAAAGCACCTACTGCCCTCTTCAAACTGCCACCCTCACATGGAAAGTAGCAGCTTTTCAAAAAGATTAGCAGAGAAAAACACATTCCCATTCACAAGCCCACATCTTCTGAAGCAAGTAAATTATCCTGTCTGAAGTTTTTAATCTGAAAAAACATAATCTCCCATAAGGAAGACATCTAACATCCATCTAGATAGCTAAAGTGAGGCATGGTTCTGAAAGCAAACACAAGCAGGGCTCTGTGCAGGCAATACTGAGCAATTTCAATAATTGATATTATCAGCCCTGCCTCCAAAACAATTGAATACATAGTGTGAGATTACAGAACAGCACTGTTATTCAGCTACTGTTGAGATATGGGGAGAAACTAGTGTTATTATGCATTTAAATTATGGGACAGGAAGATTAATGATGTGCAAATTAGCTTCATTCTATTACGAGTAATTTTTGCTTTCATTAGCCACTATCATCCCCCAAATGCCAACATTGCCTTACATTTACAATGTTCTAATGGTATATTAAATACTAAATTATATATCGACTCATGTAATTTTCCATGCTGAAAGGCATTGAATACAGAGAAAGTTTTTGCTTCTGTGAACCTCTACTGCCCCTTTGTCAACTATTGCTATCAGAAAGCATTCACAAAGTGCAGCTTGCTTTAAATTGCAGGGCTTTGGGACCATCTATTATTCTTTAGCTTTTCAATTAGAGACAAAGTATTAACCCAGTCTGCCTTCTTGGTAATTCTCACAATATCATTATCGTATCACTGTCTGTTTGCTGCATTCCTTATGGCAAAGGGATATTTTTCCTGGGGGATTGTTAAAAAGATTTACTGCTTTGACTGTCACAATGCAATATTTCTTCCACCAAGGCACTTTTTACCTTGTAATGCATCTATGATTAGGTCAGCAGTCACCTCCTTCATTCTCTGGTTATGTTGCTGTGGCAAAGACATTTTCTCATTAATCTCACTGTTAAACTATTTTTTTTTCTTTTAATATAATGGCAGATAAAGTGAGTCCACATATACAAAGTTTAAAAATTCCTTAGTTTTTGATTCTAACTTTTCTTTATGAAGAAGTGTCTTGCTCTTTGAAAATAATAATTAATTTCATTGGGACTACACAGGCATAAGGACAACTCAACCCAGTTGAGGTTAGCAGCATCTGCTTCCTTATGCTCAGTTTTAAAACAAGTTAGCTGATGCATATCCTGTATGTCACAAGACAAAAGAGAATGCTTTAGACGGTAGTGTGTTTTTCTCAGTTCTGATATTTTGTCCTGAGCATTTTTCTGCCCTGCTGCCAGAATTATCTGGGTGCTGGCAGTGGGTGAGCCCCTCTTAGCCCCAGCTTGCTTTGGATGCTGCATGCCTGCTACACAGCATCCCTCCTCACCTCTGGAGCTGACAGGATTCAGTTCTGGCTCTTTGTATTTCCTTTGCCTCTGGCTCACTCCAATTCAACATCTCTCACACAAAACCTGTGTGCAGCCACTTGGCCGGGTTTGTCCCTGCTCTCCTCATCCCTGCCTGCCCTCCCTTGGTGTCAGGAGCTGCTGGGCGCGGAGATGGGGCTGAACCTCCCCAGAATAAAGAACACCCCAGGGAGCACAGGGGTGTGGAACAACGTGGGTGCTCTGCCCCCCAGCCCTCCCTTGGACTGGGACATTGCTCTGGTTTGGTGGGGTTTGAAATGGCAGAGTTTCAGCACAGATCAGCGTGCACACATCAGAGCTCAGGAATTCTGGCAGGACTCAAAGCATAAAGATGCTGAGCTAAAATGTGCCAGCTCTTCTGCAATTCTAAGTGATGCTTTTAAAAGGCTCTGACCAAGTTTAAAGGCCTCCTTCAACCCAGCTGTCTGTGGGTAATGCAGCTTTTAAAACAGCTCTTATCTAAAATTCACACTTCTTAGGGGTAACAAAGGAGAAGAATAATATCTCCTGTTACTTCTTTTATGCAATAGATGTAAGACTATCATTAAAGCAGGAAAATGTTAGCCCAGGGAAATACGGGACATATTTAAGGGTATTTTTTAATGAAAATGGTTTTCCAGTAGGATCTACCTGAAGCACTGAATCACAAATGATAGTGAACTTAATTTTTTTTTAATTGCCTATATTTAATACTCAGTTTTAACTTTATGGAATGCAAAAAATTATATTTTATTGCCCTGCCTATAGTAAGTTCTGTACTAGGATTTTGCTATATGATCTGCTAAATAAGGAAATATTTTCCATTCATAAGATGTGCTGCTGCCAGAAGTTTTAGAAATATACTTCAAATAATGTTTATGCCCTCATGGGGATGGTTTGGTTATAGTGGCCAGTTTAGAATCTCATTTACCATGTGCTGTGATGATCTGAACTACCCATTGTTTTTCAGTGTATGTTTTACCTAAAGAACGGTTTGCTGCAGCTGTCTGTATGGTAGGAGAGGGTGTGGGTTGATGGTTGAAAATGTGTGTAACCTCTGAATTCAAGACCAAAGATTATAATATCTTTAGTAATAACATCTTGAAGTTGCTTGCAAAAAAACAAAGAATGAAAACTCTCAACATGCACATTTCCTTTAGTCACGGCACCAGATTGTTATAAATTGAGGCAAATAATTTGTTCAGCCTTTTGAGAGTCAATCAGAAATTTATTGATTACAGCAAGCAATGGCAAGCAAGCAGCGCTGGGTGCAGCCGGGGAGTCAGCGCTCCACCAATGGCTCACACCATTTCCCCCTTCCCACAGTCTTTTTATACTCTTTTTCTTCTGTGTCCGCGGTATCTCTGGGTGTACTCTGCGCTTGTGCCCTCTGTCGCTAGGGGGTCTTCTTCTACTCTCTGGTGGTCGTTTGAGGAAGACTCCTCTCTTCTTCCTCAGTGAAAGTCCATGGCCCTCTAATGATCTTTTCCATAAAAGGTTATATGTTATATGCACCTAAGTTCTAGTTACACAATCAGCTTAAATAATCAACATACTAGCTAGTTTCTGTCTTGCGGTTTTCTGTTATCTACACAAGGCTTCTCCTTTCTGTCTTGATGAACAAAGAGTCCTTTATAACTTACCACAATCCCCCCTCTTCTTTTTCTTTATTTTGTTCATCAAACCTTTTTAGTTCTTGTAAGCTAAGGGCTAAGGTTTCATTAGTCTCAGGATCCTTCAATATGGGTTCATATTTGGCCTTTATCAACATGAGGTGAGTGACCTCCAATCTCCCCTTTACTATGTCTATGATCCTATTAAAAATACACGGGCCAAAGGTTAGTCCCAAAATTAGGCACATATAGAAACATGGTTCAATGGGGGCCAATGTACATAATGACGATGTAAAACTAGGAGACCCGGACGATATCCGAGTTTGAATTTCCTTCCCATCTACTCAGGTTAATATCCATTTAAAGGGTTGATGGGAAAATTGAGAATATCCTCCTGGCAATAACATAATCAGAATTACACTAACGATAACTTGCCAAGGAGAATGGAGTCCTGGTTTTGCACTTACCTCATAAATTCCCTACCATTCCCCTTTTAGCTTGTTGCCCTTTTTGTCTACCTGGGGTGGTTGAGTCGGTACTTTTGGGGAGATTATCAATACCCAGTCGGTAATATTTGGAGTATTTCTGCATTATTCCACTTGGGATTGGGAAGAGCCTGGTTCTTTCCCCTCTGCCTCGCCCGCCAACTCGGGTGCTTCGAGCCATGGGGATTACCATCTTCTCGGCAGCAGCGGTACTCTCCAGCGCATCCATTCCCTTTTCCCCTTCTAGCCTTATACTGCTCCCAGTTCTTATCCTTGACTGGGGATTAGTCACACGGGATTTCTTTCAGTTCTTTCTGACAACACTGGTTTACAATATGGGCAACAAAGGGGGCAGGTTCATTCAGGTGGAAACAAAAATTCTCAGGGTTAACCCCTTTTCTGTAAACCTCCCACCACTCTTCTGATTTGGACCTTACCCACTTATTCTCCAATTCCCCTAACTCTAATATGATTCTTGTTAATCCTCGCTCTAGCTTGTAGCAGCTGGAGCAAATCCCAGTAGGTGGCTTTCCTTTGCGACAATGGACCCACCACCATTCTTGGCAAGTTTTACAAACAAAGCACACAAAAGGATAACAATCACAACGTATTTCTTTACACACTACTCTATAAATCATCAGCCAAGGGGTAAGTGTATCCTTTCTGTTCCCCTTCTTGGTCCATCTGGATTACCCACACTGAGTCTGTTAGTTTTTCTTCAAGGTGACCTTCAGGTTTCCGGGTTGGCTCGTTACTCTCTAATGGTCAGCTGTAGTGATCAGCCCTTTAACTCGACTCACGTGGGTCTATCGCTTCTCGGCGGTCCGAATTGCTGTCTCTGTGGTGAGGAAAACAATGAAGGGACCTTCCTAACGAAGGGTTAAAGAATTTTCTTTCCACGATTTAATGAGTACTCTATCTCCAGGCTTAATCTTATGTATTGTTAAGTCTAACGGAGGTCTTTGAGTCAACAGCCCCTTTTCCCTCAGTTCTCTCCTTCTGTTCATAATTTGCACTATGTAGGTATTGATCTGAGAATCTTTCAAACAATGGTGATCTACAGGGGCCTCCATGTCATAGGGCATTCCGAATAGCGTCTCAAAAGGGGATATCTCCACATCAGTTCAGGGTTGAGTGTGGATATTTAATAGAGCCAAGGGCAAACGCTTGAACCAAGACATCTTTGTTTCTAGCATTAATTTAGTTAACTGCTTCTTGATTTTCCCATTCATCCGCTCCACTCTCCCAGAACTTTGTGGGTGCCATGGAGTATGATACTTCCACCGGGTCCCCAGGGCGGCGAGAACATCTTTTGCTATTTTTGAAGTAAAGTGAGGGCCCCTATCAGAATCTAGGATCTCTATCCCGTATCTAAGTATGATTTGTTCTAAAAATATCTTAACCACCGCATAAGATGTTGTTCTGGCGGTGGGGAATGCTTCTACATAATGTATCAAGTGATCTATTAATACCAACAAGTACTTGTATCTCCCTATTTTGGGTAGTTCAGTAAAGTCCACTTGTATATGAGAGAAAGGTCTTTGTGCTAACTCTCTCCCACCCATTGGTCTCTCTCTTTGTTGTTGCTTGTTTACCTTTTGACAGGTCAGGCAGTGTTGGGTTACCTGTTTAGCCAGATTATAGATCCCTATACACATGTATTTGATGGCAAACTGATCGACTAAGGCCTGGGTGTCCCAATGGGTTTTATCATGTATAGCCTGCAGGATTCTCATGGCTACTCCTTTCGGGAGTACTTCACCAACGGAAGCAATATTTGATTGAACTTTTTCAGTTCTGAGTGTTCCAATATAAGCTACAGATAAAAGGAAAACTTTTTTTTGTTGTTTTTTTTTTTGTTTTTTTTTGTTCTTAGGGGCTAATTACCACGGTTTTTAGGGAATCCCTTCCCTTTTCTTTGTTTTATTGTCTCCTTTGTCCATCGTATCATAACCTGCGTCTGTCGGTCACACCAGGGGAGCACAGTGAGGCTGCCTAACAGGGCAGGACGTGTACATATACTTTCATTCGTCCACATTCACTTAACTTTATTTTTCACTTACTCTCACACACAACAAAACAACCACAGCAACAAGGTACCTTTTATTTTTCAACACACCTATTACACTTTTAGGTGTCCCTCGCTAGTCCTAGTGTTCTTGGATACCCCTCAATCTAGCTATGTTGTTCCCAACCCCAGATCCTCTCAGATTTATCCTCAAACCGGCAAAATTTTTACTCAGTCCTGGGTGTTCTTGAATATGAATATCTCAACCCAGCAAATTTAATTCTGGGTGCTCTCGAATATTAATATCTCAACCCAGCAAACTTAATTCTGGGTGCTCTCGAATATTAATATCTCAACCCAGCAAACTTAATTCTGGGTGCTCTTGGAATGTTAATCCCTCAACCCAGCAGGTTTGAATCAACCCTGGATGCTCTTGGAATATTAATCCATCAACCCAGCAGGTTTAATCCTGGATGTTCTTGGGCATTCTTATCCCTCAATCCAGCAGAATTTTTAGGGGCCCCTCTTACACATTTTACCTTTTATTTTTCCCTAATAGATTATGCCAAGAAAACCCTATTTTTACCTTTTTTTTTTTTTTTTTTTTTTCCCCAATTAATTACCTTTTATTTTCCCCCTCCACCAAGGGGTCCCACTCTTTCCCTGAGACCCAGTCCCGGTTTCCCCGGGGGGGTTCTCTCACTCTTTTTATCACTCCATCTCTTTACTGGCCGCTTTTCTCGCGAAAAAGACGGAAATGCAGCATGGGAGACTACCGTTCTCGCTTAGCAGGTCTGGAGTAACCAGCCCGCCTCTCATTCACACACATTCATCCTCCCTTTATCCGCCCCGTCCCACATAAATTTACGAACTCCTAAGGGTTCAATCCAAACTACTGGGGAGGAAAGAAAAGGAGAAAAAGAAATTGCCTTAATTCTTCCTTTTAATGCTAAGGCTGTGCCACTCCTTTATCCTTTCTCAATCTTCTTCAAACATGACTCAGGTTTCAGGGACTAGGTGGCTTTTCCCACAGATTAAATTCACTATTTCACACCTTGCTTGTTCAACCCCTGGGTTATAGTATCTCAGCAATTCAGGGGTACATGCATGAAACGTGGATCTCCGTCTATATGAAATACAATACCACCTCCTCTGACACTTCAAGCATCGGAGGAGAACCCAAGCTGTGTGCCAGTCTGGTTTCCAGCAAAAGGTTGTCAATCCACACACGAAGCAGGGGATTACCCCTTCCAGACCCCACCTCAAGGGGTTCCTAAGCGCCCATTCAACTGGCGGTTGTTCCCTGTCAAAGGCTAGATAGCAACTTGTTGAACTTCGGTATATCCCTCCCAAGAACACTCTGTCTCTCCCTCCGTCCTCCCGTTCTATGACTACTCAGTTCCCTGGTGGATGAAGAGACTGACTTGGTTCAAGCTGAAACCACCTGTGGAGAGCCTGTCTGGGAGGCCGGGCTCTCTTGGCCCGGGCTTGGAGTTCTGCAGCCACTGTGGGCAATCGCCTCTCACTTGCAACAAGAACTAAACAGCAAACCCTGTAATGCAAAGGACCTCCCAATAACAGCTTTTAACACTAAAGGGCAGTGCTATCGCACAACAAACACTTAACTCTTAGCCCAGCCGGGTTCGCTGGCTACTTTTGCAAGCCCTTTACCAACTAGCGATGCTTGTAAGCAGTGCTTGTAACTCCCACCTTGTACCACGCTCTCACTAGCTGCGCTATCAGCTAGTGGTGTTCAAAGCAGCTCTTCAAACTGCAGCTTGTGCCCACGCGCCTGCTGCGCTATCAGGTAGGCTATGCCTAAAGCACCTTTGCAATCCTCGCGCCGCGCTCCCCTGCCTCGCCAGGGACAGCCCGTGCCGCACATGCGCGCTATCCGCTCTATCAAGCAGTGTGGACTGCTGCCCCGCGCATGCGCTCTCCGGCACCGCCGGGCCACGTCTCTGTATCTTAGTAACGCCGAACCGCGCTTCACACATACACACACACACACACACAAGCACGCATGTCGGGATGTAACAGACACACCACACTGAAACTGGGACACACCACACTGAAATCGGGACACAACACACAACACACTGAAATCGCGATTTCTCCCTCACCGAGCCAGGCTATCAGCTGGGGAGGTCCTCCCGCCTTTTCCTAGTCTGGCTTCTAGTTACCTGCTGGTTATTCCCCTGGAGCTCAACATTCAACTCATCCCCCTCTGAGTCATCTTGTACTGAGTCATCTTGTACCGGGGCAGAGGGTTTAGGATGTTGCGGTGAATGTGGAGGTAGGGGTGGGTTAAAGGTTCCGGGGAGGAGAACGGCGGGGGGGGGGGGGGGGGGGGAAGGGGCGGGGTGGTGGTGGTGGAATCGGGTAGGTCTGTATCCTCTTTCAATCTTTTCTTCTTCTCCCTAGTACTAAGTGCAAAGAACTTAGTGCGAGTTTTCCCCACTATCTAGAGGGAGGTGTACTCGCTTTCCTCTAAGTTCAAGGGCTCTTTAGAATTCACATAAATATTTAAAGCCTGACATATCTAATCCTCAAATGAGCCAAACACTGGCCAGTACAAATGGTCCCCTCTTATTTGTTTCCCTCCCCAAACCTCTATGCAGTAGTGCACCATTTTCACCTTGTCCTTTCCTTTCCTGGAGGGGAAGGCATCCCAATTTTTAATCATTAGTCCTAATGGGCTATCTGGAGGAATTTGGGGAAGCTTTACAGGGGTTCCCCCACCCATGGGACCATAGGGCTTGCTTTTCCTCTGTCCCATCTTCCGGAGTGCCTTCTTACATACACCTCCACGCTTCCCTCAATTCGTGGCCCAGCCCGTCGCCGGGTGTGGGAAACGCACTACTATGAGGTCCACACTCACGTCGTCTCACAGAGACGTCTCACTCATCACACTCCGGGATCCCAACCCCAACCGAGCGGCCCCCGTTCCCTTTAAACGGAGCAACCTCAGTAACCCCGAAGGACCGCTGAAAGGTACTTACACAATCCTGTGTCTTCGCCCGGGACTTCATGCACAAAGATTAAGGGGTTGCCAGCTATTCTTTGCTTGCCACCGGATTTGGGTTCGTTGGTAAGGGTTCCAGAGGGAAGACTCCTGAGCGGGACTCACTGCCAAGGCAGCGAGGGTGCCTCCCCGTGAGGAGCTTCCAACTAAGGATAGCCTAAGGATAGCCCTTATCCGAGTCACGGCACCAGACTGTTATAAATTGAGGCGAATAATTTGTTCAGCCTTTTGAGAGTCAATCAGAAATTTATTGATTACAGCAAGCAATGGCAAGCAAACAGCACTGGGTGCAGCCGGGGAGTCAGCGCTCCACCAATGGCTCACACCGTTTCCCCCTTCCCCACAGTCTTTTTATACTCTCTTCCGTGTCTGCGGTATCTCTGGGAGTACTCTGCGCTTGCGCCCTCTGTCGCTAGGGGGTCTTCTTCTACTCTCTGGTGGTCGTTTGAGGAAGGCTCCTCTCTTCTTCCTCGGTGAAAGTCCACGGCCCTCTAATGATCTTTTCCATAAAAGGTTATATGTTATATGTACCTAAATTCTAGTTACACAATCAGCTTAAATAATCAACATACTAGCTAGTTTCTGTCTTGCGGTTTTCTCTTATCTACACAAGGCTTCTCCTTTGGTTTTCTGTTATCTACACAAGGCTTCTCCTTTCTGTCTTGATGAACAAAGAGTCCTTTCTAACTTATCACAGTCACCTGCTGGAGAAATTTTTCTCCTTTGGTTTTCCCTGAGGCTGGAAGTGAGCATTGTCATATTGCCTATTAATCTGGAGTAAGCTGCAACTGGCTATAATTCAGTACTTGTAGAATTTAATTTCTGTTTCTTCTTTAAGTTCAGTCAGTGTTTTTAAGTCCTACAGGCTGCATGGTGTTACATGACATTTCCTTCATCAATGGATGTTGTGTTGTCAGAGCTGTGCTTCTTGTGTCAATAATGGAAACTCATTTTTGTTACTGCTGCTTGTTTCTTTGTGCCCTGAGGGACCAAACCAACTGAAGAAAATGAGTTACATGATATATTTACGAGTTTTAGTTGCAGCCTAATTATCAGTGGCTATAGGGTAGATTTAGTTTTATAAGTTGTACAGTCTCTAAAAACAAATTGAGTGGGCATCAGATCACAACCTTTAGCCAGCAGTGCTGATACCCAAAATCTGGAGTATTGGGCCAACTAGAGAGAAAACAGGTTGTGGTGGTCAGAGACAGGGTTGCTATTTTGGATGATGTTAGGATGGGCCTCAGTTCTGTACATTGGTGTTTTTTAAATAACTTTTAAAATGTGTCCAATAAAGAAAAATCCAGAGTGAACCTGGGCAGCCAGAACCGAGGGCTTCCTAAGAGAAAGTGATAATTTTTTAATATGCAGATTCCTGAGAGGGAAACAATAGCACCTGGTGCCAGTCAGACTTGTAGGATGTGAAGTCCAAAACTTGCCACTTCAGCAGCCTTCTGGAGAAACCATGCAGCTTCTTTGAAATTAGGGTAAATTACTGAGATAATGTTTTTCTGTAATGTTTGAATTAGCTTTGCTATATATGTCAGCGTTTCCATCAGCTTTCGAAGGAACAGGACGAGTGTTTATGAAAGGAGTTTTGGCAGTTGTTTTTGTCATGTTAGGATTTTTTTACTTCTAATCTGTGATCTTATTTCTACTTACACCACTGGAATCCGGTGCTATGTATTTGAGTAAGGCTGAGTGTACTCTTAGCAGAGCAGATACCTGCAGAATTAATAAATCAAGGAGGGTAAAACAGGGCTATAATTTGAAACAATCCTGTGTGAAAGACCAGTGAGAGCACCAGCCTGAACCCTGGCCTAGAACTTTTGCACCATCCTGCCTGGTCAGAGCTGGAGATTTATGGATGCACATACACATGAAAAAAAAACCTCTAACTTGTCATAGGGAGGGATTTGATTTTGACCAAAATATTCTCCCTTTGGTGAAGGGATGGTGATATTCTGCACAAGAGAGTGAAATGCCCATGGGTTTGGAGCAGCTCTTCCCATTAAGGATTTGCTCCCTCTGTTGAGCTCTGGATGCTGCCAGGGGTTGCACCTGTGGTTCCTCCTCAGAAGTGTAAGAATACTCTAAACTGTGTCTCATGGCTTCTACATGACTAATGCTTTAATCTCATGTAAATCTGCACTAATGAATATAGCTGCACTCCCCCCACCACTATACATTCAGACACCACGCAGGATAAATAAGCCAAATACAGTTATTATTAATTTTTACCATATTGTAGAAATGTCAAAATATTAGCTGGGAAAATTAATTCCTACAATTTAGCATATGGTTTTCCTGAAATGAAATCAAGGGTATCACTCGTCTCCCTTGAAGTCCTCCCACAACATTTCTATAGAAATATTTTCAAAAAAAAAAATTTGAAACACCCTCGTGCATTTCGCTGGCAGGAAGTCAGAAAACAGTTGTATTTCTACATCCCTTTCCTACTTTTCTTCCTAGTGGAAGGTCAAATAGGCAGGAGGATGTCTGGGTTGGTGGTGGTACCTCAGCATTGGGAGGATGATGCCCTCAGACACCTGAAAGCATTTCATGAACCATAATATTAAATTTTATACAGTTGTAGCATTAGGAACTGTCTGCTTCTTTCAAGGCTTTGTTTCAGGACTTGGAGAACTGAAGGTGAGGGGGATCCAAAGAGTGTTTCTGCCCCCTCCAGGGCTTGGTTTGTGTCTGGAGGATATATATGGTGTTGGAGGGGAGATGGATGCTTTTTCCTCCCAGTCAGGAGCATGAATGGGAGTGTTAGGTGTCAGGTGTTCCTCTGCCTTCCACTGGCACAAGCCACTGCACACACCCATGCCTGGCACTGTGGGACTAAAGAGCTCCTGCCACTGCACTGCTGTGCAGCCTGATGGGGCATTGAAAGAAAGAACTGGGCTTCATCACTATTTCATACACAAGCCCTTGGCAGCTCCTAGAGAGCATTTTTCTCAGAGTATATAATTTCCTTTTGGATCAAATCACAGACCCTTTTAAAACTGTGTATGTATTTGTTTCTTTTCTGTGCAAATATCACAGCTATTTCAAGGTCCTGAAGGTGTCATAAACATGACTTTTTCTGTGTGTGCCCGTCGTTTACTGTGAGGAGTCAGTGTTTTGAGAAGATGTGTTTTGGATAATGCATTAATATATTACAATATTCAAAATTATGGCATGGTTTATGCATGACTTAGGACAATACTTGTTGCAAGGGACAGGTAGTGCATAACCCATATTAGACCTGGCACAACTTAACATGTTATATGGCAGCAGCACTGCCACATCTCCAAGCACAGAGGAGTCCCTGTGAGGGGAATAACATGGTGCCAGCTCCATGACAGTTCTCTGGCATGTGCTTGCTTGCTTGCTTGAGCAGTGAGACAGGGCTCTCAGTGATGCTAAAAGACTTTTTTTTTTTGTCCCTGAGCTGCTCTGTTTTCAGATGTGTTTGATATCAAGGGTCTCTTAACAGCTGGTGGTTCTCACATGTAGGAGGCTTTTTGGTGCATGTGTGTTTTTATGACTAAGGCACTTAGTCATAAAAAGACTGTGACTGTGTGTCAGAGCTGTGTGGTAAACTTGTCCATGGGGTCATTTCAGTGAAAACAAAGTAAATTGCTGGAATCTCTTTCAGGAAACACTTCATCACCCTGCCCTCCTGAATTATTTTTATCCTCATCTGTATGTAAGCACAGCTGAAAATAGGGAGCTCCATGGAGGCTTGCTGTGAGCATCAGAGCAGTCCTAATTATTCCAGGTAAAAAAGGAAATGACTGAGAACTGTTTTGGGGAATGTAGTCAGAGATGTGAAGCAAGTTGTACCCAGGCAGGAAATTAGCGGCATCTCACACCTGTGACATGCAGATCTCAGCCACTGCCAAACTGAATTTAACAGGACCCAAAGCAAAATTATATAAATGAATGATTTTTATTGGTACCTAAACATTTATATTTGGTGTGAGTACAGTCTTTGTGCCTCTAGATTCCCTTAATACCCATGACTATTACACAGCACCATGCACCTGCTCTTCTGCCCCTGAAAATGATATGTCCAGCCATATCCCCATAGAACTTTAAAAAACTACTTTCATTGGTTTTAAACAGAAGGAGCTTTGGGCTGTCTCCCCTTAAAACAGGGGTGATGTTGAAAGTAGAATATCTACTTTTTCCCACTCGTCTTTTTATGTTTTTTCTTGTAGGGATTTCAAGCTACCTTTTAAATTTTCTGGGAGTGAGTGATAAGTTAAAGGGTCCAGTTCTGCCATACTGGGTGACAAACTGGAAGACAGTAAACTGCAGATTCATGCATAGTTTGAATTAATGACACTTAATTTCAAGTACTGGAAGAAGAGGGTAAAGAATGTCAACCTTCTACTGCTTCTCTGCCTTTTTACACTTTTACTTCTCTGCTGTAGCTCTGAAACTTTGCCTCCAGGAATCAGGTATTGTTTTCACTGGAGAGAGAGGCAATGATAAGGAAAGTCCAGTCAAACCTAAACCACTGCTTGTTTCTGAATGCAAATAATGGCAAAGAAATATCTGGGTAATTTTTAAAATACAATGTTTTGTTTTTTAATAACCAGTCAAGGGCAAGAGATGAAACATTACTGATTAAAAGAGTATTTTGTTGGACATTTTCTACTCAGTGCACACAGGAACATCAACTGCTGCTGCAGGTTTCACTGCACTGCAGTTCCTCCAAAAAAGTTTCCTGTGTCCAAGGACTCTCAGACATGGCTTTTCTCATTTTCCTCTTTCTCCTGTATTTGTAACAAGTGATACAGATTGTAATTCCTGCAGGAAGATATTTACACAAAATTCAGTGATATCACCTGAGATATTTCTTTTGAGGAACTTTCTTATGGGAAATGTTGAAAGGTCCCTGAGAGCAGGTGGCTCAAGTGCACAGAATTAAGAACTCAAACTCCAGACTAATTGAAGCTAATCAACTGATTGTGTGTCTGATCAGCACAAATTACCTGACCCAGTGATTTTCATGGTTCACAAAACTATTTATCTCTAAGGAATGGTTTGCACTTGAGAAAAGATGTACATTCCTTTCCAAAGCCATTACAGTTCATTGGCAAAATTGTTCAGTGGTGTCAATGGCTGCTCAAAATCAAATAACACTGAGCAATGTTGTGCAACTTCCTTGCTGGGGAGGAACCCCTAGGATGCAAAGAGGTCTTAAATGTTGGTACTCAGGTGCAAGGGAGAAGGCAATGTGGGTGTGTTCCTGTGATGTTGTCCTAGAGAGAACAAGAGTGGGGAGGCAAGAAGAGGTTTTGAAAGAAAATATGCTAGTTGGGCTTCATTTGTTGATTCTGTTGTTATTTAGGATTTCCTGTAGTAGTATAGCCAGAGAAAGTAAGAGTGCATTAGTGGAATTGCCTGTGACACAAAGCTGGGAGCATTTTTCTGTCTGGGGACGGAAGAGTAGCAGGTGTCAAGAAGGAAAAGAGCTCTTTGCACTGATAGAGCAGTAATAGGTGTTTGTGGCCCAACTGAAAATTTTGAGGTATCCAGCTGCCATAAAAAGAACATTTTGAAGTAAACCTTGTTTAAGGGTAAAGGAGAAAAAAACTGTTCTTGGCACAAAGATTGTAGAACTACAAAATTATTTATATCATTACCTGGTAGCAACAGCCTTGATGATTCTGGGAAGACTCCCAGCATTTTCACATTGTCTCAGCTCCACATGTGAACACTGCACTTTGGAGAAGAAATGCAGGAAGGAAAGCTGGATTTTCCTTTGCAGACCTGTGACAGAGTTAGCCAAGAGTAAATAATATACTTAGAGAATATAGCTGTTGAACTTTCTCTCTCAAGCATGTCTAAATTAATGTATTCTGAGATGTGTTATTAGCCAAGTTAGTATTGGGTTTTGCTAGAGGGCATGGCCAAATAAATAATGAAATAACCTCTGAAAATTCATAAAATCATTCTTCAAAGAATGTGTGATATCATGGAATCACAATGATTTCTCAGTAAAACAGTTTGCCAAAGTTTTAAATAGCAAAGCAATGTCGTGTCTGTCCCCTGACCCTGTCTGTACTAAAGAGCATTATTGTTCTTGTCACATTCCTAAAGCAGTCCAGAAGTTCATTCTCCAATGCTCTGCATTAAATAAACTTGTTAATCAGGGAAAGTCTTTTAATAAGGTGAGCCTGGCATCATCACTACTAGTGATAAAAAGAGGAGGAATTTTTGTCATGTGTTTATTTACCAGTCATCATCTTTTACCAACTCCATGTGATTAACAGCAAAAAATATTAAGCTCCTATTGACCATCTAACACCTTCCAAAGATACTGAGACCTACAGGACTTAAGCAAAACAATGTCAAGTATCTCTCTCTGCTTGGTTAAATAGGGATAGAAATGGAAATAAGCATAGATGTTATACTGGTTTGAAGATCAAAGCACCGATAGGAAAGCCTGGATGAGTTGACTTGTTGAAAATGAGAAAGGAAAAGCAGAAGGAAAAATATTTAAGGTAATATTAGTTTTATGTTATTATTTCTTCTCCTAATTTATTATGGGCCACTGGGGGCCATAGCAGAAGGTGGGATCTATTCCTCTTTGCGATGATAGCAGCTTTGTGACAAATACTGGGGAAACCACTCTGAGGTTGCTCTACTGGACAGGTCAGAGGAAGAGAAGAAGTGAATAATGTGGTGCTCAGCTCAGGGACTCTCCAAGTAGCTTTGGTTCAGGTGGGGCAGAAATGTCTGAAGATTGAACTGCAGTTTTTGGATGTTTTGTTACGTAGCACTGAGTCTTGTTTGAAGACTCTTGAAAATGTTAACTTGCTCCAGGGGGCTGGTTCTGAATGTCCTGGAGCTTTGCTTTCCTGGCTACAAAATTAAATGATTTATTTATGCTTTTCTGCTTTCCCATATTTAGACTATAACAAGGAATATTTTTAACTTTGTGGATTGCTGTGATTGCTGCACTGAGGCCCTGATTGAAGCTGTGATTTTTACATGCCATTGTACTCTAAAACTGTAAGAATTCCTTAGAATTATGGGAGTGATGAGGGGGAATTCCCATATGCTCAGTATGGAAAGGAAATTAATTTGGGGAGAGAAAAAAAAAAAAAAAAGACATTGAAATGTGCAAGATGCTGAGATGCTGAAGGTTGTGTGCTAATTTTTAAACCAAACCGTCTTGTTCAACAGTCAGGCAGATTTAATAACCTAAAATGCAATCCACCAGATCTCTTACATATGGGAGGACCCCACAGACTGGTACTCTGTGTAAATTAAAATTTCAGCATTTGAATACCTTATTTAAGACAGGAACCTCCCCCTGAAGGAGTAAACATCTGTTCATGGTATTAAAACTAGTTGCATCTAGTTAGAAAAAAAATTTTAAAAAGGTGGAGGGAGAGGGGGAAGATGAGAAAAAAAAAAAAAGACAGCTCTTGGCTTCTCTGAGCTAAAGACATTAACTTTAAAATTATAATAACTAGGAAAGGTAGAAGACATTCAAATGTTTGTCAAGACCTCTGGTTTTCAGCTTGGTAGTGGTGGATCAATCAGCCTTTCCAAATTCACCAGCACAGGAGATCACCTGGTCCCCACAAAAGGATGTTTTACTCAACTTCCTTGAAAGCCTGAACCTGTCTGTATTTTTTCTCTAATCAGTGACATAAATTCTTGTCTGTTAGGGCTGTTTAGCTCTTTTTCTGAATGCAGTGTCACTATGTGTCAATTTTTCTTCCTTCAGAAGATGATATAGGGACTAGAGCTATTAGGACTTTCTGTACAGCTAAGCTTTCTAAATCTATGACTTTCATTACATTTTTATCTGACTTCTGTATTTTTTCATCCTTAATAGGACAGCCTAAATGCAATGCCACTATTTTACAACATTAGCTAATAGGGTATTCTTAACGATGGTTTCAGCAGTACTTGTTTTTTTTTTCCTGAGCTGTATCTGCAGGTTATGGCCATTGTTGAATTTAAAGAGGACATTATTCTTATGTGGTTGCCCTGGTTAAAGTATAACAAGGATGTATGATTATGCCTTGAGCCTTTCTAAGGAACACAGAGATTTTAAAGCTACTGGGAAAGCAATTTCACAGATTTTCTGTAAGAAACATGAAACCCTCAGTAATTAACCCCAAAGCAGGTTTTGTTTGAGTGTGTGGGTGAAGCATGGTCTGACCTGCACGTGCCCCATGTGGGCTGGGTGCCTTCTCTGGGCTGTTGTCACTGTGACAAAGACAGGCCAAATCTTGGTAACCACCCAGCCCCTTGGAGATGAGAGGGAGCACAAAGTCTCCACTCCCACAGGACCTTTGCACAGTCCTGAGAGGAAAAAGATCTAGTCCTTGGCTTAAAGACTCTATTTTATTTAACATTAATGCTCCAGAAATACCGTCAGCGACCTCTTGTTTTTGAAAATACCTTGAGTGTGTTTGTCCTATGTAATGGAACCCAGAGATGACAAACTTTCATGAAGAGCTGGGTTAGGAGGTTCTCGCTGATGCTGAGCTGGGAGAAAATTTTCCCCGCTCCTTGTGAGCAGCAAGGAAACTCCTCCTCAACTCTGATGGGGATTTTTGACCTCTCACCCTCTCCAACTCAGTGGATTATCTCACCCCTCACACAACTGCTTATCTATAATTGTTCACACCAGAAGCAAAAGGAAAAGATCCTGCCACCACTGAGTTTAACCTGGTGTCAACTCAGGCCACTGGCAGCTAAGGCAGTTTATCCCCTCATGGCCTGAATGAAGGGAGGGGCATTTCAA
This sequence comes from Vidua chalybeata, assembly GCF_026979565.1. Lineage (NCBI taxonomy): Eukaryota > Metazoa > Chordata > Aves > Passeriformes > Viduidae > Vidua > Vidua chalybeata. The sequence continues at coordinate 31,508,543 of NC_071534.1, forward strand.
AGCAAACTGGTTCCACTTCTCCTGCTGGCAGGGGAATTATCCCATCTTTTGTGGAGGTTTGCAAGACCCAACTCCTTTAAAGTGTGCTTGGATTGCTCTGTACAGTGCTGCAGCTTACAGCATAAATACATAGAATATGTAATCTACGTGCCTTTTTTCCCCTATCTAACTGAAGATTACTAATACATATGTTCTACAGTGCATTTGTTCTACTTTGTTTGCTCATGCCATTTCATTTTCTTTTGTAAGAAGATCAGTAGATGGAAAATAATTGACTTTTTTTTTTTTTTTTTTTTTTAATTATGAGAAGTTGGGCAACACCTGTCAACAAAGGAAATTTCAGGACTATGCCTATGTGTCTGGAAAAGAGGAAATAGTATAAGCATTTTGCACCCACCATACAACAGCATGGGAAGTTTGCATGAAATACTTACCTAGGTCAAGAAGGCTTATGAGAATTTCTTCTGAGAGCATGTCTGCCATTTCCCCTGACAGGGAGAGGTGAATATTCAAGTACATCAGGCTACATGTTATGCAGACTGTATCTGCTGGTGTTGACAGTCATCCCACTCCCTTCTGTCTTCTGCCCTGTCCCGTTCATGTGCTACAGCTCACTGTGGAGACAGGATGTGCTATGATAACACCTACAGCCTTTGTTGCTTTCTCCCATGCCTCTTCTGCAGCAGCTCTTCTTGCACTTCAGTAAGTGTTTCTAAGATTTTCTTCTAGTCACGAAGCCATCTGCTACATTTTTAATGTCCTATTGTCTTTGGATTTCATCGCTTCTATGTGACAATGACGTCGTTATGTTCTGGCTCTGTACTGGAGGTGTGCTGCCTGTGGAGTGACAAATACCACTGGCCCCCGAAGAGTTTGCCTGAAAATAACCAAAATGAAACAAAGAGCTGAGGTTTGATGTGTGTCATCCCTCAAGGGACATTTGAGCTGGGATCAGGACCTATTTCTGATCTCCAGCCCAGGGTACCAAGTCAAGTCTCATAGAAGCTCTCTTCCACTGGGCTGAAGTCTGTAGGGGCCCAGTGTTTTTGTTATCTACCTGGTTTGTCCTAGTTCCTACTATCTCTTCACAAAAAATCAAATTCATTTTCCTTGATAGCAGTTTGCATTTCCTCATGTGATCATAAAATGAAACTGTGGCTGCAGTGCAATCTTGTCTCTGCTTCAGTTTTAACTGTGCTGCTTTCCCCTCTGCTTCTCTGGGGATGCTTCCATCTGCCTCATCTCAAAAGCACTTTTAAATATTCTTTTTTTTCCCCTTTACTCTTGGTTACCCTTTGCATTTTTTATTTTTCCAGACTGACCGTGTTATAGAGCCAGCCACCACTGCTGCTCTATACCCATTCATCCCCATTTAGCAATGGAAAAGTAAATGTCAAACATGGTGCAGTACCAAGGCAGCAGGCTAGTGCTGCTGTCAGTAGTTGTATTTAGAAGTAGATCTGAGATTTTTTCAAAGGAAGAAAGTGTCTCTTGAAGTTGGGCACCCTGTCTCTCTTCTGTAAATACCTGAGCCCATTAATCTATTACCACAAAATATCTTCTTGTCAGTGGATCTCTGTGCTCATTGTTATCTGCATTTCCATGGCAAAGTCCTTCTGTCCTGCTGTGATTAATTTGAAGCTCAGTAACAGAATTCAGATCTTTTGGATCTAAATCTGCAGAGAACCAGTAGCCCTTAGCTTGCTGAAGCTCCTTAGCTTGCAGATTAGGAGGCATGTTTAGTCTGGCAATGATCAAAGATAGTGATGTGGGAAAGAGAAACAACTAGAGGCACACTTGAAAATTTTTCTTAATATGCTGTGGAAAAAACTCAGCAACATGTTTTATGTGATTAAAATAAAAAGAAGAGGATGTCCTGAGAATAGGATCTGACTGTATAGTCCTCCTGGGAAAAACAGGCTCTGGTGGAAGGACAGGAGGATTTGAAATGGTGTCTGGACCCCAGAGCAGTGTGACTGCACAGGCTGTTTGCAGGAGCTGCAGTGGATGCTTACAGCTGGGAAGGGCACTGAGTTACACAGTGGTTTCAGTGCCCACAGAGACAGGCTGTACCTTGGCTTATTCCAGACACAGCTGGGTAAGGATTGGCAGATGTAGTTTTGTTATAGTACGGTCAGAACATTACTGGTTTTGCAATTTTGCTGGAGCATAAATGGAGATAAGGACTTCTGTTGTCATGAGGCTCTTTGCTGTTATGTTGGATGGCTCTAATCTCATAAAAAATCAGATTGCCTTAAACTGATTGTGGACATCCTCTCCACAGTTTTGGGTGGTTGTTTTTTAACCTAACCTTGAGTTATCATCAACTTTTTTTTTTCCTTAATTTTTGGGGAAGAGTGATAAGGGTGAAGATTAGCATGGATTTTGAAGCCCAGCTATGTATAAAGCTAAATTTTTCCCTGCCACCTGCTTGAACACTTCTTACAGCTCCCATAGGGACTCATTTTATCCAATAACCACAACTGCTGGGCAAAGCTAATTTTAAGACAGACTCTTGGACTGGGGAGAAAATGCCTCCCTTGAGTCCTTGAAAATCTCTTGGAACATCAAGACTAATAGACCTGCCAGACCTTGTCTCAGTCCTGATTAGACCCTGCCTCGCTTTATCATCTTGTTTACAGTGGGATATTCCTTAGAAGGAAGACTAAATCAAACAGCTGCTTTTCTATCAATTCTCGTTTGGGAAAGGTAGTGCTGGATACAGATATTTTCAAAATGAGGATCAAAAGATCTGCTTTCAATTCCCAGTTCTGCTTTTCATTCCTTCTGAACTCAGGTAAATTACACATTCTACTTCTTTTTTTTTTTTTTTTTTTTACCTTTTTTCTGGCTGAGTTTCTGATCTTATCTTTCCCCAGCTTTCTCTTTTATCTATTTAGGTGCTGTCAATCCTGTTTTGCAGTGAAAGAGCTGAAGCACTGATGCTCCCCAGGTCATGGATTCTAAAACAATTCCATTCCCAGTATGATTGAGAGGTGTTTCAAGATGTGTCAAGGCAGCTGGTTCCTTGTGTAATCGGGGGAACATGTTGGTAACCTCTTCTAATGGGAGCTGAAGAATGACAGTGTGTGAATTGGGTAGAAATATGTATTCCCAAAGCCTAATACCTCAATTCAAAATTACCTTCAAGGCAGCATGATGGATTGCCAGGAGAATTTAATCTTTAATGAGCTTTTGTCTCTGACTTCATAAAACATAATGTGGCTTAACACTTTTTATCATCTTTGGTTAAAGCACAGCAACCCTTTGAATGAAATTAATATTCAAGATAAGAAGCTAAGGTTTTTTAATTCAAAGTGGTAAAGAAAAGCAGGGTTTTGTGGGGTTTTTTTGGTTGTTTTTTTTTTTTTAATTTACTAGAGGTGTAAAACAATACATGAAGCAAATTCTTTTTAATGTGATAATTTTTATTGCATTGCACTTTCTCCAAATTTGGTTCAAATCATCCCACAACTACCACCTTAATTTCTATGTCTCTTACATTTGCTGTTGTTTCTACTAGATTATCAATGTTACTTAAAATCAAATGAATGTGACATACTGACCTGCTAGATTGGAAACTATTTTCCCATTTTTTTAATTCTTTCATTTTTAGAATTTGTAGAAGGGACTTGTGCTTGTGGAGGGGAAAAAATTGCCGTCAAATAACCAGGCAATGGAGTGTTTCCCAAAATTTCTCTAAAAATGCTAATCAGCCATTTTGAAAGGTCTCTGAGAGGAGAAATATTAATCAGTGACTTGAAGGATCAGTCATACACTGCAAACTGCAAGTAGCTGTCAGAATGTGATGCACCACAGCAGTGGTAGGTAAGAGTGAGGGGCCTGTGTGTGGAAATATCCAACACAAAGAAAACTAGCAAAGCCCTACGTGCCACATACTATATTCAGCAGCCCAGGACTCAGTGTATCAGTGCAATTATGGGAAGAGGTAATTTGACTTGCAGACAAAGAGAGATTTTTTTTGAAAGCTTTGCTGCTTGCAGTATGTTCAACAGCTTATATTATATTCATAAGCTGCTGTTCTAATCAGAGTACCTGGTCTGTGAGCTGTTTTGTTATGCCTAATGGGGAACTGTGACAGAAGGAGAGAGAATTGTAAAGCTAACACATTTTCAGTAAGTATTGTAATTAAATTCTCCTCTATCCCTGTCTTTGTGATGAGGCCATTTTGCTGAAATACTTTTGCCCCTAATAAAATATTAGGATGTGCACAGCTTTTTTTCATTATAATGTTCTTTATTATAAAGATTAAAAATATTTGCATTTTGATGGAAAAGGAAACTCTCTTCTGAAGTCCATTCCTTTCCTCTTCAAATTTTATTAAACTTTGTCTCCTAGGGAGTGGATGACAGCCTGACTGTTGCTGATGTGCTACAAGGCACAGAGGCAATTTAGGTGGAGACCTTTTAGCCATTCATGCTTGGCAGGACCAGCCATTTCAGACTAACAACATTTATCACTCTGATGCTAATTTGAATACTCACAGAGATAATCTGGACTGATCGGTAGCTTTTTTGATAACATCTGATGGATGTTAGTCTAATGTTTTATACCCACAAGCTGTTGAGTCAATTATTATTTTAGATGGGGAAAGAAGAATGAGAGCATGTATGAACACATGAAAAATGGAGAGAGGGCTTTTTTGTGCGACCATACTTTGTAAACAAATAAAGGGAAAGAGGATTAATTTTTCTTCATATAATTTCTCTCTCTAAGACAATCTTCTTTCTGATCCAGCTTTACCAAAAGCAGCTGGTGGAAGCAGACCAGATAGGTACATCTCATTTGTATAAATATATCAGTGTGTGAATGATTGAGTCTTGCCTCATTGCTGGACACCTCCAGAAAAACAGAGCACGTGCAGAAAAGGCCAGGAAAAGGGAAATCACTGAGCTTTCGTGCCTCACTTGACACCTTCTGCACCAGTCTCCTGGGGCAGCCTGTCCACCTGAACAGGTACGGAAGGAAACCTGCCTCCATTACCTTCTCCAATGCCATTTGCAAAGGGAGTGACAGTGGTAGAGATTTTTTGCAACCTGGCAAACCTGTTGCATCACAACTACAATTTTTAAAGATATTTCATGAAATGTAGTAAAATTTCCTATTTGGAAACCTAAGGGAGCAAATGATTCTTCATTAACAGTGACAGAGTAGATGCTGGTGAATTCATTTACAGGAATTACAAAGAGCTGCTCTCATGTCAAAGATCTCAGCCCCACTGACACCACCCCTTGAATCAAGCTCATTGTAATCCTGCTGATAATCAAATGACAGCATTTACTTCAACGTTGCATCTGCATCTCACAGAAGCCCAGAGTTTAGAAGTGTACTGTTAAGTGCCTGCAAAGTGTATGGTGAAGATGGATAAAACAGTTTGGTACAGAAGAAGACATCTGTGTTTTTATTGATGAGAATGAATTTTAACTAATGAAAATTTCAGTGCTGAATGTTGAGCATATTGAAGCAACTACTCCGTGTGATTAGATTTTATGTAATAATGTAAAAAGAGAGGTGGAAAATCCTACACAGACCATGTGCCTTGAGGTGCAGTTGAGTGGTGGCCTTTTTTTACTGCCCTCAGTTCTGATTGATATTAGCAAAATTTTCAGGTAAGTTTTGCAGAAACGAGCAAATGTGCTTGAAGGTATGGGTGGTCATATCCTTGCCAGAAGTGAAGTGATCTGTGATAATTAAGGCCAGGATTTGCAATTATGTCCTCAAAATATAATGACCTAGATTTCTTTTTACAGTGCTGTTTACAGGAGCCTGTTTTTAAAAAAAAAATGTGGACAAAGGAAGTCCAAATGGTGCTTCTCCAGTATTTGAATAACTGTTCTGGGATACTTGGAGGGAAAAACCCCTAAACATCAGGAAAAGTTTGGGTTTCGTAATCTTCATTTTCTGTGAAGGGGAAGATGTTTTAATAGATTAGACCATGTGTTGGGGATTCTAGTTTTTCAAATAGATTTGGCTTCACTTTCCAAACATAGAGTTTTGTGGAAATATCTGCCAGGTGCTGACAAGCGGTGCCCACAGGCTGGAAAGCTCCACAGGTGGGATCTCAGCTAATTAGGGACCCTTGTGCATACTAGGAACCCCAAGTATGCACAGCCTTGAGCTACTCAGCCGGAACAGAAAGGACCCTTCTGCAGGAAATGCATCTCTGCCTTCTCCTCTGGACATCCATAATTCTGGCAGGGCACACTAGATTGTAACCCCTGATTTCCCTGCATTAATTGTCACAGGATGTGGGTGTTAGACCAGAATCCCATCTTGCCTCCCCACCCCCAGTGTGGGGTGATCTGGCTGCCTTTATCTTCCTGGAAATGTAAAAGGAGATCCTTTAATTCCTTTCTTAACCTGGATGTAATTTGACAGGAGAGATTAGAGGAAGCTATTTTCCCTCCCCACCATGACATTATTTAATCTCATCTATGATGGCACAACACTGTAGAAATAATAGCAAGTGCCTATAACTAATTTCTATATGTTCATGACGTGGTATTTTGGTTCCTGATGATGTGACTGCAGTGAACTCTTTACTTGCTCTATGTAGCCTTCTGTAATTTATTGCTTTATATAAAAAAAAAAAAAAAACAACCAACACACTGTTCAGTGTGTTTTTGGATAACTGCTACTTGTCTGAACATGAGGTAGAAAGGAGTGAAATAAATGTGATTTTTCAGCCCTGAACACTTAGAAAATGTTGGATGTTTAAGAAACAAGTATCAGGAACTCTTGATTCTTCCTCTGAGGTTTCGAACATGTGCATTATTCTAATTTTTCTTTTTGGGAAATAATAGAGAGAAATATGAGATACCTTTTTTTTTTTTTTTTTCCCATTTGAAGGAATGCAACTCTAAGACATGGCATTTAGGAAAAACATCAGATATACCAAGAGAGCTACGTGAGGGTGCAGGTTTGCTCTATCACATGAGAAATGTCTGGGATCCAACCCCTTTGCTCACAGCTCTGTTGCACTGTTTTTCTTCTGTGGTGCTGACCACAATCATAGTAGCCAAGAGTTGCATCTGTTTTCATGGCACCTGGGTATCCTGAATGTCTTAATCTTCAGTGTGCAAGTATATATGTAATTGGTATGGCAAATTCACAGCCTTTCTATGCTGTGAATTTGCCTGCAGCTACTGTTTTCTGCCACACTAATTTGATGTGGTCCTTCACAGGAGACCTTTTCTGAAAGAAGACAAAAATAAAGCTGGAATAGGGAGGAAGGCCAGTAGATATAGCTTTACTTTCCTTGGCTCTAAATGATAGGGGAAGATGTGTGGAGAGGAAAGAAGTCAATATGTTGAATTAAAATGAATGTGCTTGCACAGGGACCTGGCCACTGATATCTAAACCCCAGCACTTCAATACTTCAGACTATGGGTTTAGGTAAACACAATTACCTCCACAAGGCTTACAAATTATTAGTATTTTGCAGGGGGATTATAACACATCATTAAAGATGAAAGGTTATTTCCAGAGCTAAGTTTTAAATTGCATCCTTAGAGACCAAGAATGACCTTTTAGGGAGCTTTGGGCAGGCAGTGGTATCCGAAAGGTAGATCAGCATGAGGCTCTGAGCAATGATGCCTCTCATGGAGGGGCAATAGATCATTAAAGAGTCACTTAGAGTTTCATGTTATTCAACTTTGAAATGGTTTCCAATACTCTCATTATCTTATGAGAGTATGGCTTACTCTTCAAAAAGAAAGAAGTACAAAAAGGCTTCTGTTATAAAGTATTATGAAATTGTTGGAGACTGAATATTCACACTTGTGTTAACTGGGTATTTGGTCTGAAGGAACCTGTGCAGCTAATTCTAAATAGTGCCCAGAGCTCTTGGTTTTAATTAAATGGTATTTGCATTTCTAGCACCTGCTTTATTACTTTTTCTCCTTAGCAGGAGGAATCTCCTGCCAGCACTATTGCCCCCAGTAAATCTTTCAGCTTTTCAATTGGCAAATGCTCCTTGCACAACTACTGAAATCTACAGATACATTGCTTCTGTGTAACTACACAGCTCTCAGACTTACTCAAACACTTCAGCCCATCCTCTACACCTTTGCCCACTGCTGCTAGCAGTTCTCCTGTGTGACGAACCCAGGGCTGCCCATGGGCCTTGTGCTCATCCCGCTGGCACTGCTGAGCACCAAGCGTGGCTCCCAGCCCCACGAGGGAGGCAAGGAATTCATGTCTTCTGACTCCTTACTAGCACTCAAAATGTTTCTCCCACCTCACAGCACTGAGTTCCTTCCAGGGAAAGCTGGGTTAACTGTGTCTGACTGTACTGTTCTGCATTTTTCGTACACATAAAGGGTGTCAGGGTTCAGTGATGTTGCCTCACTCACCACTGTAATTTTGTAGAAATATTTTGCAGGATGACAGGGAAATTTAGGAGATGGCTAGGAAACAGAACTACCCTCTTCTAATATTTTGTCATGCAAGTATGACTTCCTAGGCCTTGAACTTGGAAGGATTTTCAATGGCTCTTTTTCTAATTCTGCCTTTATGAATGGCTAAGTTTTCTGCTATTATAAATTGCCAGAACTTTGGGGAAGACAATAGCATACTATAAATTCTCATGAAGAAATTATTTCTTACATTTCAGGAGTAGAATGCCAAAAAATTATGGCAAAAATTATGCTTTATAGGGTAAAGATACTACAGTTTTTCAAGCTTTTCAAGCATTTTATACTGAATTTTACAAAGAAAGGGCATGTCTGGGAAGGGGGACCTCCTTACTCATGTATTAGGATGTTCTGAATTGAAAGCATTGCATTATAAAACAATCTTGTCTTAATTTTGTGACTTGTGGTTTTAAGCTGGGAATTGTTGATGTGAACAGAGTTGTTGACTCAAAAAGTCCTCATGGGCTCATTTTCAGAGCTGCTGCTGCGCACTGGCTGAGCTTTGTCTCTAGAGCTTTAGGGCAGTACCTTGACATTTTCAAAGAGGCATCATGAGTATGGTGAATATGTTTTCTCCATGTGAACTCTGCATCTATAAGCAACTCTGTGTGCAAACCATTTAGCTGGCTGTTGAACTGTCTGTGCCCAATAATGGTGCTTATAATTACGAGGCATAAATAGAGATGCCTTTTGAAAAATGTACTTTTCAAAATCAAAGCAATGTGACAAATGGATCCTTTTTTGCTGTTGGCAAAATGAGCCTGAATCTGGTTATGCTTCCTTATGTCATGATGCTTTTTGAGTGCATTTTGCCCACCTGTATGTGTGGCACTTGAATACCTGGAATCGAGGAGATGTGATACATACCAATATGCTACAATACTATAGGAAAATAAAGACAGGGAGAAAAGGTGTCTTTCCAAACTGAAATTGTATAAAGGGGCAGTGGAGGGAGGAAATAGTCAAATTAGAGGTAAAGTACAAAGCTAGATAGTCCTGTTTTAAGAAGGTTGCCAGGGGATCTTAACTACCACATGAGGACAGGATCTTGATTTTTCTGTCTTGAACAAAACAATTCCCTATCACTGCTGCCTGCACAAGAGGGATTTTTGGGTTTTTTTCTCTGGTGATTGCAGGCCAGGATTTAGAAATGCTGACTCTTTCTGAAAGCCTCTCTATGTGTCTGTTGAATGTGAGCAGTTTCACATCATTTATACTTGCATCCACCTGATTTCAGCATCTGGTTTCTCACGGGCTCCTACAGTTAAAGATTAATCCTGTGTGCTTTTTTTCTGAGGACTGGCTTTTCTTTTATTTTTCAAATGAAAAAAAGCCTTAATTTTCCATATTTAGGAAATCCTAAACCATAAAAGTGTCAGAGTGTTTAAAAGGCCTAATACAACCAGAATAAAATGTTATGGCTTAATATTTTTAGAATGTCAGAACTAGAATACAATTGACTGTTTGTTTTACAGTAGTGATTAAATTTATCTTTACTTTCTAATAGATCTGAGGTTTTTTCAGATATTAGGAATTTAAAGTGAATTTTAAGTGGCCTTGTTTTTAAAATAAATATGTTAATTTTGACCTTGAACTGAAGCAAATAGAGTGAGTCCCAGAATCTGGACCAATCAAAATTACAGTCCTATTTTTCTGGTAACTTTGGTTTATTGGGCAATGTTCATGGTTTATGCAACTGTTCAAGGCCAGACTGGAGAGGGCTTGGAGCAACCTGGGATAGTGGAAAAGGTCCCTGCCCATGGCAGGGAGTTGGAACAAGCTAACCATGGTTAAATTTAACCACTCCGTGATTGAATCCTGCTTGGGCAAAGGAGGCCAGTTCTTTATTTGTAACTATCTCTATTTTTATAATATCCTGGGATGTGCTGCAGCTATGCAATCCAAGGGGTTCTGTTCCACCCCTGCTTGGTTTCCATGATTGGAAAGGGTCAAAGCATTTGCTGGCCTGTGTTGTTGGAAACACACTGTGTGACATAGTCACTGAGGGGAGTAATTTATTCAAATGGAGAACATATAAGGGGAAAAAAAAATTGGGTGAGCATAAACAGATTTTCAAGGTCACTTACATGTCTGCAAAAGAGAAAACTGTTCATCATCCAGTATCATGGGCCAAAATTCATAGAATCTTAGAATATGCTGAGTTGGAAGGCACCTGCCAGAATCATCAAGTCCAAACCCTGGCCCTGCACAGACACCCCAACAATCCCACCCTGTGCCTGAGAGCATTGTCCAAACACTCCTGGATCTCTGGCATCCTTGGGGCCATGACCATTCCCTGGGGAACATCTTCAGTGCCCCACCACCCTCTGGGGGAAGAAAATGTCCTAACTCCAACCTAGCCCTTCCCTGACACAGCTCCAGCCACTCCCTTGGGTCCTGTCCCTGGTCGGGAGAGTGAAGAGATCAATGCTTTCCCTCACAAGGGTGTTGAAGAGCACAATGAGCTCTGGCCTCAGTCTTCTCCAGCTGAACAGACCAAGTGCCCTCAGCCACTCCTCATAAGGCTGCCTTCCAGACCCTGCCCCATCCTTGTGGCCTCCTTTGGACACTCTCCAAAAGCTTAATGTGTTTTTTATGATTTTTATGTTGTGGCACCCAAACTGCCCCCAGGACTAGAGTGAGGCCACCGCAGCCCAGAGCAGAGTGGGACAATGGGAGCGGCAGTACTGAAAGCTTTGCTGAGGTCCATACTAGTTGTATGATGCTGATGTGCTCCAGCTGGCTAAAAGATTTTATTTGAGAAGCAAAGCTCTGGGTTTTCTACCTCCTAATAGTTATGTTCTGTGTCTTCTTGGAGCGTATTTTAACATGTGCAGTTTTCCCAGCAACTGGAAAGTACAGGAGTTTTCTTGTTTGACCTTTCTTTATCCTAAGATATTAAAATTTCAATATACTCCAATAAGGCCAGGGGCTGAGCCTTTGAGCAATGTTCATGACCTCTGCATCCTACAAAATACAGTGTTCCCCAATTTTGGTGCCTGTTTCTGGAATGCTTTAGAAGTGCACAAATAAGCCTGTGACCTCCTTGGTACCCTTTCCCCTTCATCCCTTTGACTCTGGAAAAGATGCCTTTATGATTTATTCGTTTTACTTTTTGATCTCTTTCCCTTTCTTCTACTAAGGTTGTGCTAAAATGTATCTTTTAAAAGAAACTAAATACATCCAGCACATTCAAGTAGAAGAGTACTTGCTTTCACTGGAAAAGAAATATTTCTGCAGGAAAGTTTATCTACTTGTCTAGTGACCAAAATAAGGCGCAGGAGATGTCAGCACCTGGAGAGCCAAGACAGGAGAAAGGAAAGGGAATGGAGTAGTTTCTCCCTAAAGTAAACAGAACTTACACAAAGGCTGGGGCTGCTGAGAAGAAACAGCCCTATGAGGAAAGAAAAGCAACTTTGGAGCACCTAAAGGAAGGATAAAAGGATAAATTACAAACCCACAGTGCTTGGGAAGTGTTAGGGGAGTGACAAAATAGATTAAGCTTGGCTGTGGCCCTCAGGAGAGACACTGCCGTTTGTTGTTTTGACATTGGGCAACAGACTATTGTTGCCTCACACAGAATTGCTGTGTAATCCTGACAGAAAAAGGTTTTCTCCAGTTTCACTAGACAGATGCTAAAAAAAATATGCTGCTGCTCAGCACAGAAATGCTCTGGCAGAGTCACCCTGAGTGAAACACTTGGCCCAGGGGTGAGGTCTGAAGAGCTGTAGGATCCAAGGTGGCAAGGTGTAGTGCTGTGATAAAATCCAGATACTACCATAGTTCTTGTGTTGAAAGCAAGGCAAAAGTCTTTTGTTGCTGTTCACAAGGCATGATTGAACTTGAAGGCTTAAAATCAAAGCTGAGGAAATTAATTCTTAGGGCCCCAGGGACCATTTGGTGTTGCCCACCAGACAACACCTGCAGGCTGTTCTCATTTTGAAGCTGTGAAAGTGCTTCTTCCCTGTCCTGGGATATGTGTTGTCACGCTTTGCTCCCAACAGTCCACGTGCCAAGGGATAGGGACACCTTTTTATGCTGTTTGGATACTCAGACTCAGCCTCCAGTCCTGGTGCTGTTACTGTTGAGTGGGGTTATGGGAAGCAGAAGAGCTTATGAAATGGTGCTTAGCTGTGTAATAACTTCCTGAGAGTCGGTGCTCAGATCTCCAGCAGATTAATTTTTGTACCCACCAATGTCCTACTTATTTGTGAATAAAGTCCCTGATCTAATTGCTGTCACTGGAGCTGCATTGAACTTGCACTTTGGTGACCTTTTTTGTCACCAGGCAGATGGGAAAGAATAGGACAAAATATGTCTGATAAATATGTTACGTGACAAAACTGATCTGAGAAAGCTGTCCTTGAACATGGCTGTCATTGGCTCAGACATCCTGCAGGTTATTTTACAAGATAATTACAGGAGTTACAAACAGAGAGAAACTATTGAAGTAATTTTGCCCCTTCCCTGGCAACACAGTGCTCTTATATCACTCTTTCCTGATTCTCTGCACATCCACAAGCACTTAGCCATGGAATATTACTTAGCTAAAATGAATTCTCAACTTTATCTAATCCTTCTGAATGAGGATAAACAACATTTAGCTTTCTAATAGTTTTGGAAATAGATGGAGTCTGATATCATAGAGGGTGGAGGTAATCTGGTATCAAAAAGGAGGGAGTTCTTCTATTACAAATGGTGGAGGGAACGTGGCACTATAGCAGAAGAAAAGAGTCTGGAATCACAGAGCTTGGAGGTAATCTCACATCACAGAGGAAAGATGGAGTCTGGCTTCACAGAGGGTGGGGATAATCAAAAAGGATGGAGACAGTCTGGCATTGTTGAGGAAGAGAGAAAAGATTCTGTCTCCACAGAGGTAAGAGGGTTTCTGCCATCCTGGATGTTCAAGGGACCATGGCATCATAGGGGAGGAAAAGAGTTTGGCATTGTTATGAACAGTTTCCACGTGTTCCCCAGAGATGCGGGCAGGGCCCTCCTAGTTCCCATGGCAACACTAAAAAAAACTACTAACTCTAGCTAAGTATCGATATTGAAATGCTAATTAGCTAATTGCTCTGTTTGTTTTCTCTAAACTACCTGGAGATAACTGGCCTCCCACCCCTCCACGCTGCCATTCTGGGACTAACATGCAAATAAAAACCCCTTAGGATCATGGGAGTATTTTTAAGAGATAAAAAGGAATATAAATCAAAAACTGAACACAATAGAGGAGTCTAGACAAATGCCCTAGCTGAGGAAGAGGGAAACACATCCCCTGATTGACTTTTAACTGTCGCCATCACCTAAGAAAGAACAGACTATATTAGGCTCTGAGAAGCAGGGAGATAGAGACAGGGAGCCCTGGTGCTGCCACCACAGAAGGAGCGGGGACAGCTGTTGTTCTGGACTTCAGCAACAGACTCTGCACACCACGCCTCCTCATCCTCGGGCCACCGATGTGCCACAAGGAAAGGAGAAAGGACAGCTGCTGCTCGGGACTCCAGTGACCGACTCTGCACACCTCCTTCCTTTTGGCTGCCTGGGAAAGCTACGACCGCGGGGGCGAGCTCTGCGTCGAGCCCCCTGCCCAGCTGATCTTTTTAATAAAGAGCTGAACATTAATAAAGGTATTAGCTCTGTTCATTTCAGGCATCATAGAAGTAGTAGCAATTCTGGAATCACAGAGGAAGAAAGAAGTCTAATCACAGAAGAGGGGGGCTGGCATCATAAATGAGATGGAAATTTTAGAGTGAAATTGGGATGCTTTTTGTTTTGTGCACGCATTCCCTGGAGACAGAGCAATAAATCACTCTGGGAAATGGAGCCATTATTTTGTTTTTAAAAAACCCCACCTTCAATCCTCTCCTGCAGGTGGTGGTGTGCGGCATTAGCTTTCGCTCTCCCCGGCTGCACGCAGCTCTTGGGAGCCTGGATGTGGCGTAGCTTCCATGTGCTGCCAGGGTTTTCTACCGCGGGTTCACCGACACGGCTCCGTGTCTCGGGCGCGTGGGCTGGACAGCCGCTGTTACCGTGCTCTAGGGATCCGGTAAAGAGGTAAGGAATTTGTCCATTTACTCCGTGCTTGGCAGGAACGGTTTATTGGTCACATGGTGCTGTTCGATGGAAAGACGGAACCACTCCCGGCACTCGCATGGGAGAAAATGGTGCCTGGGTGCCGGCGGGGTAGGATTTTATGGAGGGGCGGGGCGAGAGGCTCCACGGCCTGCCGTCCAATAGGGGCGGCTGTCGTGGCAGTGATGCCAGCAACAGCGACCAACCAGAGAACCCCGCAGGGGCGGGCACCGAGCCTCGGGCTGAGCAGGATCGTGTGGATTGGGGTGGCAGGCACGGGGTTTCCCGGGGCCAGACTGGGGAGTGGTTACAGGAGCGGCACAGGGGGAAGATCCGGCAGCAGGCAGCTTGGGGCCAGAAACCGCGGGGGGGGGGAACGACATGGGGGGTGCGCGGGATTACAGAATTTGACTTATTTTAACATAAATTAAAAACCCTAATCTAAACCCGAACTCCAGGATGCAACAGTGGTGATCAATGGCATTTTAAAGGCTCTCTTCCTGAAAGGGATTGAGTGGCAATCCAGCTGGCTCTGCTGTAAATTCCTGCCTAAATTTAGGGGAGAGAGCAGGTGAAGAAGAAGGTTGCCAGAAAGGCCAGAGCTGTGCTCCAGGGGCTTAGGATGCAGCCCTGCAGCCTGGGAAGTAGAGTGGGCACAGAGGCTGTTTGAATCCATGAAGACATAGACAAATACAGCATGTCATCATGTGTTGATGCCCCATCTTTGCACAGCTGATGTCCTGTGGGACCCAGGAGTTTTCTGCAGTGTTTTTGGATAGACAGGAGGGGCTGTTCATAGACAATGAAAAGCAGAGAGCCAGGGGAAATTTTTATTTTCTCTCTCTCTGCCCTGTCTTTCCTATTTCTCCTGTTAATTCCTTGTCTTTCCTGCTCCTGACACAGTGAAACAAAACTGGTTTTCCTTTTGTTTCTAGTGGTTTTATTTCTCTATTCTTCTAATGATTTAACACAATGTTGCAAAATCTGGCCTGCAGATCAAGCAGGAATTGGGCTTTGTAAAAGGGAAATTAGATCTATTTTACTTTAAAAAAGTGATAACTCTAACTTAAAAAAATGCTTAGATAAAGTTCTCTGAGACTAATGCTTTTAGTAGACAGTAATTTCAACTTTCAAGAGTGCTCTTCATCCCAAGTATGGGCTAAAATACAGGTGAAAGAATTTTATAAATATATTTTAAATCATACATTCATTTCCTAATTTTTAACTGGTGCTCATGCAAAACTTTGTCAACTGCTTTAGCACTAGATTTTCCAATTACTCTTTAAGTAACACCTTTACTATGGAGTATTATTTAGCACAAACTGGCATTACAGAACATCAAATTAATTCTTCCGCAGTTTGCTTTTAGAACACAAACAGATGACACGTGACAAAGTAATTTTTATTAACACAGTTTAAAAATCAGATTTCTCATTTGTGGCCTCTCCTGCATATCCAGCTTGACATGAGGAAAAAAATAAAAAGCTTGAATAGACAGAAAGCCTTAGTGAAGGAGAAGGTCTGCCAGGCTTCAGGCTGGCTTGGCTGTATGATGGTGCCCATGTAGGCAACCAAAAATCAAGCTCAGCTTCACGCTGGAATGCAAGAGTCTCCCAAGTTTGCGTGGAGATGTCATCTCTGAGCTGTCAGTGCTTCACTGGCAGGCTTGCCTGGCTGCCAAGCTTTGTGCTTTGCAATCCCTCAGGACTCTTTTGATGGAGGGGAGATGAAGAAAAGTTTGGGAGAAGCAAGCTCTGCTGAGGCGATGGTGACAACTCAGGGGTGCCGTGCTTCCCCCACCACTCACCTTGGCAGCAGCTGATGGCTAATTAGCAAAACCTCTTGGTGCTTATCTGCCAGCTCTTGCGGCTTTCCAACTCACCCTCACAGTTTCCTTTTAATATATGCAATTCTTAATTTTTCACATGCATACCCTCTTCCTAAAATGAGTTAGGAGCTTGCCTTCCCTTGCCAAGCTTCTCTGCCGTGGCAGGAGCAGTGCACAACCAGCTGTGTGTCCCTGCCTTTGCAGCCCTTCCCCTGGGCAAAGTCACAGCCCCAAAGGTTTGCTTCCTGAGCCAGCCATAAGAGGATGTTTGGAATATACTGAACCTCTCCAGTGCCTACACAGCACTAACAGGGGACGATTTCTTGCTTGCTTTATGAATTGTTTCATTTAAAAAGATGATAGGATGGTGCATCTGGGTTCACCAGAGGCTGATGTAGTTGATTCTACTGGAAAAGATACAGGGAACAGGGAAATGTTGTTATTCTACTTCAGGACTGTTCTGTTTTTTTTCTGGCATAGAGATAATATTCTTCATAGTAGCTAGTATGGGGCATTGTTTTAGATTTCTGCTGGAAACTGTGTTGACAACACAGGGATATTTCAGTTTCTGCTATTATTGTAGGAATTACAATTTTTTAATTTTTATTTTTATTTTTTTTTACATTTGCAGCTGACGTTTGAGGCTTTTGGCTCCTTAGTGGGCTATTGGTTAAGTTTCTGCTATTTGCAGTAGTCAGTCAATGAATCATACACAGTTTTATAGCTGTGCTTGCCTCTTATTGTACTTGTACAACTTTGTTTTGATCCCCCTGACCAAGTGGTTTTGATGCGCTTTAGTTTAGGGAGTGGCTGTATTTGGGATTCTGCTGCTTGTTCCAGTTTTCTTTACTGGCAGAGATTAAAGAGGCTGGCCACCACCCATCTGGAATTTTAAGATTACTACAGACTGCTGAATTTAGAAAGTAACAATTGAAGGAGTACTACTGGCACAGAATGAACTGCTTCGATTCACATTCCACCAATTTGCAGAGTAGAAGGTTTCCAGCCATCTCAAAGATGAAGTTCAATGAAGCTGGGGGGCACAACACACAACCCTGCCAATTTCTGAGGAAAAGGACTTGAAGTCTATGATAGAACTTTAATACAAGGGGTTTTACACCACAACAGAGTAAACCATGTAAATAGAAAATGCATTCAGTATCATGTATTACCCATGTATCATGGGTAAGTATTTTCGAGGGGCTAAAGAAGCAGGCTGGTTTGCTGTTTGTATCATATTGATATTGTACTAATCCATGCTTTAGGCTCCAGCTGGTTGCTTGCTGAAACTAAAAAGGAATTCATTTTTCTTGGGCTATATTTTAACCAAGGAGATAGTGATGCTTGTGTGTCCTACTCACTGTGACTCAGAGTAAAAGACATCACCACATTTGGAGACCAAAACCACAGTTTCCTCAGGTAAGACTGGCAAAAACAACACCAATTCCCTTCTGGCTTTCTGTACTAAAATGGAGCGTGGCTAGTCTAGGTTGTTCTGTGCATTAAATCAAACATGTTCCTACTATTATAGACACTCAGGACCCTAGCAATGTTCTTGAGATCCCCTGATCTCCTTCACATCCATTCTTTATAGATTGGTGGCTTTAACCTTCCTGGCTGTTGGCTGCTAGGCACTTGAGGAGCTGTTGTACTGTGGTAGGTTGGACCTGGCTGGATTCCAGCACTCACCAAAGCCCCTCTCTCACTGCCCTGCACAGCTGGACAGGGGAAAGGAAATACAACCAAGGGTTCATGAGGTGAGATAAAGACTGGAGAGAGATCTCTCATCAAATACTGTCCTGGGCAAAACAAGCTTGAAGTAGAGATATAATTGAATTTATTACACTGGCACAAGCAGAGCAGAATAATGAGAAGTAAAATGAAACCTTAGAAACACTCTCTCCCCACCCCTCCCTCCTTCCCAGCTCTACCTGTTCCTCCAATGGTGCAGGGAGATGGAGAATAGGATCTGGAATACTTAGCATTACAGATTTAGATCTACACTGAGGATTTTTGCAAGGAGCAAAAAGGTGACTGTGAAAGTTCAGATTCCCTCTGCTCTCAAAACATGATGATCTTTTTTTATAATCATATAATTGTATGATTTTCAAAAGGAAAACTCTACTGATTAACACAGAAACTTTCTGAAAAGCATTCAGGCAGACACAGATGCAGAGCAAGGGTCTGACAAAGGAAAAAGATGCCAATGCATAAGGCTTGTCAGCTGTTGCTGATCTGCAGAACAGAAGTAATTAACTCTCCATGAATAGTTAAATTTGAGGAGTTAAGAAGTGACTCTGTTCCACAGCCAGCTTAGCAAAATAACTGCATCCTGTGGGCTTTGCCATGAATTTGGAAATTTTATCTGAATTTGGAAAGCTGATCCCATAGATCTAGTCAAGCTGTGCAAATACTCAGAGCGCATTTAATATATGTAAATTAAATTAATGTTAAATCACCATGTCTCTGTGGTAGTGAATAATACAGAAAAAGCAACTGGGACACACAGCAAAAGGAAGTGATTCAGCTGTCAGACTGTGTGCATGAATATTTCTCCAAACTTTTTGAATGGGGAGATTACAAATGTACAATTTTACTTTAAAGAGCAAATATTGTGTAAATTTTAAAATGGTGACATTTTTGTGTCTCTGCTTAATCCTGTACTGCTGCAGTTTTAATGTTAAAACTTGATAATGTAGCTTTCTAAAGTTAGCCTGCCAGGATATGCCTTACATTTTGCTATTTTATCAATACTTCCTTAGACGTTCCAGGCCATAAAAATCAGCCCCCAAACTCACACTGTAAAGCAAATATTGTTCCTTCATTGGGCAAATGAATTACTGATCGAGGTTGGACTATTTTGGTGCAGGAAGTTCCAAAGAGTTCAGTTTTGCAACAAGGATTATAATCTTGTATTATAATCTTGTATCTCCAAGGTCCTAGAGCAGGCAGGCAGATATAAAACTGAGGAATTATAAATGCTATAATGCTGTCAAATCCCAGGTTAAGGGGACGTGGGGCATTTCAGAAGGATAGGTGCCTCAGATCCCTCAGAGTTTGTTGCACAGGTCAAATTGGCTGCTGGGTGGGGCCTGCAGCTCTGCTCAGATTGCTGTCAGCAGTAGGAAGTGGCTCAGTTTTTGTTTCGGGTTTCTATCAGACTTTATTTTTTCTTCTCTTTTTTTCTTAAAACCAGTGGCACCAACATTGACTCTCATGGACTTTTAATAGGAGTGGGTTAAGAGACAAGACCACGAATAAAAATCATTCTCTTTGGCTGCTTCTTGGAGAAAGCACATTAAACTCATGTTGAATGAAAAAAGAAAGTTGTGTCTAGGATAATTTCTAAAATAATGTCTCTTATCAATATTTTACATGAGTTGGGAGGGAATTATTGAAGTATGAAAATGTTGTTCTAACAGAAGGACCTCAATAATCAAGTACTGAGGGACCTCTTTCTCTAGAGACCTATTTTTGCTGGTATTCTCTGTTTTAAAGAAAAACTGACTGACAATAAAAAACGTAGATAAGAATAAAAACCTTTTCAATAAATCATGGTGTTTAATTAAAAAAATTCCATTAGTAGAAGGACACACTGTGAAGTGCAAACATTTATTATTAAAGGAAAAATGAGTGTCTTGTATTTCAGCACACAGAAAGGGAAAAAATGGGGGCTCGATTTTTTCTTTATTCCATTTCCTACCTTCTGCCTCCATATTATCCTTTCTCCAGCATGAACCCTGTTCTATTTCACAATGTCTTCTCTCTGCCTGAGCTTGAGCAGTACTTTCTCCTCAATCCTATCAAGTATGAAATGATTTTTTAAAAATATTATCCTACAGCAGTAACTGTAGTCTGCCATAGGAAAAAAACCCCAAACCTGAGCAGAACCACCAGCCTGGGTACCAGGAGTCACTTGTTGCTTGCCAATTATTTATCAGGTATAATAATGTAATAATCAGGACCAATGACCATAGAGGAAGCGTTTATGAAAACATACCCAGTCCAAATTTATGCTGGAATGATTGATGTGAGAATAATTGGCAAAGGGCTTGTGTGGAGGTGGGAGCTCCCCTGAAGTCAAGTGCAACCTCAAAAACTAGCAGATGCCTCAGAGTGGTTTATTTAAATGGGTAAGAGATAATATATGAGGGAAAAAGAGCTAAAATGAACTGTTTGATCTGGTAGCACAGCAGAGATTGTCAGAGGAGTTGTTTTCTCTCTGGAGGTGCAGCATCAAGAAGTTCAGGTCTCTGTGGTGATGCCTTGGCCATTGTCAGCAGGAACAGAGGAACTAATTCCAATGGTTCTGGCACATTTCCCTTTAATGTGCTTCCTAACATTCACCTTTGTTCAGGAACAATCACACCGAAAACTCTTGGCATGCAACCATCAAATTACATGGAAATTTCAGTTCCAGAAGGACATTCTGTGTATTTCAAAGCTGACACTGAAAAACAAAATAGAATCTAAAATCTTCCACTTTTTCTCTTGGATTTTGTAACTTTTCTGCACATTGGGTTGTTGGTAAAACAAAAGTATGAGCCCAGGTCTTGCAAAGATTGGTCCTTCCCATGGGAACACAAAGGCTTTTAATGCTCAGCTTTGCAGAGTGCCCATCAGTCATTGCTGATGTCAGGCTGATGCACTTCTCTGTGCAAAATCACCCTGCTCAGGTGTGCTGGGAGGCCATCCATTTCAGCAGGAAATGCTGTAACATTCTTCTGACTGTGACACAAAAGGTCAGAGCACAAGACATCTGCACGCACTGAGGAAGGTGGTGCTGGTGCTGCTTCTGGCATTAACCTCTCCTGAAATTGGGAGATGGGCCTGGACCCACCTTATACCCCCATGGTGTGGGGTAGAGGGAGAGGGGGAAAATCAGCATGTGTCACAGAAACTCTGCTGCTTCCTGGTCTTTGGCATGGCAGTCTCCACAGTGTTGCGTGGCCTTAATAAATAAGATGGAAGGCAAATGGTGTTTGAGACTTTAAAAGTCAAAGTTTTTAGGTATTTCTTTTGATTTGCCTTTGTCAGAATAGTAAAATAGCACTTTTATTTTTTTTTTCCAAGCAATGAAAATATTTCCTTTTCCCTGGGGCCCAAAAGTCCATTCCTAGGTGGAGGTGCTGCAGGACTCCAATGGGGAGGATGTCTTTTGCTCACCTGAGCATCAGCAGCAGACCTGGAGGCAGCTTTCTCAATGCAGAGCTGCTCATGTGTCGGAGGGTGAGAGGCTTGAGGCTCTTTTCCTTTCTCAGGCTTTGAGGTCAGTTTGTATACGTGGAAAACCATTTCTTTCCATGTTCGTCCAGCACCTCCTTATCAAGCCCTCTCTGAGCCTCTTGCTCCAGCTGAATTCAAGGGACCAGGAAGCCTCATGGGGTGGGTGCTGCCTTCCCTGGGAGATGGTGCTGAGACATTTGTCTCACAGATCCCCTCTGTGACTGTGGAGGGGAAATGTGTGGGGTATGCAGTGCTGATCTGGCTGCTGAGGACCCTTTGCTTCTAGCTGGTAATGGTCAGGAGACCTTGTTTTGACACTCTCCTTGTTTAGGTGGAATGGAAAATGCTCTGGGGTTTGATTATTTATTTTGAGGACTATACACAACATGAATGGGAAAGCAGTGAGATCCCAAGAGAACCCTCTTTCATGATGAATAAAGCAAAATAGAAAATATTTGAGGTGCTCTGTTACTTTTTTTTTCCTTTTAGCTACCTAAGTATATCTGCACTTGAAAGGTTTGCATGATATGAGGGCAAACAATGAATTCTTCCTTTCAGAAATGGGGGAAGATACTTCTTTATTTATATAGTTGGGGCCAGATTCATTCCTTTGATCATTAATTGCAGCTTGTCTGTTACCAGCATTATTTCATACTTCATCTTCTCTCATGTAGTTTCTTTTCCTTTTGATCTCTCTCTGTTACTTCTGCCAGTTGTGCTACGTGAAGAGAATAAGCAAACTTAAGACCTGAATTTGCACTGGAAAATCACATCCCTCTAGCTGGTAAATTGCTCTTGTTGGATGCCTTGCAAGTTTGACCAGGAAGCAAAAGCATAGTGGCTATCCTGGGCAGTAAAATGAAGAGTTTGTCTGGCACCATCTGCAGAGCATGACCCTTGCACTTGGCTCCTTGAGCTCTAGTGCAAACCAAGCACACAAACCTGCAGTCTCCCAGCTCTCAGGAGCAAATCCCAGGGAAGACTGGCAAAGTCAGTGGCCTTTTTTTCCATCAAGAACTCTGGAAGGCTGGAGGCTGCAGTGTAGATTTTCTTTTAACTTAAAGGTTAGGGCAAAAAGCTGAAATGTACCCTTTGTGAAACCTGGGGGGCCAAGAACCTACAGGGACGTCTCTTCCTCCAGGTTGCTGTGGCAGGTAAAACAAAATACACTGATGTTCCATTGTTTTTCTATTTTTTATGTCTATGGCTGGCTGCATTGCTGATTCAGTTCCCATCTTTTAGCTGTAAAAAGCTCCTTTTTAATTTTTTCCAATAAAGATGAATTCCAGGGCACAGAGCTACAAAGCCTTCCCAGCTGAATATGCAAGTATACTGAACACATTGATTTTTAGAATTTTAAACTTTTTTTTTTTTTGTTTTCCCCTTTCTTTTAACCTCAAAACCACTGAAAATCCTGTCTGAGAGGACTTTTTTCCTTCCTACCAATTGTATTTTACCTCTGTTAGTGACATCAGTAATTTCATTCTACCAAAAAGTCTTTGTTTTGGTCAGCTCATTGAAATGCAGCAATTACCCTGTGTCTCCTGTGAACTTCTGTCCCCTCCCCATGTCCCTTTGCCTCTACAGCTGTGTGATGTCCCGTGGCTGCTGGGAATCTTGTGTGACAATATTTGTAACACAACATTGGGAAAACACTGACCGTCATTGCAGCTGCAGGTGACCCCAAGGAGGCACCAGACTGTGACCAAAGTGGTCCAAGGGCCCTTGTGGGAAGCCTTCAAGAAATTTTCTCACTGACATTTGGCCAAACTTCAGGTTAGGCTTAGCTTCCAAGTAACTTATTCCCAGCTTCCTATTTTTGCGTCTTTAAGAAAAATTCTGTATTGCTTGCCCTTTCTTCTGCATGTTTTAGCTTCATGGCTGTCTCTTCTGTGATAGTGACTTTCAAGAGACATCTGCCACCCTGTAATGAGAACTGATGGACAGCACCAGGTTTGGGCAGCACAGTGGGGATGTGAGGAGTGGAGAGCTGTTGGGAAGAGTAGACCAGCTTGGCAGAGACAGTATCAGCCACCTACAAAGACAAATGGGTTTTCTGAAAATAGCAGAGCATTTGAGTTGAGGCTCCTCTTTAATGTGATTTTATACTTCTAGACAAAACCAGTATGGGATGACATTTCCCAACCATTCCATTGATTATTTGGCTTGGCACAGATGTTGTTTGATGTCTGCTGGGGGAAACTTCCAACCCCTATGCTGAATGTTTCCCTCTTGTTTGGTGACTATCTGATAAACATTGATGGGTGAGTGGATTTTCTGCACCTGGGCAGAGGGATTAGGTGGCTTGGAAAGATGGGATGTGGCAGGATTTCACTTCTTGAAAGGTGAGTCCTGAGTGGCAGTTCAGTGATGTTTAAAAGCTGTTTCGTGAGATTTTGTAAAGAGACAGTGTTAGATATGTAATACCTAATATATGAGACTATTGCTCTCTTTTTCCTGTGCACAAGCCTCGTGAACATCCTGAGTGAAAACACAACCAGTTCCTTGATGGTGAAGTGTCAGGAAGTGGCATTGTATCATCTCCAGCAGGCAGGGGGATCAGCTGAGTGATGTATAAAAAAGGAGTAAGTTAGCTGTCCTTTCTTATCCCAGGTACAGAGCTGGGGAGTGGTAAATGACTTTCTGAAGAATCTCACAGGCTCTAAAGAACATCCCTGGGCAGTGTGTGCTGGGCTAGGGGAGCACAGGAGCAGCTGCTCTGACCCCTGTGTGGATCAGGCCAGTCTGTTGGGCTGGCCTTGGTCCTGTTGTGTGCCCTGGGTGTAGATGAGGTGACCCAGCAAGGTTCCTGCCAGCGCTATGGCTCTGGAGCTGCCTGCATGCCTGCATGGGATGTAGCTCAGTCCAAGGCACTAGCTTTATCTGTTCCAGCTTGCTTTCTATATGCTGGTGAAAAACTGTTTGAAATAAAGGCCTTTTTGGAAAGTATGAACAGAAGTGTGTTTGACTTTGAGCTGTATTTAATAAATTACTCCATAGCCCCCATGAAGTTATGTTATTACAGCAAGTCCTGAGCTGAGAACTTGTTAATGCTCCAGGTAATCTGGGCATGCACAGTGGATGGACAGAGGGACAGAGCAGGGGGTTTTGTCTGTGCCCCTTTGGGTACACAAGCTTGTCAGGCTCTGTGTTACAGTGGAAACAGAAGAAAGCAAACAGGCCACAATGGGGACATGAAATTCTCCTTTAATGCTGGTAGAGGAAAAACCCATCCTTTTTGGGTAAATGCTTTAGAAGCTGCAGCTGATCTGTATTTAGTCATTACTATTGTCGTGAAGCAACAGTAATTGATATAACTTTAGCCTGCTGCCTTGTTTTTCTTTATACATGTAATTTGATCTTTAAAGAGCATTAAATATTGATACAGTTACACAGTTGAGAAAATAAGGCAATAAAAGGAGGAAGCAGAAAAAGACTAAGTGAAAATAAACCAAAGTAAGTGAAAAATGAAGTGGGTATCAAATAGAGATTACCATTTCCTAATACTGTCAGCAATCTGGTATGAAAAGATGAAGCCAAGAAGGTGACGATGATAATGGAAATCCTGGGCCTATTACGGCTTGGTGGTCCCCAGGGGTCCGTCTGGCCCCCGGGGCAGCAGCCGCCGTAGGTGTCCCGGATAGCACTGTTCTAATGAGGCCCAGCCTGCCTGGGCCCCTGGGCTAGCTCCGAGCCGCTGGCTACTTTGCGAGCAATTGTGGAGTGATTTCAGCTCTTAGTGATTTCAGCTCTGTGCTCACAAAGTGCCTCAGCAGACGCAGGGATGGAGAGAGGTGAAGGCTGTGTGGAGTTCTGCAGAGATGTCTTTATTGGCAGCTTCTGCAAAGGATTCTAGTGACAGCTCTTCCGTCTGACTGGGCAATGGTACAGGTTTATATACGCTGTTGAGGGATCAGGATTTGTCCTATGGCTGAGGTCAAGGAGAATACGACCTATAGCCTTACAGAGAGATAACAGGAGTCTGATGTGCGGAAGAGGGGTAGCTCTGTTCCACTCATCATGACTCTGCATTTCTTATCTTAGGCTAGTGACCGCCATGGAGGCCTTGCAGGGCCTCTGACTGCTACAACTCCACTTTCTGTATTTAGTAAAAATGCATGTCCTATAGTTCTTTTGAAACAGTGGACAAGGCATGAGAACATAGTTAACACAATGACAATTACAACGAAAATCCACAAAATTCCCTTAACCAAAGATGCAACCCATCCCGTTAATCCTCATTGACCGAAAATGTCATTAACCCAGTCTGGGTTGTTCTCTACTTTTAAGTCCTTCACAAGTTCCTTCAGTTTCTGGATGTTTGCGTGGATGGATTCCAAGAGTGAAGAGAGGCTGAAACAACACATCCCTTCAAAGTCTTCACAGCCATGTCCGTGGGCTAGCAGTAGGAAGTCGGTCGCTGCTTGATTTTGAAGTGATGCATGTCTTGTGGTTTCTTCTTCCTTTAAAAGATCGCTTAGGGCGGCAGAGGTAGCATTGGCTTGCTTGCTAAGCCAGCACCCTAAGTGATTTATTTTTCCAAGAGCTTTAGCTGCAGCTACCCAGGGTAGGAATAGGGAGACTGCAATCTTTTTTGTTTTATTCCAATCGTATAATTTTGGATCGCAATTTTCATCAAATTCCGTGTAGGATCTTTTGTGGCGTTTTAATTCGCTTTCTTTTTTCCAATTATGTAACAAGGTAATATTTGGAGTGAGGGTGGAAAGTTTTCCAAGGCTACAGGGACCTCCCTGAAGGCAGAAGGGAATCCCAGCCCATATTCTGTCACCACAGATGAGAAACGTTCCCTTGGGTAATACTTCGGGGTGGAGAGAGGATACAGAGATCACCTGAGCGGTGTAATTGCACCAATCCGGATAGTTATAGGCTTTGTTAATGGGTGATACGTCCTTTCTGTATGTGTTTTTTGTCTGGTCAATTTCTGGCCAATTGCTCTTTGGACGTCTAAAGTAAAATTTGACGCAGTATGTTGCCTTGGAGGACCCCAACAGGTCCAATTCTTGGGGTTCCTTTTGAGCATTGGGCGACGTTTTTGTCCACTCGTCCCAAGTATCTACCATGTTGGGTCTCTTACCTGTGGTGTGGAGAAGCTCTGAATTGTAGGTGGGCCGATCGTCTGCTATGAATGGAATCCCTACTAAACATGTGGAAAGAGGGTTATCAATGCTTCCCATAGATAAGCACATGTTATCCTGTTTTAATGTTTTCGCTAAGGTTACCCAAACATTGTGGCTAGGCTGTGGGCTAATCCAGCCGTAGGCATACTGTACAGTGAAGAACATCCAGGCAGCGGTGAGGACAGCACCGATGGAGATAATTTTCATCTTTGGATAAGGATGGGGCTTCTGATAGGGAATATAAGCAACATTTGTTATCTTTATGGTGGTAGGAGAGGGTTTTCTCCCTTGTTCCTTTCATCCTTTCCTTCCCTCCCCTTTTTTTTTTTTTTTTTTTTTTTTTCTTCTGTAAGCTAAGGATGGGGGAGTGGATGTAAGGTTAGAGGATTTTGGTAAGAGTTAACAAGTTAGGAAGGGAAAGCAATAGGGTTTTTTAGGGTAAACAAAGTTAATAACATATCATTCAGAGAACAGTTTGTGTTCAGGCTGTTTCTAGCTTATGGCTTAACTGCTACAGCAGAATGTTTTTCCACTTTCTGTTTTGTCTGCTGCCGCGTAATGGGATGGTCTTTTCTTCTGTATGTGGACATTCGGCGACGTCTTCGTCTCCAGGCAGAGCTTGTCTGATTTTGAGAAGGTCTTGTATTTGACTCTGGAGAATTCTTGTCACTGTTTGTGGGAGTAGTGTTTGCAGTGCCTAGGTATGGCTTTATGTTTTTTCCTGGGTACCATCTTGGACCCGATGGTAGTAGAACACATGCATACCCTCTACCCCAAGTTATCAACTGGAAAGGCCCAGAAATTTGATGTGTTTCCAGGTCCTTCACTAACACTGGTGGTTTCTCAGTGAGCTTTGCTTGGGTGGTATTTGCAAAGTGGCAAAGTATTGGCAGGTCAGGCTCTGATGTTGTACCATTTAGGAAATTGATGATGTAGAGAGCCTTGCAAAGTCTCTCAACTGGAGATATGATTTTTGTCTCTCTTCACTGCTGATTGAGGACTCTTTTGAGGGTTTGATGTGTCCTTTCCATGATTGATTGTCCTGTGGGATTTGCTGGTATACCTCTCTTGTATTCTATTCCCCATTCACTGAAGAATTCTCTTAATTTTCAAGAGGTATAGGCAGGTCCATTGTCCGTTTTGATTTGTTTCGGTACTCCCAGGGTGGCAAATGCAAGGAGGAAGTGTTTTATAGTGTGCTGTATAGTTTCTCCTGGATGAGCTGATGCAAATGTTGCTCCCGAAAATGTGTCGACTGATACACGCACGTATTTTGACCTTCCAAAAGGTGTGAAGTGAGTTACGTCCATCTGCCACAGCTGGCAGCTGTTCAGTCCTCGGGGATTGACTCCTGTCCCCATTGAGGGTATCTGGTAATTTTGACAGTTCGGGCATGTGGCGACAATAGCTTTTGCTTGATCTTTTGGAAGCTTGAACATTCTAATAAGGGCAGGTACATTTTGATGATAGAATGTGTGTGACAACTTTGCCTGGGCAAAGATGTCAGGAACGTTAGCAGTTTCTATTGCCATGGCCAATGCGTCCGCTTTCCTATTCCCTTCTGTGATGAAACCTGGGAGATCAGTGTGCGACCTCACATGCATTATATGGTAAGGTTTCTTTCTGTGAGAGATTAAGTGTGTTAATGCCGAAATCAATTGATGTAACTTTGGATTGGAAACCTCTTTGAGAAGAGCATGTTCTGCTCTCATAGCTACACCTGCGACATATACAGAATCTGTGACCAAAATAAAGGGTTCGTCTTGAATTTCTCAAAGGCTCTGACAACAGCTGCTAATTCTGCAATCTGTGGAGATCCCTCCACTATTTGCATATCAGACTCCCAATTTTGAGTCTTAGGATCCTTCCAAGTCATTAAAGATTTATGGGATGACCCTGAGCCATCTGTAAAGATTGTTAGAGCTTTGAGAGGTGTTTTACTTTGGACTAATTTTGGGGTCAGATTAAAGACTGCATTAAAAAGTTTGTGGTTTGGGATATGAATGGAAATTTGGCCTGTATAGCTGTCTAGGGCAAATTAGAGGTTTTCATTGGTCTGGAGCAAATGTTCCAGATCCCCAGTCGTTAGTGGCAAATATATGCATGTGACCTCACACCCAGAAAGGGAGCGGAGGCGAGTTCTGGCCTTTTTTATTAAATGTCCCATTATTTCCTGGAAGGTGGTAATTGTCTTTGAAGGTTGGTTGTTTGTAAAGATCCATTCCAGTATCAATAAAGGGTCTCGGAGTTGAAGATCCCATTGGAAGATCAGTCCATAGAACCGAGGTGCTTTTCCGAGGATGACGAACTGGAAAGGCAGCTTGGGCTCGAAGCGATGGGCTTGGCATGAAGACAGGGCTTCTTGGACCTTGGCGATGGTGTCTCGGGCTTCTGTTGTGAGTGTGCGTGGAGAGTCTAGGTCTTTGTTGCCACAAAGAAGGTTGAACAGGGGAGCGAGGTCCTCTGTTGTAATTCCTAGCAAGGGGCGTACCCAGTTGATGGATCCGCACAGACTGTGTAAGTCTCTCAAGGTTTTTGGATCGCCTCGGATAGCAAGCTGCTGGGGTACGATTGTCCTTTCTTGGATCAGGAATCCAAGATAAGTTCATGGGTCGTTGTATTGTATTTTGTCCTCACGGATCTCGAACCCTGCTTTTTCTATGGTTTCAATTGTCCCTTTAACTGCTTTTTCTAAGTAAGTTTTTCCTGATGCACAGACCAGGATATCATCCATATAGTGGTAGATGATTGCATCTGGAAATAGGTTCCGAACAGGAGACAGGATGTGAGCGACGTACCACTGGCATATGGTGGGTGAGACTTTTAGTCCTTGGGGGAGATACAACCAATGGTATCTTTTGAGTGGAGCCTCTCTGTTAAGAGAGGGAACGAAGAAAGCGAACCGTGGAGCGTCGTGGGGGTGCAGCGGAATGCTGAAGAAGCAGTCCTTAAGGTCTATGATGGCAAGTGTCCAGTCTCGAGGCAGCATCGATGGTGAAGGCAGTCCAGGCTGGAGGGCACCCATGTTCTCGAGTACCACATTAATTTTGCGAAGGTCATGGAGGAGCCTCCACCTGTCCGTCTCAGGTTTTTGCAGTACGAAGACTGGAGAATTCCAAGGGTTAGTGGTCTCGACGATGTGACCTTTGGCGAGCTGTTCCTCCACAAGGGCTTGTAGTGCACACAGTTTCACTTTAGAGAGGGGCCACTGGTCAGTCCAGATTGGGTCTTGGCATTTCTAGGTGCGCCAAGGTGTATCTGGTAGTGCGCGCTCCTCAGTGGCCCCAGTCAGAAATCCTGACTGGGAATGCGTAGGGAGGCCCCCCACTGGGATAGAACATCCCTTCCCCAAAAGTTGTTGGGGGCTCTTACCACGAATGGGTGGATGGTTGCCAGCTTGCCTTCCGGCCCTTTGACGAGGATGTTGTGCTTGCTTCGCATGGACACTGTGGCTCCACCGATCCCTGAAATCATTCCTGCTACTGGTTGCAGTCCCCAGTGTGCTGGCCATTCCGAGCGAGCGATGATGGTCACGTCCACACCGGTGTCCAGCATCCCTGGCAGGTGGAACTTTTCTCCTTTGTAGGATAGACCGCACTCAATGGTAGGCTTACTTGGTCCCACAACTTGTGCCCACATTACTGTCGGATTGAGAGGAAGCTGTTCCCTGTGATTCTTTGGGAGTAGAAAGGCTTGTGTGATAGGAGTTCCCTTTGAAAGAAAAAATGGTAAGTCCGTGCAACACAGCTGAACAGAGATTTCTTGTCCTGGGTGCACTGTTTGTACCTCTGGAATGACCAAGATTTCCTCTGGGCCATGGAGAGTGTCCCCTATAATTGAGATGTTAAAGGGACCACCTTTTGGCCCATGCTTGCCTGTGGGAACATGATAGACATCCTTATGATTAAAGTCAATGGATAAAGCAGTTACCATCTGGTGCCGTGTTCCCATCTGTATCTCTCTGTGGGTTGGATCTTCTCCACATGGCCTGGAATCTGCTGGGATGATGCGTGACTGGATCTAGGTGGCTTTTGATTTGCTGTCTTTGCGCGGGGCCTGGCCACGCTTCGCTGGAAGTTTCCCGAACGCTGCTGGTATCAGTGCTGGTTCTGGGGTCTTTGGTAGGTGTTACAGGGGTTTTGGGTAGGTGACCTGTCTGGACGGTCCTTCATGAAATGTCCAAATTCCCCACAGTAATAGCAGCGGTCCTGGTCTTTGGAAGTTACTACTGCATACACACCAGAGACTCCTGCAATACCCTTAGAGACTGCTTGGGCCACTGTGTTTTCAGTGGACAGATGATGTATGCAGCTTTCCACCATTTGCTCTATGGTAGATTCTGTATCCAAGGGTAAAGCCCTCAGAATTGTTTTACATTGTTCATTTGCATTTGACAAAGCAAGCTTGCACAACAGTTCTTTTCTTGCTTCTGTGCTCTCTATCTGTTTTTCCAGAGCATCAGATAAGTCTGTCTACAAACTTGATAAAGCTTTCATCTATTCCTTGTTTAATACTAGAGAAGTTTTGGGTAGGAATAAAGTCATCTGGGGTAAGAAGCAATGAGGTTTTTGCTGCAATAGCCAAATCTTGTAGTGCTGCCTTAGGTAAGGCGTTAGCTTGGTCAGAGGGTTTCTGTAAATCCCCTTCTCCGGCCAGCTGTTGGATTGTAAAATCTGGCTTATTTGCATCTTGAGTATAGGTGTCTGATAATGTTTTTAATTGCCTTTTCCACTGTCTTTTCCATAGCATATATTCTGCCGGGAAAGAAGGCAGTTGGCAATGTTTTTAAGGTCATGAGGGACCAGAATATGCGCTGAAAAAAAGCGCTTCAAGGAAGTTTCTGAAAATATGTGAACTTCTACCATGTTCTTTGGCTATATTTCATAGTTGTATCAATTCTTTATTTGTGTTAGGTTCCCACATTGTTCTAGTAGTGTCCCCCCTCTTTTCCCCTTTATATAATTTACAGGGAAGGCAGTAATTCTCTGAGCTAGTTCCCAATCTCCTGCCTGAGTCGCTTCCATTTTAATTAAAGCCCATGGATCAATTTCGTCTGTATCAGATTCAGACTCACTGTCCTCTGATGAGGTGTGGTCAGGAGGTGCTCTATGCTTTTTTGGGCGTGTTGGAGCAACCTTTTGCAGGGGTGTGGGAGACTGGACAGAGTGTGGGGGGTTGCCGTTAGATGGGCATTGAGGGTGGGTGGGTGGATGCATCGCTTCGGAATGCAGGCAGGGGAGAAGGTGGGGAGAGGAGGCGGTGGCGGGGAGAGTCGTGGCAGCGGGGAGAGTCGCGGCAGCGTGGGGGAGAGGAGGGGACGCGGCGGGCTGCACAGCGGGCTGCAGGGCGGTGTTGGGGCAGGGCGGTGCGGACCCAATCGAGACCGACGTGATTGTACCCAAGCGTGAGGCGGGGGTGCAGTGCCAGCACCGTGCTGTGCATTGCGTAACCAAAGGAGCTGAGTTCTGGCTTGCTACGTCCGGAATGGGGGCGGAGGGATGGGGGGAGGTGGAGGGACGGGCCGGCTCCGCCGACCCCGTGGGTGCAGGAAGGGTGGGTGGGGGCAGCACGGTTCCCCTGTTCCCCATCTCAGGAAGAAGAGAACGGACAGAGAGAGGACTGTTTTCTGAGAGATTAGCATTTGGAGGATCTGCTATAGGAGATAAGTTTGGAATTTCCTCAGCTGCTGTTAAGCTGCTTGTATTAGCTTTTTCCACCACTTTTGCAATGTAGTGGAAGAGAGGCAGAAATTTAGTAACAGAAAAGTCTTCTTTGGTTTGGAAAATATATAGTTTTGTCCCTAAGGAGTCCCAGAAGGAGTCTGAATTAA
Source organism: Vidua chalybeata (assembly GCF_026979565.1). Classification (NCBI taxonomy): domain Eukaryota; kingdom Metazoa; phylum Chordata; class Aves; order Passeriformes; family Viduidae; genus Vidua; species Vidua chalybeata. The sequence goes on from NC_071534.1 coordinate 31,541,072, forward strand.
TCATGCTTATGTTAGCGTCTGGAAACTGAGAAAGGATCCATGTTATAATTTTTTTCCAGTTAGTTTTTGAAAGAATGTCTTTAGAGAAAGAAAAGTTGTTAGCATTTAGGATTTCTAGGATTTGTAAATATATATCTCTCTCGTTCTGGGATTGTTTTAATTTACTAGAGTTTGATCCCATTGCTGTAAGTTCCCTTGCCCCCCCAGCAGTAAAAAAGAGAAAAAAAAGAAAAAAACCCAAGAAGCGGACCCAAATTTAAAAAGCGCACAGAAAGGCTGTTTTAAACTTACACTTTTTTCAGCCAAGACTGGGTCAGAAACTGCTGGGTGGGTGGTCTGCTCTGTCCAACTCCTGAGGACTTTCGTCCCAGATGGTGATGTTCAGGTTCGTTGGACGCCTCTTCCAGATAGCTTCTTCTATAACGGAGAAGTTACCCTCAGAGGGTCGTGACGGGCCGAGGCAGTAACAATCCCCGAAGGATGCTGCTCTTAGGAGTACCAGGATGTCCGTTGTCCCTGTTCGGGCACCACGTATAACGGCTTGGTGATCCCCGGGGGTCCGTCTGGCCCCCGGGGCAGCAGCTGCCATAGGTGTCCCGGATAGCACTGATCTGGGGTGCTGCTTCCCACCCAAGCGATTCCAGTGTACTTCCATGCCATCAGTAAGCCCTTAGTGGATAGATATGATGGAACCATACACAGTCAGCTCTGCAGATGTGGGCAGTCTCAACCCCTTGCTTGCTTGCCAGCATCTCATTTCCATGATTTGTTGTTTTAACTGTGCAAGTGAGCCACAGAAGGTTCTGTATGTTGCTGGGAAAAAAAGCCTGATAAAATGAGACAGATGCTGTCATAAATAATAAAGCAGGAAGTCTGTTAAATAGAGTTTCCCTTGAAGAGAAGGCAAGTATCTCATGCAGCATATATTGAATTTTCTGTGGTTTATTGTGTTTATTTTGACCTGTGAAGCTGCTGGAGCCTCAGCTGGCTGTGCGTGTTGCCGTGAGGTCACATGTGCACCCAAGTCTGAGAAACAGCAGAAGATGAATTTTTCAAGCAATACCTCAACATCTGCACTCTGGCTTTTTAGAGGAGCCAGTTATTGAGTTTTCCATACAAAGAAAAATAGTTGAGGAGTATTTGTTTGAACTCAAAGGACCCCAACTATTTTTTTTACATAGATGTGTTTTAGGAGAACTAGTCTTCTTCTTGCAGTCTGCTTCCTTGCAGAAAACCTGCCAAGACAAAATTGCTAGAAGATGTTATGAGGAGTAGGTCAGTTGCAGGGGAGGGTGCTGCAATGGAAATCCCAAAGCTTCAGGGTAGGCCCAGATGTCTTGAGGTAAGAAAATATGAACCATCAGCTTGGAATCCTTCCTGAGGATGAATTTTACAGCACTTTGGAGGTTGCAGAAAAGCCTTGACAGATTTGGGAGCAGTGTCTTGAGAGAAGCTAGGAGATCATGAATACTTGGCCAGACTTTGGCATTACTGAGAAGACATTCAGTGATTCAATCCATATGAAACCCTCAGGTTTTTGGATACACATCAGATGTATCTGATATGTTGCTGAATTGCTGCACTCTCAAGCAAAAGCAACAGCAACTATTAATGAGCAGAAAAGGAGGAGGTAGAAGTGATATTGTAGCAATGACCCAGGAATAGCAGCAATATCTGAACCTCTTTTCACCCTGGGTGTCTGTAAGAAAGGGTTTTTTGTGTTTGCCTTTTGGTTCTTGTATTTATTTCCCTTTAGAAGTGAAATGCTGTTTAAAGATGACTTGATGCCTTTCACGTGCACAGTACCTGCATTGAAATTCAAACAATATCAGATCATTACTAGTTTTAGCTATGTTGACATATTAGTTTGTCCAAGACACTTATATTTTAAAGTCCTTCACTCTGTTGTTGTCTTTATTTTTTTTTTTAACTGGATTTTTGGTGCAGTCTAAAGCACATCTGTTATCACTTAGCCCTAGTACCTTTACCAGGCCATTTGGAGATGCTTGGATATTGCAGTGCCCTGGTACATTTGGGAATGTTTCCCTCTTTGTGTACCATTTTTCAATTGTTCCTTAGGGCTGGTTGGTTTGGATTTGGCAAGGCTTATGCTTTCACAGGAAAACACCACCAGGTCCCAATGAAAGTAAACAGATTAATGTTTTAGGGTTCCTCTGATAACTGTTTTTACACATTAGGAGAATATTTCCACAGCTTCTATGACGCCTGAATTTCCTGTTCCTTGTCAGCCTTTATACCTCTTTAGAACTGATCATCCTGAAGAATTTTCCTTGTAAGTTGATGTCGAAAAAATCTTCCTTTATTTAGAAAAAACACTACTAAAAGTTTTGTGGGTGATAACATTTAAGACTGATCTTTTAATGGCCCCAAAAGGAAGGTGATGGAAAATACTCATTCATCCTGGTTCTTGCACTAGCTGCTGACATGAGAAACACCCAGCCTGAAAACTTGAGCTTCTTCAGCTCAAATTAAACTTCCCTTTTGCTGTAACAGATGCAAATTTTCTGTGGATCACCAAAGACAAGGACTTGAGTAGTATCTAAAGTTATATATCTGCTTGCAGTGCTGATCAGAGAACAGCTTGGTTTACTCTGAAAAAAAGCTGAGATCTAGGGAGAGCTCCTGCTCCTCACACCAAGTTCAGTATTTGCAGAGATTGTGTGCAAGAATGTATTTGATTTCCATTTTAAGCCCTAGAGGAAAATTCAATGTGGTACATACAGCCTGAAAGATTGGAGTTTTTTTTTTAAAAATCCATTTTGGAATGTGTCTTTCTGAAACATTTGTGATAGAATAAGGGTCCATCTTCATTTTCATAAGATTCTTTTCTTCCAGTTTTGGTAGAATTGAAGCAGCATTTTTCTCTGAAAAAACTCATTTAAAAAGTTGAATTCTCTCTGGTCCCTATGGGCTTGACCTTTTCCCTACTACTCAGGCAGGTCAGCATTTCTGCACAGCCTTCATTTAACCTCTTACCACACCACAGACTTTCTCCACTATTCTGTGGTGCTCCTCTGGAAAGTTAACCTTGCCTCTGGCTTTTTCCAAAGAGTTGGAAACAAGTTCTTCATAATCTCAGAAAGAAAAACATCACAGGGCCTGTTGTTGGTGGTTAATTAAATGTAGAGGAACAATAAAGGTGTTTTAAAAAGCACAGTATTTTTTGTTTTGTTGTGTTTTTCTTTTCTTTTTTTGTAAGGAAGTCTGATACTTACAGTGTCAGCTATGAAATGACAGCAACTTTGCCCTGAAAAAAATTGCATATGATGACTAAGTAAATGAAAAGCTACAAGTAAAAAATAGTAAGCCACATACACACAGGCTGTATCTGACAGCGTATCAAGGAATCCAGCAGGACTTGAAAGGTACCTTAAAAACTGGCATGTTGAGGCCAGACCAAGGTATGCTCGTTGGTGCAGTCTTGGTCAGCTTTTTCTCTCTGTTCTGGTTACAGATGTTCAAGCTGAACTTTTCAGCTTTGATAGGTGCAGTTCCACGTTGGTTTTTGTTTTGTGGTGTTTTGTTGAAGAACTTCAGCAAAACTAGCAGCTAAGGGGGTCATAATCCATCAAGGACCCCAAAGCAGCCCCCAGACTGATTCCTGAGGCCTTGCAGTAGGAGACTGCACATGATGCAAAGTGATGCAACAGATCTTGCAAGACAGTGTCAAACCTGACCCGCCAGGGGAGGTATCTGTGTGTTCCCACCTGGCCCAAATGTATATTAATACACAAACTCTATGGTTTTTTGGGTGACCCTCACTGTTGTGTGCTGGGTTGGTTCAGTTAGGGATTTTAATAAATGTTAGTTAGGTCAGTTCTCTGTACCCCCATTTTCCCCCCACAATGGTCTGCTCCAAGTTGTCTGCCACAGGAGCTTTTACATGTCAGTCTTGTAGCCACTCCCGAATTCTTCCTGAAAGTTCTGTTTTAATCACCCCACCTTTACAATCCTATTTGTCCCAGAACACTGTACTCTGTTGTGTTCCTGTAGGTTGCCATGATCCACGTCACTCCCCTGTTGTCTGTCCCTATTGGGTGAAGGGGATTTCTGCCTCTGTCCACCTGCCCCCTATTTAACCCAATGCTTTCATTGTCTATTCGCCATTTTTCCCTAACGCGACCTGGGAACAGTCCCTCTGCCCATCGCTGCGACCACGCGGGAAATAAAAGTTCTCAGGCAAGCGGGCAAGGTGTGCCTTCTCTTGTCCCTTTGCTTCCTCTCAGTGTAAGGCTACCAAAGCCGTGTACTCACACCAGAGCGCTCAGCCCTAGAGTGCCTGTGCATGTGGCAGCTTCAGTCTCACCAAAGGGCAGCGCCTAGCCGGGCTTCCCAGCTGCCTGAGGCCAGAGCGAAGAACAAAAGCTGCACCTCACCACTAAGAAGACAAGATAGAGAGGATCTATGGGATGCTGTTGGGATACACAGAGTGGTGATATTTTCTACTTAATCTGTCTCTGTCACGATCTCTCTCTCCCTCCACCTCTTTTCTATTTCTCTCTCTCAGATTTGCTGTTAAATAAAATCCATGCTATCGACTTTGCCAGATGGTCTCAGCACTAATTCAGGCAGAAACATCTGTGAAAATTTTAATAACTGGATCTTAACAGCTATGTTGGGGCAAGCAATTGCCTAATTAACATCCTGTGCAGGAGAACAGGAATTGGCGGGGGCAACAAGGAGTGATTGAGCACATTGAAGTGAAGGTTGTATTCTTCTGCAGAAGATAACTGGCGTTATCTCCACACGTACCATGCAGGCAGCCAGCAATTTTATACTCCCAGCTCTTAATCCCTTTAATCTCCTTGTCTTCTGAGCAATGCTATAAATTAGCAGAGTACCTTTTTTCACCCCATCTCAATTTTTTTCCCTTTAGAAAACAAATTCAATTGTCTTTATTCTTCCAGAATGAAAAGCAATGTTGTGGGAATTGTGTTTGAATTGGAACATTCCTTTTCTTGCTAATATGTTATTGCCAAAATTTATTTGTTTGCTATGTGTTAATTTTTGGATAAAAGAAAAATCCAGAGACAGGTGGATATACATTAATCTTAGCTAAAAGCTTTTCAACAGATTAATCCTGGAAGGCAAAAAGGATGTGAACACAGCTGGAATAAATTATTGTTTTCTATTTCAAAGAATAAAGCTCTTTATTTTGGGGATTCACACTGAGAATTATAAAATTATCTCCTCCTGCTTTTTTTCAGACTTGCCTTTATAAGTGTCACAAGAGTAACTTACTGTATACCTCTATTTCTGTCAAGTTGATGAAATATACTGCCAAAATCTGTCCTGTCCCTCTCCTGGACTGCTATTGGTAGCTCTGATTTCTTAGGGATTTTATCTGTTTATGGCAAATTTGCTGGGAATTCATTAGACCTAAGACTAAAATCAAGGAGTGTGGGACATATGTATAGTTTGGTGTTTGTGCCACACAATGTTCTTGTTGTGTCCTCTAGTTTCCATCTATTACTGTTTGGTCCTAAGGTGCAGCCAAAGCCCTTATGGAGGTATGAGGGGTAATTACTGGGTATCCAGCGCCTAAAGTATGAGAAATAACCAGTCAGAGTTTCATTTTTGAGGCAGAAACTGAAAACAGAAAGAGTAGTGAGTAAAAAAACCATTTTCACCTTGGACTCAGAGCAGTCTTTTGCTTTCATGGTATTGAGCAGGTGTGCCAGCAGTTCCTCTGCCACACAGGAACTACTTTGGGCACAAATTCTTTGGGCATTTCACACCGCTGACTCTGGCACTGAAATTTGCAGCATGGCCAGGTCTAATAATAAGCAGAGCCATAATAATGTGTGGGACAGGTGGACGACTTGCTTGAGTAAAATCCATGGGCACAAGGGAGTTTGCAGCTTTGCCATGACTGCCACGTGCTCTGACCTCCGCCTCCCCTGGCACCTGGGACTTTTGCCAAGTCTTTTGCCTTTGAACTACGCCAGACAGACCCCACTGTCCCTGTGCTGCTCAAAAACCAAAGCAAAACCACAAGGACACCCCCAACTCCGAACTTAAAAGCAAACAACCCCCCTCTGCCTGTTGCTTTGATCCTGAACGTTTCCACCTCGTTTTATATATTTGTGACTTCTACACTTCAGTCAGCCTCCAGAAAAACTCACTGCAGAGGAGGCTGCTGCAGCAATTCCAGCTGTCTAGAAAAGGCAGTTTTCTCATGCCAGCTGAAGATTCCACGTTCCAGCTGCTGTGGTGCAAGCAAGGAGCAGTGTCCACACTGACTGATGGATGCAGCACAGGAATGTCACAGCTGGGCTTGTGGGATTTTGCCTGTGGAAAGGAAGCTGACACTCGAAAAGGGCACATCAAATACAGAGATGACTTAATAACTCCTTTCAAAACTTCCTGATGTAGTGCAAGGGACAGATTTGTATCCATAGTATGTGGAAGAGAAGTCTGGACAAACATATTTAAATTACTGCAATATTTTTGGTTTTTTTTTAAACCAGTGTTCGACTGCAAATCCATATCGACTCTGTTTTTCTCTGTCATCTTCATCAGAGCACTTGAAAACTTCATAAAGGTTTCCAGATTGTTTCCTTGCAATGTCAGACTTGGACATATGCCTCTTTTTAGGGACCTGTGCTGGAGTTAGTTTCTTTCCCAGGGGCTGGTTTGGTGTGGATATTCTCAGTTCAGTCAGAGAGAAAGAGAAAGGTTTTCTAACCAGGCAAGAGCCTGGAAAACAGTTGAGAAAGAATGTAAATAATTCTCTAATCTATCTTGTTATTCACATTGTTTATAGATATGCTCTGCCACTGTGCGTCATTCACTGCACACCAATGGTGTGACATGTTTTTACTCTAAGACCAATGAAATTAGTCTTCTCGATGTTCTCTATATATAGAGCGGTATATTTGAAATAAATCAAAGCTCATTTTCTTTGCCTTCTGATCTAGAGTTCTCTGTTCCCATCCTGCTCGACAGCGACAGTTTGGGGCTGTGGCTTGGATTTGTGCTGCACACAGGGCTGATAACTCAGAGATGTTGCTGTTATTGCTGAGCAAGGATTGCACAGGGCCAAGGCCTTTCCTGCTGCCCCTCAAAGGCCATGCTGGGGAGGGTCTGGGGGTGCCTGGGAATCTGGGAGGAGACACAGCCAGGACAGTGACCCTGAGTGACCCAAGGGATGCTCCAGACCCTATGACATGTAAAGTATGTAAAGGAGGAGGAAGAAGGAGGAAGGGCGGGGACATTTGGGGTGATGGTCTTTGTCTTCCCAAGTCACTATTTCATGGGACACGGCCCTGCTCTCCTGGAGGTGATGATCACCTGCCTGCCCATGGGAAGCAGGGAATTAACTCCTTGTTTTGCTTTGCTTTTGTGTGTGGCTTTTGCTCTCCTTATTAAACTGCCTTTATTTCTACCCACGAGTATCCTGGCTTTTATCCTTCCAGTTCTGTCCCTGATCCCACTGGTGGGAGAGACTACATGGCGTTTGGTTGCTGGCTGGGGCTAGACCACAACAGGACTTGAGATGGTGAGAGCTGAACTGTGCAACCCAAAGGCTCAGAGAAAGCTTCTAGCAGCCAAAAACCCACACGACCTCCAGCTGTGGTCTGGCATTGGGGTCATAACATGTGTCTGGCACATGCTCGATGACAGATTGATTTCTCAGAACATATTGCCAGGCAGATTTGGAGAGAGGATATTTTAGGTAAAAGAAGAATTCCAAGATGAACATCCAGGGGTGTTCTGTACCCTGTTTTACAACAGTTTATTGAAACACAAAGGATAATGAAAAGAAATTAAAACTTTTGCTGCCCGTATGACATTGTATTTCCTGTTGAGCTAAATGCTTTGGGGAGAAGTATTGCAATTGAATTTTAACAGATTCTTCAGCATGTTTTGGTAGGGACTAACTACTGCTGCTAGATGAGGCTGCACGTGCCTGAGCTCCCACTGTTTTCTGTTGGAGCTGCGGCTGCAGAGACTGACAGGGAAGGAAATGTTCCTCTGCTTGACAGACAGTTTATAAAAACTGGGTAAGTTGCTACTGTTTTAGAAGTCTTCCCCATTGTTCCTCTATCACCATTATAAGAAATCACTTCAGCTCCTTGGGGAGGGGCATCTCAAGTCATTCCTGTAATAACATAAGTTCACAGCGAAATTTTGGCTTTGGTTTCACCATAGGCATTTATTTCCTTTGTGTGCTTCAGTTTATGGAAACAGGGAAGAAAAATTTAGACCATCCATTTTATTCTTTCCTGGGGTTTATTAATCACCAGACAGCAAGCAATACTTCCTGTAGAGTGTGGTTATTATTGCTTTGTTCTTGCTTCTAATATAAATATTTTTGAGATGTCCTCCTAACTGAATATGTTTGCATTAAATCAGCAGTTCTGTTTATTGAAACCAAACTTTTCCTTATTGAGTATTGTTGCAGAATTAATTACCAGCCTGTTGCTGAGTTCCTTTTTCTTCCAGCAAGGGAGGATTAAAGCAGCAGATGCTGGGAATGCATCAGCCACAGCAGTTTTCATAAAGCTTTCTCCAAGGACTTGAATCTGCTGTTCTGTTATGTACATGTCTTAACCTGGAGATCAGATGAAGGCATTAGAAGAAATCCCTCATATTTACACCCAAGAAGTCCCTACTAGGAGGGTCTGAAGAGAAGACTCTACAGTGTTCTGCAGGCAGGACAATTTTCTTGGTGCCCTCTCTCTGATACAGTCCATGGCAAGAAATAGCCCAACCTTTTGCTTCATACTCTCTTCTCTGAATGCCCAGGTGTGATAGTGACCTGCTAAGACCTGGCTGCCACCAAATGTATCCCACCCAACCTCTCTGATCTGTACCTTGGAGCTACAAAGCACATGGAAACCCATGAGTAGTTCAGTTAAAACAAAGGGCTTCAGGTATGCCAAGGTAGGTTTTCCTGGATGAGAAATTTTTGGCTGAAATGGCAGGAAAAAAAAAAAAAAAAACCCAAAAAAAACCTGCAGCTGCTTTGGCAAAAGCTTCTTGTTTTTTGCAGAGCCCCCCTGCCACCCAGTTTTATATTTTCCTGTTACTTCTGAAGTTTTCTGTGTCTCTTTCCATGAGTAGCCATTTGTAGTGCTCACTTTCCTGTAGCAGCACTGGAGGAATTAATGATGTAACTTAGACAGGCTTGAAGGGGATGGCCGAGCCAGTGGCTCGAGCTGGGACATGGCACAGCCAAGGAGAGCCAGAGTCTCTCAGCCAAGCAGGCTGAAACTTTCTGGGTCTGGGCCAGACCATTCTTCATGCTTGCAGACACATCCTTGGTATGTGCTCACATGCCCTGGGCGAGTGGCGGCTCCCTTTGATTTGAGGTGATCTCTGGATGTTTGACTTTGCCTGGGAAAGGAGCCTCCTGGCTGAGGTATGAGGCTGCTGCTTGGGTATGTGCAAACAAGGGGGTTGGGGTTCCCTATGGCTTCGGGGCTCACAGTAACCAGGCACACAGTTTGGCCTTCCTTCAGACCCTGTTATTTTTACCCTACTCTGCTCCAAATCTATTTGCTGCTTGCCAGCTCCCCGAGATTTGTCTCCTCAGTTTACCTCAGCAGCAAAGCTAAAGCCCAACCCTGTGGTACAAACTGGGTAGCACTGGGGCAGCAGAGTGTGGGTTTGAATCACAGATACAAAGCTCACACTTAAAAGTGTTTTTAAAAACTGCTTCCTTCCCTTAGGGCATGCAGATGTTCCTGGCTCCCTGGAAAACACAGGGAAGTGCCTCATTGCCTGGTGATGGAGTGAGGCAGAGAGTGGTGGGACTGAAAATCCACTCCTGCAACATGGGGAGACCTGGCAAAAGGAAGGGATTGTGCCGTGGAGGAGAGGATAGCACAAGGGACCCTGGGTCAAACTTTGGGAAGTGGCCATGTAGCAATCTGCCCATAGCATCAGGTTGCAAGTTTTACACAGCTCTGGCAGAATGTCTTTCAGGAACAAGGCTGGGTCCAGAGCACGCTGGACCTCCAGTATGGGCTGGTGTTAGAATTGCATTTGGGAGCCTCTATTGACTACCCAGGTTTGGGCTGCAGCAGGGAATGTTGCATTTTGCAGCTGGTTAGGAAAGAGCACAGTCCAGCCAAAATATTCTTTCCTTAAGTGTTGCAAAGGAGAAGTGAAACAGAAAAACGGGATTTGCCCAAATTCTCCATTCCTGCCAGCAAGGAATGTGTGTCTCTGCAAAAGGCTGCTGGAAGCCTTAGTGTCTACAATCCTATGGTTGAGAAAAAAGGAGATTTCTTAACACCAGTGGTTCTCCCATGGCCTGCTTTCCTGTTATCTGAACACTGAAGACTGGGAGGGGAAGTTGAAAGTGTGTTCAAGTAGTCCAAGTATTCCCATTTTAGTTCTGTCCTGAATCAGTTCCACCTCCACTTTCTGCAAAGGTTTGTGGTTCCCCTTTTGCCAGTGTAATGCTGAAGGACCTGAGGCACAGGAGCAGGCCCCCAGCCAAAGGCAGCAGTCAGAGATGCTTTGGGTGGGCAGAGAGCTCCCTGCACAGACTGGAAGGGGCAATCCTTTAGAAGGTGAAGCTGTTGGTCCTTGCAGAGAAGTCTTTGCTTGCTGAGGGCCGTGAGGCATGGCTGGGTCTCAGGGAGGGTGGGAGTACCTCCAGCAGTGCAAAAGCATTGCCTGCCATGCTTGGAGTGCTCCTTGTTTATGGGCAGTGTGGGGAGAAGATATGAAAGGAGGAATGATGACTGCAGAGCACAAACAGAAGTCACATCCTATGCCACTGAGCTACAGCCTAGAAACTCCATAAAAATGGGGCTTAAGCAGTGTCTTTTATTTCTGTGGGTAGTATAACAAAATAAAATCTATGAGACTCACAGTATTGCATGATTTCTTTCCTTAGGGTTTGGGGCTTTTAAGGTTTTTTTATTAGCTGGAGATGATTTATTTACCAAACATCCATGCAGCTAGCAAAGAAAAGAGGGAGAGGTTGTGAAATGTCTTTGAGCTCCTCTATCTGCATAATAATAGCAGATCCAGCACAGGGATGCTGTGTCTCCTTGCTAGATAAATTCCCAACTGGCTTTTTCTGGTGGCTGCTGGGAGCACATTCACTCAGGGAAATAGGAGGTGGACTGTGTGGTTAAAATTATAAGGGAGTTTATACAGCAAACCCCAGCTATCACTAGCTCTCTGAAGGTGGCACTTCCTACTGTGCTCCCACCCACCCCAGCAGCATTTTGCAACATAAAATCTTCCAACAAAAGCCAGGCATGCTTGGAGAAGGTGGCTTAGCAGGGAACAGTTTGATACTGCACAGTAATAGTAGTAATGATGCAATATTCTTAATTCTCAGGACAGCAAATACTGGAGAGCAGAGGAGGTAGGCCTTGTGCTGGGGAGCAAAAACCTCGAGGTAAAATGGAACACAGCTTTTCAGATGTTTCAAAGGTTTCAATGGTTTTCAGTAGCCCTACCTGAAAAAAAATTTTAAGCAGTAACTATGAGGCAGTCAAAACAAACAAAACTCACATAATTCACAAAAATGCCTTAAATAAAATCTCTGTAGCTGGCTAAGGGGAGAGTATTCTCAAATGTTACTTAGATCAAGCTTTTTAAGTTTGTGTGTTGTCAAAGCCAAGGATTTAAACCCCATTGTCACTGCTAATTCTCACTACAGCAAAGCAGCAGCAGTAGCTATTCATACCTAATGTATTGGTATGCTTCCCCCCAACCCTCCAAGTAATGTTTTTTCATTTTACAAATTAAATTCATTGTTGGGAATAGCTTGGGTGAGTGACAGGGTTTTGTTTTCTTGGAAATAAAAATCAAATCTTAGCTCTCTTTTCTCTCCTTGTGTGAGCAACCAGCAGATCAATGAAGTCTCTGCTTTCTAGTAAGAATAAACAGTTTAAAGGAACTGGCTGTGATGCTCCTGTTTGTTTTTGACTTAGTGATAATGGCAGTCTGTAAGTCAATGTCAGCATTTTAACATCTCCCATGGAAATTCCAGAGGTATTTAATTCGCTCCCTGGTATATAAAAGCTATTCCTGGTGAGCATAATGTACTGAATATAACCCTTACTTACTTACTAGAAGCACATAATAAAAATTGTTGAAACTTGGTGAGGGAACTCCAACACACCCAATCCATTGATTTATGTCCTTTGTCTCATATATTTAACTGTTTTCACAATTGCAGGTGCAGTTTGAGAAGGGCACTGTGTTGCAATTATTTGTAATTTTACACATTTATGTATTTTTAAAGCTGGTTTTTGTCCTTTCTTTCTGCAATACCTTCCAAAAATTTTAGCACAGTGGAGTGCAATTGTAGTCTCTTACAGTTGCAAAACCCCTAAGAATTACTGAAGTGTTGCTTTAATGAAAATGATCCTTTTCTACTTTAGAGCTCATGAGTTTTGTCACAGACACTCCAGAAATGCACTCTGGCACACGAAGTAAGTGACATTACAAAGGATTTCTCATCCTTCTTTTAAAATTTGGCTTTAAAATCTATTTTTGATAGTTTAGGTATATTCCCACATCACAGTCTCTAGTCTGAGGCTAGTGATCTGATGCTGAAAGGATAATTTCTAATGGGGAAAGGGACCTGCAGTGTACAAATGCCAGGACTTCAGTCAGATATCAAGGATTCGGGATGGGCCAAAGAGGACAGCAAGTGCTGGACAGGAAAACAGCTGAGGAAAACTAAAGCTTGGGGCCAGCAGGACAGAGCAAGAACTCTTTCTGTAAAAGGAAGCAATCTGTCCCAAGAGGTGATGTTGTCAAAAATACTCCCTTTTACTAATGGGAAAGTTGAAATTTCAGCTCAGAGCTCTCAGTATTTTGGGAACACTGGCAATGATGCCTCCTAAACAACAGGTGACAAAGAGACTTGAGAGTGTTTAGAAAATCTAAAACTTTCTGGGGAAACTGTCCAAATCCTTCAGCCTGGAAGCAAAGAACAAATTAAATCTCTTTTCCCTGAGAATTGTTGGTCCTGCCTTTTTGTACAGAGCAAACTAAACTGTGTTTGCCTCCACAGGGGAGGTGAGCCATGTGGGCCAGAGTACTTTATGTATGAAAGTCAAAGCGTTGCTTTCTTTCTGCTCAGTTGCAGTTCGGCCTTCTCAGCTTGCCTCGAGTAGTGGAAATACTATGTTTCTTTCTTAGCAGTCTCTCTTCAGTGTCCCACACTTCCCTCTTAAATATCTGGTATTAGTAACTGCTGGAAATGTGAAGCAGACTAAATGGAACATGTATTGATTAATAAAATGGCCTCAGTGGGTTTTTTTGTGATGTGGTTTGGCTTCTTGGGGCCCCTTCCCCACCATCTCTAAGTCCATTATTGGGGTTAAATACACTGTCTTCATTTTACCCTTGTACAGACTATGCAGTTCTGGTATCTAGGGATTTCCTGCAGAGGGAAAGGAAGCTATGAATTTTGAAGCTATTGAAGTACTCAGAAGCTCAAATCTCTACAGCTATTTCAGACAGCCTTTGAAACACTAAAGCAAGTTTTATTACAGAGATTAGTTTATGTTACACTCATTTATTAAAACCTAAGGACATCTTTATAAAAACTACTGTATATAAAGACGAGAGCAGTGCAATAGCAGTGTAAAACACATTTTTGGTTTGCTTGGCAATCACTTTAGAAAAACAACATTATTCATAATATGAAGTCAGAGAATGCTGCAAAAAATAGGACAAGATTAGACCAGAAACTAGATTAGCAAATCACTGGACACTGGCATGTGTTGATTTCAAACACCAAGTGTTATGGAAACAGTATTATCATCAATGTATCAATAAAGAGAAATCACTGCAACCCTAGAATTTCTGGTTAGCTTAATTAGCCTAAAATAGTCTGCTGACTATCAAAATAGACTATTGTACTGCATATATATAATCTTCTTAGTAATTTACTACTTTTGTAAAAGGAGGACTAGAAGAAATGCCTGTCTTAAAGAAGAGAACTTTTGAGGCTGAGGAAAGGTGTTTCTTCCCAGCAGTGGTTGAGGTTTTGTTTTTGTTGCTTTACTTTTCATACACAGTCACAGGTGGTGGAATAGACCTGACTTTAAAAAAATCATTTTGATGTGTTAACTTCATCACTTCTTCAAGTGGACAGTCCTCAAACAGAAATTACAGCTGTAGTAAAACCATAAAAAACAGGTGTCTAAAATAGCTGCTACAATATGCTGAATTATACATTAAGAGGCCAGCTTATCAGGCACAAAGGATGGTTAAATTACAACACAAAGTCCTGCACAAGCTTTATAACTCATCTTTTTATGTCCTACATTATACACAGCAGTTACTAAAAAGTTGGACACAGTTCTCAGTGAAACAGAAGAGAGGAAATTATTTGGACAGGGGAAGGGGCTTCTGGAGCAGGAAGGTCACTAATAGCCACTGAGATAGCTGCCATTGTCACATGGGAGGTATAATGTATGCACTTTTGTAAGTGTTAATTTCAAATCCTTTATTTTTCCAAACATATCAGGATGGACATAGAGGAAAATACAATTATTTTAGTCCAGATAATTTCTTTTAGAGAAGGATTGCATTTGAACCAGTCTCTCTGCAGAAATAACTGAAAAATTCATTGCAGTTTATCTGGTCCACCATAATTTTGATCAAGTAAATACAGGGGGATATCAGGGCACAGCTGCAGAGGTGGCTGAGGTGTTCAGGTGGCTCTTTGTGTAGCCAGTGCTCCTCTCCAGTGTCCCAACACCAAGGAAGAAGGGCTGATAGAAATGATGGTAGGGAAATATGCAGTGCACAATTTTCCTTTAATTTAAGGCCCAACTAGCATTAGTCTTATTCAGGATCTTTTATTCTGCTAAAGTAGAGAAACTATCAGGTGATTATAACAACACAATTGATGAAAAATTGTTCACCAGCTACGACATGGATTTATCCATAAATGAATTGGTACGCAAAATCAGAATTTCAGCCAGAGAGTATCTACCTTATATTTACTGGCCCTGTATAGAGAATAAAATAAAAGAAAACAAACAAACAAAAAGCACATCCATTACAAGGTATACATGTACTAGAAGTAAAGCATAAAACTGCTCATTAATAACGCACAATTCCCAAAGGGAAAAAAACCCTTACAAAATACAGTAAGTCACACAAACCAGTATCTAATACAAATTTCTTTATGAACATAAGCTTTTTCCAAAGCTCTCTGTGGCAGTCACCACCTCACAATGAAAGTAGGTGCTGGGAGAAGGTAAAAGGACCAAGCAGTTACTGCAGGGTGCACTGGTTACTGTGGATACATTTTGAGTGTCTGCAGGGGTTATGGATCTTGGAGCCAACGAGGAAGTGTGGAGGAGCATGATGCTGGCATGGATGCCATCACCTCCAGCTACTCATTTTGCTTTGCTTTTCTTGGAGTGTTCTTAATGTGTAACACAGGTGTATCACCCCAGGTGCACTGTGGCAGCTCCCTTAGGTCTCTACAAGCTGGAGGGTGTGCAGGAGCTTCTGTGATGAGTGAGAATGGGCCAAGCTTCAAGCTGTTCTGGGACAGGATGGAGTTTGATGCCTGCAGGGTGGCACTCCCACCTGTGAATTTGCTCTTTTAGGCACTGCCTGCCCTTACTCAGTGATACCCAGCATGTTTAGTTGTTGGTTTACAGAGGAAAGGGGCATGTGCATGTTGGCATCCTACTCACACTGGGCTTTATTTGGAGACTGGGCTTCCACTCCTGTGGTTTCCAGCCTTGTTGGGTCCTCCAATGCTATTTACTCCTTCATGGTTTTAGTCACGTACCATCCCAAACTCCAGGATGTTGAGTTAGCCATGAACTAACTTAAATCACTGAGAAGTGTCCCCTCTGAGTTCAACAGAAGACTAAACTTCATTCAGGCAAGGAGGTACAAAAGGAACACTTGATTATTCATTAACAAGGTGTTCCTCATGTTGTGGTTACAGGGTAAAATGTAAAGTTATTTTAAAGTTACTGAGATTTGCAGGACAAAATATTAGGCATGAAGGATTAAACTGGCATTATCATGGCTTTGTGTTATGATTTCCAGATGAACTCCTCTGTTTGCTTGTCATTGCCAGGTTCTCCATGCAAATATCTTAAATAACTGCATTTCACAGGATTTGCTCGTGTAATTGGTACTGCATGATTTTAAAATAACCCTGTCCTGTGGAAAGTTAAGTCAACCTATTGCAACCCAGTGATCAAGTGCTCCACATACCTCTGTGGCAAAGTCATTGCCTTTTTGGCTTACAAAGGGATTCTGAGACTTGTGTGGGGTAAACTCTGCACCCAGGCAGTGGCTGAGGGAATTGGACTATTGCCTTGGAAAGCAGGGGGACAGTGGTATTATTGCTTTTGAAATATACAATTTGTTGGGGTTTTTTTCTGTTTCACTTTCAGCTTCAAGGAGTATTGGGGTGGAATGGTTTTGCATCCTAATAAAGTTGCCTTCTTCAAGAACCTGAATTTAAGATGGGCTCGGATGTCTTAGCAGAGTCATTGCCAGTGACCTAAAAATGTGCATTATGTTTGAAGTTACCCTGCAGTCTGACTCAATGAAAGGGCTCTGCTTACCTATGCAATTTGACAGTATGGTTAACAGTGATGTGGATTGCCAGCATCTACCCTATTCTGACAAAATGTTTACCAGAGAACTTTGGAAAAACTCACATTCAGTATTCTGACACTTAGGCTGAGATTAGGCTCAAATGGCAATTGATGGATGGGGAGGCAAAGAAAAGTTATCTACCAAAGGTTTGTCTTGTCGTCGTTTTCCACCTTTGTGTGGATTTGCCAGAGCAACGTAATTTTCTTCCTACTGAGCATTTTCACAAATATGATGCTTCCTTTCAGAGATAATAGTGTCAGTATAGAATTAAAATATTGCTTACAGACTACTTTCTCCTGGAGACTCTTTCTATATCATTTGCCTGTAGAAGTTGTTTGAATGGTGTCTGTCTTCAGGTGACTTGCTCAATTTTCCTCTTGTAGTCTTTCTCTCTCCTGCTTATCCACAATTTTTTCAGCTCTTGTAATTTAGTTGATTTTCTTGAAAGCTACTCCTTGAAGTCTGGTCTTACCTCTCCCATCTTGAGGCACATCAATATAATTTTCTGGAAGACATAAAGCACAAATGGTTTCTGTGGGAGGGGTTCCTGCTCTCCCCTGGGAGGCAGCAACAGTGTAGAAAAAGGTTGCCAACCAACTGCTGCTCTCCACCCCAGAAGAGCTGTCCATCAATGTTTAGCATACTCCCCAGTTCCAGAAAGTTCAGTTATTCTGTTACCCCATTGGCTCCTGTTAGAATACCACTCCTCCTCTGTACCCCGATTAGTTCTCTGTATGTCACCCCACTCTGTCTCCCCCCTTTACCCGTTGCCCGTTGGCTGTTCTGTACCCTAACCACTCCTACTCCTTTGCCCTTAATACCCAGCCCCGCCTTTCCTCGGGGCTTCCGGAGCTGGCTCCCTTCTGGAGAGTTCGTGCCCCCCGTTTCACCCTCCTGTTCCTGCGACGCTCCTGAAATAAAGCCTCTAGGAATAAAGCCACTCCGGAGCCCTCTCGTCCTTACGGTGGAGCTATCCGGGTCCCGCCACATCCTCCCCGTGGACCAGTCCTCTGAGGGTTTTCCCCCGGACAGGCTGGGCACCTGGGTGAAGCCCGGAGGACTTGTATTTTAATACAGGTTTCCATAATGTTTCAGGAGCACCCTTTCCTGTAAAGAAAGGCTTGTAGTATTCTCAGCTGCAGATTTAATTTGTGGAGGCAAGAAAGGGGAAGAAAAAGAATGAGGAAGAAGAGGAGGTCTTAAGAGGCCTCTACCTTCCCTAGTTAGTTCTGTTTGGTCTGGTATGACCTTGTGTGTGCTATGGATGACTGCATTCTCCTTTTCTCGTTTGATTCTGCATAGCCAGAGTGGGAGGCTAAGCTTGTTTCTCCCTGCTCATATTAAACTGGTCCTGACTGCTTACTCTGACCCCTGTTCCTTTCCTATGATGAGAAAATGTGCTTCTATTTCCACACATATATGTGGGTAAATAATTATGTGCTTTCCTTACAGAAGTGTTATAAGTATTACTAAGCTTTTTGCTTGCAGCACTTTCTGGACATTACAGGTGCTTTAAATCTGCTGCTTTAAATCTTGTGCAGAGTGTGCAACTGGCTGTGGGATCCATCCACAGACAACTATGTCAGGGTACAGGGGGCTGGGCTGGAGGTCCAGCTAGGGAATGTTTTGTGGCAGACTAAGATAACTAATCATAGTAACAAATTAAAGAAATACATCTCTGTGCTCAAGCAGGTAACAAGGGCAAAATGCTGGGCACTGCAAGGTTGGGTATGCAGCCACCTGAGACATACCACAGCAGTGTTACCTTAATTCAGATTGAGGCATTTTTCACAGTACTGTCAGCCAGGGAGGACCTCCAGACAGAAATATGAGATTTTCTTACAACTCTGAGGATTTAAGCCTTTACCCAAAACTCAGTCACATGAGACCTGCCAAGGTTTGACAGCTAATTCCTTCCTAATAATCAATTAGCCTACACAGCCTTATTCATGTTAGAAATAATAATAAAAAAAAGATGTTTTGTTCTGTCATTGTCCTTTTTTGATACAGGTAGAAATGCATATTAACACAAAATGTAAACCTGCCTCTGGTAAGGTCTGCACACAGATGAAGTTTAAAATGAGTTGTTCATATCTAGAAGAGAGTCTCAGGAGACTTAGCTGTAACTAATTAAAAAAACACCTGGAGAGAAAGAAACTGCAGACTATGAACACATATCATGGCTTGCAGAGACCTCTGTCCTTCACAGCACTTCCAGTTGTTCCATCTCGCTCTTCTGTAGATTGCCACATGTCCATCCTGTGAAATGCTGTACTAATCTGCTATCTACACAATTTAAATCACTAGACTGTTTGACAGGATACAGTTTCTTTTATTTATCTTTGCTTTTAAATAAATGTTTAGAGATGAGGCAGATAGAGCAGGCATTTGTGTGTCTCAGGACAGAGTGCAATTTTAAACGTGTCAGATCTATCAACCAGTTACTCTCTTCCTCTACCCGAGTGTCCTCAAGTTGCTGCTGGCCAGGTCCTTCTTCAGGTTAAGGTAAAATCAAGAGTGTCACCAAAGTGAGAGTTACTAGAGTTTCTGGACTCAAAGACCATAGCAAAGTTCGTGAATATTTGTCTGCAGCACAGAAGCTAAAATACCACTGCTGTGAGTAGCTTGGATTTCCTGCCAATCCCTCTCCTCTGTCTAAAGCTATGGCAGAAGGAGTGGGATGATGTGGACAGCAGAGCCAGCACCACACAGACCCCACTCAGCTCTGGAAGCCTCTTACAGCAAGTAGGAAGTATTCACCCTGCATTTTCAAGCTGGATGAGTCTGGGCCAAATCCACAGCTTCTCCCTGAAACCAAAGCCTGACAGAATAGTTGCTAGGCTAAAAGGTCCTCTTCCCCTACAAAAAATCAAGTGGGGTATATGATTGATTGACTGGGAGCTGGACCAGTAAGATTGAGAGGTACTGCTTCACACCATTTTGCAACAGCAGGATCCCATAAAAATACCTGCATTTTCCTAAGAGAGGTGAATGCTAATTTCCATGTGCAAGAAGTGTTAGTATTCCAATCCCCCAACACAGCATACTTGGCAACAGAAACCCTATGTTTGTCATTTCTGGTCACTTCTGCAGGGTTTTAATACACGTAGAGCTGAAGCCTGTGCTCTGGAGATGGCTCAGGTTGCTCCTTTTCCCTGGCAGAAGTTATTGTCACCGTACAGCACCCCAGGCTGCCCCTGCTGCTCTGCCTGCTGCTCAGTGAACAGCACCAAGGCAAGCCACATCAGCAGGGAGGAACTTCAGATATTGGGAAGAAATTCTTTACCATGAGAGTGGTGAGGCCCCAGCACAGGTTTCCCAGAGGAGCCCCATTCCTGGAAGTGTCCAAGGCCAGGCTGGACAGGGCTTGGAGCAGCTTGGTCTAGTGGAAGTTGTCCCTGCCCATGCAGGGGGTGGAACTGGATAAGCTCTAAGGTCTCTTCCAACCCAAATCATTCTGTGATTCTGTGATTTTCATTGCCTGACAAGGCAGCAGCCATCTAAAAGATTGCCTCCTCTTTGACAGCAGTAATTGCTTGGTGGCTCAGTTCTGCTGGAATGAAATGCCTCCATTAGTAATGAAGAAATGATTCGGAGCCTCCGGAGGCAAGTTTTCCCAGAGATTTCTGCCATTTTCCTAACAAATGAGGTAAACAGTTGCCACATTCACGATTACAAGGCCTCTGGTTAAGTTGGTGTTGACATAAAAGTGCCATGGATCACCACAGTCCCTTCAGGACTCAGATACACCCTGGATCCATGACTTACACAAGTTGTGGCTCACAGTTCACAGGAAAGCAACCAGCCTCTGCAACTGTTCAGGTTTTACTCTGGCATAAAATGGCACTACACTGATCTGAGCAGGCCTGCTGTGATCTGCATCTGCCTTCCAGCCTGCTCAGTGGGACTGGGAGAAAGGCTTTTGCTCTCTCTGGTCACAGGCAGAGCTGGGATGCCAGGCTAACAAACAGCTTTCTGCAACAGGAAGCCCTTGGTGGCTACACCTATTGTTACCTGAAATAGGAATGTGCCCTCCTTGCCCAGAAATGGAAGGACGAGGGAGAACAAAGCACAATGCACAAGACTTCATAAAAGCCTCACCAGATTGAAAGGGAGGACGTGAGAAATTAATTGCAGGACAAGCACTAAGAGAAAAACCATTCAGTCATCTAAATATATTTCAAACCAGAAAGAAATAGAATATAATCTATTTCCTCTGCCTGTGGAGTCTGCCAAAGAGCAGGGAAATAATTTTCATCGTTTGGCATCTGTAGACTCCTATGGCTATGTTATACAGAGCATGTACCATTATATCCAAAGTATATACTGAAAGGTTGCTTGGGTTACCAACACTAATTTTTGAAAGTTACAAAATTCCAGGATGAATGCTGCTCATTCAATCTCAATTTGGCCATCTTGTCTGCATGAAAGAAAGTGGAAAGTCTCAGACTTTTTAGGTGGAGCTTCTCTTTTTTTTTTTTTTTTTTTTTTTTTTTTTTTTTTTTTTTTTGGGAGAACATCAAAATAGCTGAATGATTCAGGGTTTTCCAAAGCAGAGGAAACTTCAACAAAAAGAAAAAATTGCTTCAGGTTGGCTCAATACCAAAGAGATTGAATGTTCACAATTTTTTGAACTGACAAGGAACAACATTAAGCAGTGGTCCTGGGTGCTGCCATCTTGCCATAACAGAGCATTGGATTTGCCCCTATTTTCATCCCCAGGCTGAATTACCTCACTTTTGATGGATCACAAATTCTCCTCTGGTCTAGCTGTGAAAGGCATCCCAGCACCTGCATGAGGTCCAGATGGGAGGAGGACCTTAAGTGGTGAAAAATCAATTTTGTCACAGCCACTGCTAAAAATGACCACCATCAATGACAGCCTCTGCTAATATTTCTAAATAATAACTGGCTCAGGGAAGACAGACTTCTGGTGCTTAAGAGTTTACACAGAAGTCAAGCACTGGAAATGTTCAACTTGAAAAACAGCCTGAAATTTCAACTCAAGTACTGTTCCTACTGTAGCTGACAATTCTGCAAAAATGGAGAGAAATGTCAAAATATGTTTGAAAGCAAATACCTCAGGATGGTGTTAAGGTTTAAATGGAATAAATGTGCAATACATGCTTGATTCACCAGAGTTAAACAATGTTGCTTTGCAGGTGTGAAGAAAGCATTTGGATTATTTAAATTTCCCTTGCATTATGCTTACAGCAGTGTGTTGGCTCACGCTGCAACGAGCTAACATCAGCACAATGTCTTTGAGCTCAAACACAAGGTGTGAATGTCACCTGTCAGGCTGGTCTCCCACCTAGGAAATGCAGGTGGGAACCAGGCAGGTGCTTACTTCCACTGCTCTTTCCCAGCCGAATCGCTTGTCTGTGTAATGGGAGCTAATTATCACCTAGGGGCATCATGTGTTAAAAAGGTGATTGCTGTCAGATATCCCAGCACTGACTGTTTACAATGGATTACTATAAAGGCTTACTAGAAAAAAACACCTTGTGAAGCAGTTTTAAAGAGGTTTCCATCTGAATAGTTTGTTATGAGTGCTGGTAAGTCTGCTTTTTAAATTGCTTGCCACTATTATTATCAATGCTTTACTTGAAGGGATGGGACTACTGTCGGGCTAAAAACGATTTATTACTCAGATAAACATTATCCTTGAAGGCTGTGAGATTTTAGAGGAGTAAGAAGTCGGCTATAGCTCAAGGTAGTCACAAGCTTTTTCATTACAAGGCAATATATAACCTAATCCAATGGAAAGCTGTCACAAAGTTTATTTTGTTTTTGTAATGTATCACTTTTACTTAATTCTGCTGCACTGCATATACTTTTATCCAATGGGTTACTATTACACGTGCACATATATACTTCTATGATAACATCTAAACTCTTAGTTTACCCTATACAATTACATTGCTACACTATAAAGCCCTTCACCATCTTACCCAATACCATTTCTTACTTACTTAAGGTATATTCTTACTTACATAAGAGAAACATAAGTTTATAATTTTTCTGCTTAATGACTGTATACTTTTTTTTTTTACATCAGTCCAAGCTTCTTCCAAGGCTGTAAATCCAAGGCTATCTTTCCATTTCCTACAACCACATTTCTTAAGAATCTCACCTCTTACAGACCAGTCTAAGCTTGTGCAACTCCCATAAGGGCTTGAGGATATAACCTGAATTGCACATAGCATCACATCACTTCTGAGAGCTGCTCCCTGGTTTTGGAGGAACTTCAGACATGTTGGGAAGATCTCATGTTCCTAAGGGACAGGTTGGCTTGGGCAGAGAGAGCTGCTGGCAGATGTCAGGCAGGTGCCTGCTGGCCAGGTTGTGCTGCTGTCCTGCAGAGGAAGGTTGGTGGGTCAGGGGAGGTGCAGGGCTGCCCTCCATGTCAGAGGGACAGACAAAGACTTGAAAGATTTAAACTCCACTGCTGCTTATTTTCCAGATAAAGCTGAAAACAAAACTAAGGCCTTCTAATTACCAATAGTTGTGTAACCCCCACTGGTGTGCACTCACCCATGAGATCAGGATATCACACCAGTGGAAGGGCTTTCTTTGCCTCTTTTAATTACTTTTAAATTTGATTCCGTGACTTTTTGCTGCTAATATTGAGTTCAGAGATTATTTGCAGAGGAACACTTTGCCTATAAGATGTGGTTGGGCTTCACACTGGTAGGCTTACTGGTTTGGACTTGTGTCTAGGGCAGTGCTGTAATCTGGAAGCCAGAGAGCTGGGAAACAAATTGCAACCAGACAGGAACTGGTTTTGGTACAGCACTATGGTCACACTACCAAAGATCTGGCTGCTCTTTTGGGAAGTGAGGCTCAGGATCTGCTTGGATACAAGGCCTGTCCTACAAATGGATGCAGGAGGAGGTTTGGCACTTGCAGTGACCCTGGACAGCTGCAGCAGGCAAATACTGGCCTTGTCCATCTCCTTCCCCTGAACTGTGGGTGTTAAAACAGCAGTTGGCTTAACTTTTGTTATTAATATGGCTGCCTGGCCAACAGAGCAAAGTTAAGAGGGAAAACTGGTTTCCTGTAGTCTCTGGAATATCTATAATTTTACAAATTAAATACATCTTTTGTCCCATCAGCTGGGTTGGGTGGGAGAGGAATGAAACCACACAGGATACAGTTTTCTCTATTTTTTACTAATGGCCATATTTTACAATACTCACTTGCAAAGAGCAGTGATGTGAAACCAGTTGGCTTCCTAACATAAATAAATATTACTTACTGTAAATAATGGTTTCTGAAGTAATCCTATGCTGCTGAAAATCAAGTATTTTTTTGATTATGAGCAGTGTTTTTCATTTGGTAGTTCCTGAATTGATTGATACTCCTGAACACTGTTCTGGAAAGTAAAAACATCCAGGAGAATTTCTGAGGTTTGCTTTTATTTTAAATGGAAATATGAAGCATTCAAAGTTTGATTTACAAGTTTTGAATGGAGGAACAGATGAAGGTTTGAGCACATAAACTGAAATATGATCACTGAAAAGATGTGTTTTTGCTCACTGAAGAGCTGCAGTCTGACTTTTCATGAGCTGAAATATTTTCTCCCTCCTCTTAAGGTTATTTCAGAAAAATACTCAAAACACCCCAGGCCTTCCAAAGTGTCTTAAGAGTGGGATGGCCCATTACAAGTAAAACTGAAAATTAGCTGGACTTACTAATTCTCCAGATATTTATGAAACCCTTGTGTCACTACCAGGCTGCCTGAAAGAGATGTGTGGCTTGAGGCTGAAATTCATCTGGTTGATGGTTGATAAATTTTCTTGCTAATATGTGGCAGTCCTTAAACAGCCAATACACCTGGACCAAAATTTCTTTGTATGATTAAAAAAAGAAACCCAACCCTGTTTTTGCTAAGTAAACAGTTTGAGCTGCTTTCAAGTTTTTTCAAGACCCCAAGGTATCATAATGCTAAGCTGAATGTGTCATGTGAAAAACTCCAGACTTATTATTCCACTTGAGACTGTGCTCATTTTCACATCTTTTTCATGTAACTGGAGTGACCAAATACCTTTAATTGCACTCCTGTCATAAAGGAAGATATTTAAAAACAGAGTGACTATTGCTAGAGACAGGAGAGTATTTTTTTTTTGTCTGCTTATTTAAGCTCCAAGCATGTTGCTTTGGAAAGGAGACTTACTGCTGTGTATGGTGTAATTTAATGGCATAGATACTCCAAGTGGGTTTAACCCCACCTAACTACAGACATCAGAATGGTAAAATGGGTTAATTTCTAGAGAGTCACCTCATGGTCCTTTATTGTCAATAGAAAGCAACTCTGCAGAGGTACTCCACTCCTGCAGAGTTACTCTATTGCTCCTCAGACAGGCTCCAAAAGAAACTGCCGATGCAGGAACCTCAGAGTCCCAAGCCTAACTAAGGAAATGAGAAGCCCCACTGGCCCCAAAAACTGATTTATAAAAATGTACAGCAGTAGTACAGATTTCTCTTATCATCTTCACTCTACACTGCCACATGCAAATATACAAATGTGCAACTCTGTTTTACAATCCGGTACCACTAAGTGGAAGGGTTTCTACAGTCTCTGTGTTCTGGTCAGAAAAAAAAACTTCTTCCCCCAAGTTTATTTACAACCAGATTTGATGAACACATATAACAGACCTGTAACATCCTAAAAGATTCTGATGGAAAACCCAAGGCCTGGTGGTATTTCCTCAAACACAGCTACCTCTGGAAAGGGAAGCAGATTCTTATCCCACATCTGCATGGGGGGTTTTTCCCCCTGCTATCTCATAAACTCAGTAGCAGGAAAGGTGAATCCCCGAGGCTCATGACATCCCAAGAGATGCTGCATGTTCCTGTGGGTGAGGTAATAGATGGGCATCTCTGGAGTAGGGCTTGATCCTCAATTTATTCTTGGTACTGCTGTAAAAGCTCTTAAAAAAATCAGTGAAC
Organism: Vidua chalybeata; assembly: GCF_026979565.1. Lineage (NCBI taxonomy): Eukaryota > Metazoa > Chordata > Aves > Passeriformes > Viduidae > Vidua > Vidua chalybeata. The sequence goes on from NC_071534.1 coordinate 31,566,617, forward strand.
TTGAACTATTTCTGCATTAGTGGTAAGGACTGAGCTACCTCTGATTTCAGCTCATCCCAATTTCCCAAAAGCTGATGTCACCAGCTTTCAAAATCTGTTCCTAGAGAGTGGCTCTGACATCCCTCAGACGCCCAAATACTCTCCATGTGTGCTGAGCTCTTGTACAGGAGTGCCAAACCATTCTTCTTAAATCCAGGAGAGCACAGTGGAAAGTACAGGAGGCTTTACAAGAGTGTGCCCTTCTGTGTTAAAATTCAGGTACATGATAAGAGAAAAAAGCCTCCTTTCATGCTGACAATTTGAATTTAATGGATCCTCTAGAAATTGAAAGTGAGGTTTAAAAAAAAAGGCAGTAAAACTTGGCATGTGATTTAAGATGTAGCTTATTAGGACACTGCCTTTCTCTGCTTACACAGTCTCCCGATGCAATGAAAATAGTGACAGGGATTTTTAAAAACCCACAAACACCAAGACTTTTGTTTAACAGTATTGCTTGATTCAGAAAGAAGAGCACTTATAGAACAGTCTGGTAATGTTTAAATTTTTAAATCTATTTATTTATAAATGAAGGACAATTTAAAAGGCTGTCTGTGCAAGCTATACTCAGTATAGCTCACAGTATCTTTACTTATGGGGATGATCAATTCTAAGTTTTGCAACAGGTTTTTGCAAGTTACAGCCGAGGGTAAATGCAGCTCAGTTATACAGGACAATGTGGTCTGTACCTTGGCATTAATTGAACAGAAACATTAGTGAGTAGAGGAGAAATGTGGCCAGATGTAAGGAATCCATGTTTTTATTTATGTATATATTTATCTGGCCCACAGTTCCTGTACATAACCTCTGACATTTTTTTTTATACAGGTCACAGCTTTGTTTCTGTGTAAAATTCAAGAATAATCTACTGAGCTAAACAACAGCTCAGGCCAGCCTACATCAGGTGAATATCCTGCTCTTTTTGCCCTAACATCTTGGTATCAGCTAAATTCAGTCTCTTAAAATAGCTGCCTAGCTTGTCCTGATGTCCAACCGAGGCTAAAACCCAACCACTTGTGTGCAAATTGAACTGCTGAAACCTGCTGCAAGAGAAAAGGGGTCAGCCAAACATTAGATTGGAATGTTCTGGTACCATTTTAAGAGCTTTGAGGAGCTGACTTTTCCGAGGCCCACAGAAGCCAAGAAAACTGAAAGCCACTGAGATTTCAGGGGACTTTTGTTAGAAGCAGGACAAGAGTTTGTCCCAGATTCTGTTTGAAGGAATGTGGCAGTGCTGGTTTACAAAGCAGATCAAATGAGTATATAGCTTGAACTGGATCTCAGCTGGATCACTAGGAAATCCTCCAGGCTCTCATTCCTCTGCTTGGAGGGTGGGTGCTGCACGGACAGGAGGCAGAACAGTGGAGGAGGAGGAGGAAGGTGCCCAGTTCCTGTGCTGGCCTCCAACAACCAGGGAGCCCCTCTGGTTGCTGGAATTGCTCCTCAGCCTCTGCACTTCATCTGGCTCAGGAAGCTACCCCCTCCTTTCTTTCTTCCATTTCCATTTCTCTCTCCTGAGCATGAACAATCTTCTGAGACAAGATGCATGTGCTGTTTGCCTCACCAAAGGCTCAAATTGCTCCAGCTGCACAACTATCTATTTAGGAGGGAGGAATCTGTTTCAGCACTTGAGTTTTGAGCACCAAACCTGTGGTTTAGCCCAGAGCTGCATATTTAGTCCAAGTTAAATTAACTTTCTTATTTACTTCCATACAATACAGGAGATTCTGTCATTTCTGAAAATAAAATGTATATTAATGACGTGAGAAAATGTAGTTTTTGAAATAGTTATTACTTTTACCAAAAGCTTTATTTTCTGCTCTCACTTTTCAGTATTAAGAGGGCTAGTAGTAATTACTGTGTTGAGAGCTTTCATTGTAGGATGAAACCAGTTGTGTTTCCTGCAACTGTTCTTTCTGTGTATGTTTTTCTTTTCACAACTGAATCTGTGTGGCTTTTCTAGCAGCAGGAAAATTTGAACTATTTATTTTAAAATAAATTTCTGAAGGTACTTCAAAAAACAACACAGAACTGCTTTTTAACATTAACAAAAGTATCAACAGCTCAAAAGGAGTAAAGCCTTTGAAATTTAATCTGGTTCCAGTTTGGCTTGCTGTTGTAGATCTAGCGTATGTTTCCTTGCACATTATCATCCAAGCAATAAGTAACTTTTAACTTTGTTTCTTTGCAGTTAGGAGCAGAAGGGCAACGCCCACAACACCATCACTGGTTACAGCCCTACACACTGGAAGCGATGATAGCAAGGCAATTTTATGCAGAAATGCTTCTTACCTCTTTCCTCCCCTCCTTTCCCGTGTAAAAAAGTGATAGGAGAAATTGAGGTGTGTTGTGATGTGGAAAGAGAAGAGGCCAAAGACCCTGGGCAATTTTAGCTGAGTGAAAAAGGCAAGAAAACAATTTTTCTTCTATGGTTATCTGACCTGTATGGCTGGTTTTACACAGAAACATGTTTTGATGCCAGCGCTGGAACTGTGACTGGTTTATTATTTTTAAATTGTATCACAGCTGCATCTAGATATGGGTGTGCTGGGGCATCAAATGTCCTTTGGTTGCAGCAGAAACTTTGTGCTCAGTGGCTGTGTATGATCCTTGCAGAGCAGCATTCTTGAGTCACAGAGAAAGAAAAACAGTGCTTGATTGGTGTCACAGGACTGAGGAATTCCACTTGGTATGGCACGGTTTGAATGCTAATTTACAAATCGTGGAAATTTTTTGTTGCGTGACATTATGACTGCCAGCTGGTGGGTTATTCTCATTTTGTTCTAGGTTACTTTTCATTATTTTCCCCCCCCCCCCCCCCCCGCTTTTTTTTTTATCTCTGTGCATATTTCATATTGTGGATCTATTGTATGCTCATTTTTTAATGACAGAAATTTAAACTTCTTAGAGCTACCCAGTGATAGCTGCAGTTACCATGTGTGCACCTTAACATTAGAGGAGAAGCAGAAAGGCTGTAAGAATTCAGGATGATTAATTCCACAACAGCTTTTACATGTACACGTTGTAACAGAGCCCATTGCTGGCTGCTCTCGTGTCCACTATCATCTCACAGCACTTCCACAAGAAAAGTTGGAAGCCTGTTACATGCAAAAATAATTTTCACCTTTTAGTGCTGCTACCACCACTGGCTCTCTGAGCCCACAGAACCTGAGAGATGAGGACTGGGCAGGTGCTGCTGGGATGAGGTTTTGCCCAGAGATTGCCATTCTCTGGAGTGATTATGCAATCACTGCACAGTCCCACTGGCATCAGCAGCTATTATGCAGCAGCTGCACAATCAGGCATTTATTGGAAGAGGTAGGGAAGGAAGAAGGCCACGTTTGTCCCCTGCAGTCCTCAATGGCAGAGGGTGATACAACTGGAGAAAAGCATCATGTGGGTTTTGATGTGCAGCTGTTGGTTTGTGTTTTCTGACTGCTCAGTGAGCATGATGACCTTGCTATGCTGGGAAAATGCGCTGTTTGTGTCACGCCAACTCCCTGCAGCTCCAGGCTGGGCAGAGGGGCTGGAAAGCTGGGAAAGGCCCTGGGGGTGCTGGGGACAGCGGCTGAACAGGATACAGGAGTGCCCAGGGGGTCAGGAGGCCAATGGCACCTGGGCTGTGCCAGCCATGGTGCAGCAGCAGGGCCAGGGCAGTGACTGTCCCCTGTGCTGGCACTGCTGGGGCCACAACTTGAATCTTATATCCAGTTCTGGGCCCTCACAAGACAGACATTAAGGGGCTGGAGCAGCAGGAGGGGCTGGGGGAGCTCAGCCTGGAGTAAAAGAGGCTCATGGGAGCCCTTGTTGCTCTTTATCTGGAGACTGAAAACAGGTGGGGGTCGATTTCTTCTCCCAGGTAATAAACAACAGGGTAAGAGGAAGCAGCCTCAAGTGGCACCAGGGGAGATTTAGGTTGGACATTAGGAGAAATTTCTTCACTGAAAGAGCTGTCAAGCCCTGGCAGAGGCTATCCAGGGCAGTGGTGAACTCTCCATCCCTGGTGAGATTTCAAAGCTGTGTGGATGTGGCACTTGGGGACGTGGGTTGGGTTGACAGTGCTGGTGGAATGGTTGGACTCAATGACCTTAAGGGTCTTTTCCAGCCTAATGATTCTAAGAAAACTGATGTTGGTGTGAATCTCCTGGGACTCCAGCCTCACCCATTCCCCAGATAAATCAGATTTTTGAAGGGTTTTGTTCTTTTAGGGTCCTCAGTTTGGCCAGCTGTGCAGACCTAGCTTCCCATTCTTCCCACTGTTGCTTATGTTCCACAAGCTCCCTTGCCAATTTTGAAATCACAAGTAATGGGTGCTCTGCTGCAGTTCAAGACATTTCCTTGATCAACTGCCAACTTTAAAATAAATGCACATTTGGAGGAGATGAATCCCACTGGCAAATTTCAGTTGGATAAATTACTTCTATAAACTCATCTTCCACCATAATGTCAAAAAAATTAACGAAGCCAGGCTTCCAAGCAATTTCATCCATCTTAAGATAGGTGGAATGAATAACCCTCTGGAAATGCCTCTTTCAGTGTCTTAGTAAGGTTAACTAGTAGATACAGGACTTTTAGATAGCTAAATTGACTGAGTTTAATCCTACTCTTTATCACCAGTAAAGATTTGTATAAGTAGATCTTCCAGGCATTAGATATTTTTCTGTCTTTGTACAGTCCTCTGCTATCTGAAATCTCCTGGCCATGAAGAATTTACAGACCGAGCTCAAATTGGCTTTTAATGTTCTTTTAGCGTTGAGCTTCTTAAACTCCTTAGTCTGACAAACTTTCCAGAAGTCAGATAAGTTCTACAGCTCTTCCTGAATGCTTTCCCATCTATCACTAGGGTTTTTCCTGCTGCAGGCCCTAGGGAAGGTTGCGTTTCCCTCTAGCAATCTCACACTGTTCGTGAGACACCAGTTCTGTACTTTTAATTGGCATCTTCTCTCCGTGAGCTCCAGAATTCCAAGTTTGCTTGTTTAGCTATGATATTGTGTGGGGAACTGATGGTGGGGAGTTACCTGTTGTATCACTGGGTATTTCAAATAGTTCTAGGATATTCTCTACCTGCAACAGAGCACTGGAGAGGGAGCTGTACTGGGTTTGTTCCCCAAAGCATTACAATATTTTACACAAATTAGAACAATGGCAGAATTGTCAAATATTTTCAGTGCGGCCCTCAGTATCCAGACAAGTTTTCCATTTCCTCTGTCAAATGGAAGCACCAGGAGCTGACTGACTCACCCAAACACTGTGTGGACAAATGCACCACAACCTACTAAGGACTCACAGATTCCTACAGTAACAACAGCACTAGCTCCAGCTACAGCCAGCAAGCAGCCTCTGAGAAAGATAAAGCCAGACAATCCCCTAGCTCATTTTTACTATTTTTTAAAACATTCCAGATCACGTTTGCACTTATTTAACTAGAATAAAGGGAAAAAAATTAACTGAGCCAGCTGTTGCCCTCACAGGTGAAATTTATTAGTGTAACAAACACTGGAAGATTAGGACTCTGAATGGGAGAACAGGATTATTCCTCATCATACTAATGCTTAACAAGGTGGTTTTTTCCTATTATCTCACTTGTCTCCAACTCCTTCAAAACCTGCCCCTTGCATCTAAGTATGAGTGTTGGACTGCTGCTTCAGTTATTTCTACTTTTGCTCTATGTATTGCCAAAGAAAAGACAGGAAGAGCCAACCTGAGGCTGAAAGAACCTTTTTTTTTTTTTTTTTCAATAGCATCTCAATTAGGGTAATATTTTTAACACACCCACAAAAATGCATCCCCGTTTTTGTCTTCTTTTTGTTGTTCATGCAAACACTGGGGCTCTTTTTAATTGGGATGC